>NW_006913051.1:2325712-2626237 GCF_000585515.1 Cladophialophora yegresii CBS 114405 | reverse complement strand
ACGTCCAGGAGAGCAACGTCCAGGAGAGCAACGTCCAGGAGAGCAACGTCCAGGAGCAGCAACGTCCAGGAGAGCAACGTCCAGGAGAGCAACGTTGAGGAGAGCAACGTCCAGGGGAGCAACGTCCAGGAGAGCAATGTTCGGGAGGGGAGACCCGCACCAATTTTTCAGTTCGATCGCGTGAGCCTTGTTCCTGCACCATTGAATCCACGGAGAGGGAGGCACAGTCCGGCTGCTAGGCGCATATCCAATGCCAAGGGCAGTCGGATACGGACTCCCGGAGGGGCACAGACCAAGGATGTGCAACGAACAAGTCCGATTCTAGCCCCTTCTTGGCCTCAGTCGTGTTATGTCCCTCCCTTTGGCTCCCTGGCACAAGCCGCTTCCGGCGCCAGGTACAGCCACTTCGAAAATCCACTGAGACAGCACCCAGTTGGAGGCGACGACGAATTTCGGCCACTGAGCGAGATGCAAGCACGGTTAGGGCGCCACGAAAGAGCGGCTCCGGATGTACTGACTGATCAGGCCGAGAAAGAGAGGGAGCCGGTCGCTTCGCAATGGCCGTTCGTCACTAGCAAGAGACGCAACCGCTATACATTCGCATTCGATGCCGAATTGCTTCCGGTTGACCTCGGTACGGCGCGGCCAGAAGGTGAGGATGTGCAAGCTCGGCCTCCGCCTGATGAAGGTCAAGTTGGAGCTCGCGGTCATTGCACAGAGCAACTTGGAGATCTAGATGGAGATGTCCGTCCTCGCCCGGCCCAGGATGGCGGTCGAGCGGCGACGAGGTCAAGTGAGACGATGACTCAGCCTTTGTACGGTTCGGGGGAACGAGTCGAAGATCGCTTCTGATATTCCAAAGGACCACCCTGTCCAGCCACACTCATTTCAATTTGGGGTAGCACAACCTGCAACGACTCCGCCAGAGTTTCTTGAGTGGAAGACATGCCACCCACCTGAGTTGACGAGGCAAGGAGCAGCTCATCCACCTGCATTACAGATTGAGAGAGGCCCTGGAGCACTCACTGAGCAGAATCTCCTTTTCAGTGTGTGCGGCAGTACCTGGACGACAGTGCCGTTGAGTCCCGTGCGAAGGTCACCCGAGAAGCCTGTGAGGCGGACCTGGACGGCTGACGAGATCAAGGTGGGCGGGACGAAGCGCGCTCACGAGGCGTAAGGAAGATGAATTCGGATGTGCCGCCGATTCTGGGACACTCTTGGAGTTACTCTCGGCATCAGAGGGCGAGATCCTCACCCAGTGCAACAACCGGGCTTTGGCCCACCTGGTGGTTTTGTGCGCGGGATGATGCCTTATTGAGGACCATAGAATTGATTTTCCTTCGTTGTATTCGTACGTGTGGCATCGAGGCAGGGCAGCTCCAAGTTCTGGTCGAAACGCAAACAATGCGTGTTGTTGTGATATGGACGGCCAATATCGGAGCACCTGGGTGCTAGTCGTGATGAAAGACAGCTGGACTGATCTCGATTACCCGAAGGGCACTGGCATAATGTCTCTTGCCTCGTCGTCACTTAGGGATGTGCCCAGTAATTCTCACATCAGTCGTCCATGTGGACGACAATCGATTTGCTTCCTGGTTGTATGGGTCAAACCTCACCTCTTATTCCCAACAGCAGCCCACCTTTCCCGACTCTTGACCCCGACGCCTTCATCCACGGTCGAACCACCACCACCCCCACCACTCCCACTCGACCCAGCAGCCCACCCTTCGCCGATCTCGCCAATAACCCTGCCCGGTCGCCCTGCGATGACCGTCCCGCCCGCCCAGATCGTGTTCGCAGGGAGGACCGTCCCATCCAGGATCTTCACATTATCCTTAATCATGACCATATTGCCGATGGTGCAGTTGGCGCCAATCCACACATTGGATCGGATCTCGGCGGCGCGGACGTGCGTGTTTGGCCCGATGTAGACGTAGTCAGAGATGCGGAGCATGAAGTAGGTCATTACCTGCCGTGGGCTGCCACCACCGGGGTCTGAGTTCGGGATCGTTGTGAGCCGGGACGGAGGATGCAGCGTGCAGCCGGGGCTGATGAAGACGTAGCGGCCTAGGTGGATCGAGGTTTGGTCTTGAGTTGTGGTGGTAGACGAGGACGACGACGACTTCGGATCGCTCTGCGTCGGAGGGGCCTTTGGCTGCGGAGGACGGACCAGGTCGCCGTGAATGACGACGTCTTGCTGGATCACGCATTTGCCGGCGAGGATGATATGGCGGGGGCCGAGGACGCTGGCGCGGCGACTGATTTTGTTGCCCGTTTCGGTCTCGATGTATTCGCCTCGCACGGAGGGTTTGGGCGGCATGACGGGCGAGAGGGTGACATCAAGCAGGATCTATCAAGCACGTCTTGGGTAGCAATTGAATATGTTCTACGCCCCACGCCGTATGTGAGCCTGCGGTCTGTGTAGGAAAGACATGAAGGCTAACCGTATTTGGCCCAATTATAAAACACGTCAGTCGCGTCGCGGCGCGTGTCGTACTCGTACATCTGATGATGCACAAGATTCACACCGGCGGTTGAAGATGTTGACGTATGACGTGCCGTCGCTACGGAATTTTAGCCGCGGTACGGAGTACACAGCACGGGATGTTCAGGATGTTGCACTGTGGACGATGTGAGATCTTGCGTATATGCTCGTTCGCCGGCACGGTCACCGAAAGAACGACACAGTGGGTTTGGACTCGATCCGGACACATCTACAGAACCGTCCGACGATGAAGCTCGGCAAACTCGGAAGTCAGACGAAGCCACAGTCTACACAGAATCTCTAGAGACCAAAGATCGCCTTAAGGCGGTACCTCCTGATCAGAGTACATGCATCTGGGCTTGACCTGAGCTGGGCTGACCTCAATGGCTGCCGTCTACGTGTTGGATCGATAGAAAAGACTCTTCTGCAGGTATCGGCTTCCGGCCATAGGGTCTGGTCTTCTGCGTGGTTGTGCTTATCGTCGGCTGGCTTGTGTTGGGACGGGTTTGTCCCCTGGCTAGCAACAAGAAGCATTTCCTGACGGCGGATATCATTGCGGTGGCAATATTTCTGGCTCGGCCTGGCAACTGAGAGCCATTCGACTATCTGGCAGTCACAGTCACAATATATACTTGGGCTCCCCTCAGTATGTCGTTGCAACCATCGTGGCGCCTATGAAATAAGGCGGGATCGTTCGTGGGCGGAGATGTGCGTGGTTTCTCCACGATCCTTTGCCGCGCTTGAGATTCATGTCTTCTGTGGCTCTTGAATCAGGATACTGCAGGCAATTTCGCAGACGCCTCATTCGCGGGCCAATTACTTCCACTAAAGATTGCTTTCTGGTGAAGAGGAGTGCTGGGCCATTGCATTGTAATGGGATTGGAGCAGATGAAGGGTCAAAACGTCAGTCGCGAGGAATGTCCGAACACGAACACCGGAGCGGCGCACAGATCAAGCGTTGCGGCGTTGCTTGTTTAACTCTTCTTCCTACGTATATGTTCTGGGAAGTGTACCCGCTACGCAGTCCGAGTATCAAGGGGGCCACCAGCACCTCACTCAGGCCCGTTACAATACACCCGAACTGACGATGCAGATAACCGAGACACTCAATCCGAGGCACGTTGTCCCTGCTTGACTCCAGACGGGTCCAGCAAGTGGGAACCGAGTTACAGTAACGACGGTCCAAGGCAAAAATCTCGGATTTGGTGGCTACTTTGGCCCCGGGTACTCTCTCCTCCTTCTCCTTCTCCTTCTCCTGGTGATTCCTCTACATGCTCTATCCGATCGACCAACTGCCGAAAGTGGTGCTTTAGTTCAAGGACGGCCAACTTGGACAAGCCGGAAAGCCAATCCTTCTAGCAACTTGCTTCTATGCGAAGACGGACTGATCATACATCTTGGGAGCGCTGGATAGTGCAATCCTACTGGGGTTTCATACAAATGCCCATGATGCGATTGGCCCCTACCCCGAGCGTCTCCCAGACGCCAGCTTTCAAAAGGTAAGCCAAGCCGGTTTCCGTGCCGGTTAATACCCAAGAGGAGGTTGGCCGTGCTACTGGTAACCCGACGGTGCCCCAGACGTACCCATATCCCCACAGAGATCAACCCCAAATCCCCGCAAAGATCTTGGCTGCAAAGCGACAACCATTGTCGTCGCGCATATCCAGCGGCATGCGCGTGCACATCAGATGGAGCTAGTCATAGTCGACGTATAAGTGGCACGGTGAAATACCGCCAGCTGCTCTGGTCGATCACGGCAGTTAATCAGACACAATTGCCGCCTTTCGAGTCAGGCTCCTCTGGTGAAGATGCCAATATAAACCACCGGGACTCCATCCAAGGCAGTCTTTGCAGGACCCTGTCCCAGCTTGAGATCGTTACTCACGAGCAAGATGGCTGCCACAGAAATAGTCAGTGTTACGGACGCCCCGTTAGACACGGAGAAACAGGTCCAGGAGACCGTCATTCATCTCGAGGATGCACTCGCCTCGCTTAATATCGACCCCCGAGAAGCAGATGAGGCTTTTGCTTTCTTACGGGACCATCCCAATGCCGACGGCGTCACTCAGGAAGCCATTGCCATTCTTGCGGATGACGGTAAGCGCAAGGCACTCCTGCGGAAGATCGACTGGGCAATTCTTCCCTGTATGATCGCAACCTATTTCCTGCAGTTCCTGGACAAGACGACCATCGGTTATACCGCTGTCATGGGCCTCCGCGAGGATACTCACCTCGTCGGCCAACAATATTCCGACGTTGCCATGATATTTGTGAGTCTAGCAATATTAGCCCTTCTTTCCCCCTTCCTAACGACACGATCAGTACATTGGCTATTTGGCCGCGGAGTTTCCAACCCAGTATCTCTCCCAGCGCATATCCCGACTTGGGAAATACTTGGGTGCAAACATCATCCTCTGGGGTGCCGTCTTGGCAGCTCATGCAGCTGCTCAGAACTATGCTGGTCTGATGATCTGCCGTGCGTTGCTGGGAGTCTTCGAGTCGGTCGTTTCGCCCACCCTCGTACTGGTTGTCGCTATGTGGTACAAGAAGTCGGAGCAAGGACGAAGAATCTCCTATGTCTACGTTTGCAACAGGTGGGCACTCCCGTCCAATATTGCTGCTCAACTGACGTGCCGGCTAGTCTGACATCCATCTTTGCGGGTCTCGTTTCCTGGGGCGTTTCGCATACCAACAACAAGAGCTTCGCAAGCTGGCGAATCTTCCTGCTCACGATCGGCCTGGTCACAATCGTTGTCGGTACCATTGTCTTCTTCTACCTGCCAGATTCGCCCGTCAAAGCCCGACGCTTCACCGATGCCGAGAAAGTCGCGACACTTCTGCGCGTCAAGGACAACCAGTCTGGGACACAAAACGCCCAGATCAAAAAATCCCAGATCCTGAAGACGTTCAAGGACCCTGGAGTGTATCTGGTGGCGGTCTCGGTCGTGCTATTGAGCGTCCCCACGGCCATCCCCAACTTCTCCAGCATCCTCTTGACCACGTTTGGCTATACCTCTCAGGAAGCTGTAAGTAGCCATCTCTCAAGTGTGATGGGGCCTCATATTGACGTGGTTGCAGCTGATTCTGAATATCCCCGGCGGCGTGGTCGGTGCCATCTCAACCATCCTCATCGGCTACCTGAGCGACAAATGGAACGATCGAAGTCTTGTCATGATCATCAGTATTCTCCCCACAATCGCTGCCTTTGCCATGATGATCGGACTTGACCCGGGCGGTGTCCCTAAGAGCAAAGGCGCTCTCCTGTTCGCCCTGTACCTCTGCAACTCATTCACATCGGTACGTTCTTTCCGACACTCTCCCGGGGCGCCGCATTGACATTGTCTAGGCTTTCATGCTCCTCCTCGTCTGGAACGCCTCCAACCTAGGAGGCCATACCAAGAAGGTCACGGTCAACGCCTTGACGCTCATGCTCTACTGCGCCGGAAACATCGCCGGCACCGAGTCCTTCCGCGCGGCCGAAGCGCCCGGCTATATCAGCGGCAAGGCCGCCATCATGGCCACTCTGTCAGCTCAGTACGTGGTACTCCCGATGTCCTTCATGTTGCGAGTGACCTGCCGGCCGTCATGTATCCCTCCATCTGTGTTCCTGGTCGTTACGTCTGTGTCCTCGATGACTAACAAGTAACACCCAGGGTCCTGGTCTGCCTCGTGCTGCGCTTCCGCAACGACCGCCTCAACAAGAAGAACCGCGAGAAACTCGCGGCCATGAGCGAGGACGAGAAGGAGAGGCTGCGCCAACAACTCGCCTACGCCGACAAGACGGACCGGGAGAATCCCTTCTTCGTCTACACCCATTAAGTCCCGGTTCCCCGAACTGAGGGAGGTCGACCGTGTGGAGCCAGTATCGTGGCTTGTGTGTGAGTGACTGCCGGACCTGGCCCTGGACCCGTTTCTCGCATACAGAGTATATATACGATAAATCGATTCAGAGATTGTGACTTGCGTGCATAGGTACCCACCAACGTGTCGTCCCGTTGTTGAGACGACATCACATCACACAACCCTTGGAATTTTGAGTACCCTACGAGATACCATATCGACCAGGGCGTTCGATGCTCGCTCATATGTACTCTGTACTTTCAGCGATTTCGCGTGTCGTGAGCCGTCGTAGATGTGCACAGAGCCACTATATCTAGCACGGTGCAGGCATTGATTGGTAGCTGCGGGAAGCACCGTCTTGTTCTGAGACTGCAGTCTAGTCTCGACGACTCGGCGCGAGCGATGAAGCGACTCGATTCCCCTTGCACGGAAGTCGGTGTTGTGTGACCATCTGGTATTCTGTAGATGAAGATGGCGATACAAGTACAGATATACTAGTAGGTGTCGGATAATGGACAAGCATGGCCCTCCGTCCATTCTATTATTATCTTCTATCGGCGCCATGCATGCGCATGCGAGCTGAATAGGCATCCTATTCTGCATGCTGTACACATTCATTATATACTACACCGTCTTCTCTAGCTCTCTGCTGGCTTAGACGGACGTTGAAACGGATGCAACAAATTTAGAAAAGTTATGTATTACACGGTGGTAAACAACGCCATATACGCAGTACACCACGCCATGAACCCCCAATGCATGCAGGAGCGTCGTGCTCAACTTAAACGCCTTGTCCCGCCCTTCGTACCCAACTCCCTCCATCCCTTCCCAAGTCCAGTATGTCGCGGCATGTATATCCGCCAATTTCACGATCCCATCACGCCGCAGTCGAGGTACCATGTATGCATATAGTACAAGCCCGCTTTCGGACAAGGCTGATACAGAGTCGTCGTATCGATACAGAGCCATCGTATCATCTCGTAGCTGGTGGAGAACATTCTGATCATTGGGCTGCCCAAGACCTGTCGCGTACGACGCCGCTGCCAGAGCCCCAAATCTCGCCGACGTCGCCCTGGAGAGTCTTTGCCGCTGGCCTGACGCGAGTCCACTGAACGTCGCATATGGCATGTGGTCGATAGGAGTTACATAATGCGTGGTCTGCTTGCTGACGTGCCAGGTACATGGCGGATGGGGTTGTCCGCTTGCTGAGATGCCTAATTACTCCCATACCTGAATTGTCAGACTGGTCCATCGAGTCCCAGCGGCACTCGATGGAACAGCCCGGCAAGGTTCATGCGAGGCTGTTCGTGACACGGTGTCGTTAACCTTTCAAAGAAGAATAGTGAATAGGTTCACATCAAGTGAATTCCTTCTCCCCGCCGATGCCCTCGGCCAAATCATGGCGTGGTTCGTCGGGGGTCGCCTTCTTCTCCACTACCTCCGGCACCTCGGGTCCGAAACGAGATGAAGTCTCGGTATCCAATTCTGTCGAGCTCGAGCTCGAGCTCGAAATTGAGCGGCTGTCGGCCACGGCGTGGCTCGAATGGGCCTGTTTCTCTTCGTCGCTCGGTGCGGGCTGGTCGGTTGGCGCGAAGCGACTTCGCACGCGGATCCGCTCGCCGTACTTGTAAAAGACGAATGGGATTGGGGCCAAAAGACAGGCAACACCCCCGATCAGCGAGCCGCCGCCTCCAACACCTAGGGCGCTGAACATTTGGTTCGTGAACAGAGGAGCCGCTGCGCCGCACGCGGAACGGCAGATAGTATTCGCGGCCATGGCGCTGGCCGTGTACATCAGGTACGTGTCGGTGAGGTAGTTGAGGTAGGAGACAAAGATGATCATGATTGATGTGGCCAGGAACGTGCCCGCCAGGGTGGGCACGAACCAGTGGATGCTGTTGAAGTTGGCCGTCCAGGCAAACCAAAACATGGTGATTGCGAAGGAGACGCCGCCCAGCATGGCGAGCGGCAGTCTGTCCTCGGGCTTCTGGGGGAGGCCGGCTTCCACTTTCTTCCTTTCGCGGTGTGACTTGTAGAATATGATTGCCCCGCCGATGCATGCTCCGATGACGGTCCCGATCAGTGGAAGCTCGCCAACACCAGAATTCCAGCCTCGCTTTTCCTGGAACACGATCGGGTAGATGGTGAACAACATGTAGAGCAGCAGATAGACGATGGAGAGGTAGATGGCAACCAGGAACGAAATGGGATCGAACAGGATCTGCCAGGGTCGAAGAAGGGCGACTTTGAACATGGCGCCCAGATCGCGTCCTTCAGCTTCAGCAGGTGCCCGGATATCCTGGTACTCAGGTACTCCTGTGGCTCGCAGTCGGCGTGCTTTGTTGATCAGAACCACCGACGGCAGTGTCTCCGGGATGGTGAACATCAGCAGCTCCGTCACTCCTCCCAGCCACAGGAGCACATAGAATGCCCATCTCCAATCCTCCTTAAGCTCGAGGAATCCGCTGATGACGGGCCCGATGGCAGGACCAATAAAGGTCATCATGGAAAAGATGGCCATGGCATTCCCTCGCTCGACGGGTCCCCATACGTCTGCCAGAACTCCGGGCGCATTTGTCAAAGGAGCACTGGCAAAGGTTCCGGTCAGGAGCCGTCCCACAAGCAGTGATCCGAAGTTCGGTGCGAATGCGCACAGGAAGTTGAAAGCATTGTAGAGGGTGAAAGTCGCGTAGAAGACATAGCGTCGGCCATAAAACTCGGATAGAGGCGCAAAGAGGAGAGGGCCGGCCACATATCCCAGCAGGAAGAGGGTGATGACGAGACCAGCGGCGACTTCGGAAACACGGAACTGCTCAGAGATGCTGCGAAGACAGCCCGACGGACTCGAGGACGCGAACGTGGCGTTGCAGACGAGAATGACGGCCACTACCGTACAATACCATCGACGCCTCGTCGACCATTCTTTGGGATTCTCGATATCTCCAGGGGCGAAATCAAGGTGGCCGTACTGATTGAGAAATGGCTTGATGGAGGGATCGATCTTGCCAGAGCGGTAGGGTTTAGCAACAGGCCGAGAGAGAATCCTCTCTATCTTGTCCATGACTGCTGGCGGTATGGTCGATGTGTCGTTGTGAAAGAGGTCACCTTTGAAGACGTCGAAGGACAAGGAAAGGGCATGACGACGGACTTTTCATACATCTGAACCCTTGGCCGCGTATAATTTTCTGAAACGCACGCCATGCAAGCCACCAGGTATCAAATTGGTAAGGTGATGGATGCATGCTCCGTGGCCTCGGCTATGCGGCACGTTGTGCCCAGCCAAAGGGCGTTGAGATGCATGTCGTATGTCCGTGACCGACGGAGGCAAAGCTTGGTGTTCGAGCACGTCATGGACTCGCCGTCGGTGCTTTGATTCGCAAGCCACATCGCCGGCGTAGAAGGGCGCGAGGCTGGGTTGCATCATTGGTTGACTGGTGCTTCTTTGGCATTCTTCTTTGCTCAGAATTTTCGATCGCCTTGCGATTTGCGGGTTTCGGATGATCGACCCAGGTGGTGGAGACGTGTTTTGCAGGTGGCTTCAAGATTGTGCTTCTCACGACAAGCCGGGGATAGATGAGGAATAACCTCTCCGGAGCCCGAGCAGTAGCACCACCTGGCTCTGAGCACAGCCTTCCTGTGCAGTTCAGTTTCCGCCAGTATCCATCGGGCCAGGGAAGTCGGCATCTGATTCTGTAAGCAGACCATGGAACGTGATACAGATCCCTGCCAGTTGTGGGCTCTTCCTGCCAAGCGACGGGCATCGCGCCTTTACAGAAGCCGAGCATCCACGACGTTGCGGATTTCATATTCTTTAGTGATGCCTAGCAAGCACCGTCCGGGAGTCATGTCGTGTAGTGCCCTCGGCCGATAAGTATTTGCATTTCAGCCTGGTCATAAGAACGTGCGCACTGGCGGCCTCATTGTCGAGCAACTGCACAAGACCAGATGACATGTTCCTTCCATCCCGACACTCGGCAGACTCGGATTAGGCACGTTGCGAATCACTTAACGCCGGGCACATCCGCGCCTCCAACACGGTCCAGTACAGGCACCGCCAGGGCTGTGGGGCCGTCAAATACCATTACTGGGGGTACGAGGATTCGAGGGCTATCACGGCGGCCAAAGTCCGATGATAACGCCGCGTGGTCCTTCCCCTATCTTGTTATGATACTGTGCATACCATAAAGCTTCTCTATGCCATCCAGTGCAACAATAATGAACGATCCGCCGCACGTCCTTCTCTTTGGAGCCGGTAGCATTGGTTCCGTCTGTCTGTACCAGTTTCAGAGGGCCGGCTGTAGAGTCACAGCCGTGTGCCGGTCAAACTACGACGCGGTCAAGCGAGACGGTTTCTCCCTGAAGAGCTTGCGGTACGGTGATGTACAGTTCCGGCCAGACTTCGTGGTCAGAAGTGGCGAGGAAGGCGCTACAGATACCAGCTATGATTTTGTCTTTGTCACTACGAAATGCTTTCCGGGGTCGAAGCCGTCGTTGAGTGAGCTGATCCGGCCTTACGTCCAAGGTCGGTCTCATACGGCCATCGTGCTGGCCCAGAACGGAATAGCGATCGAGGATGAAGTCGTAGAAGCGTTTCCGGAGAACCCTCTCTTGAGTTGCGTCGTCTATCTTCCCGCATATCAGAAGGAGCACGGGGTCATTGAATACCCGGAGATGCTGAACCTCCTGGAGATTGGCACTTTCCCGGCCAACAGCCCAGAGTCACATAAAGCAGCTGCCATCAGGCTCGCGGATCTTGTGGTTGCCGGCGGTGGGCAGGCTGAAGTTCATGACAATATCCAAATTGCTCGTTGGTCGAAGATCTTGATGAACTGTTCCTGGAACCCGATCTGTGCGCTCGCTCTGTGTTCGGATGGAGACTTCCTGAACTCGACTGCTCCTTATGCGTGGGAACTGGGTTGGGGCGTCATGAAGGAGATTGTCGAGCTGGCCAAGACGATAGGCATCCCCACTGTCAACGAACAGGTGGCCGAGCAGAAAGCAATGATCGCCAAGACCAGAGCGGCGACCAACACGGGCAGAGAGAATAGCATGGTGCAAGACGTCAAACAAGGGAAACTGTTTGAAGTCGAGGCAATAGTTGGAAACACTGTTCGGCTCGGGCGACTACACAATGTCAAGATGCCTCTGACCGAGATGCTCTACGCCTTGGCCAAGGCAAGGTTTGATGCTCTGGTCCGTGAGAAGTATATCAAGGTCGTCGAATGAACGATAGATTCATCAAGCTTCAGCTCACCGGCACGTCCTCCCCAGCCGCTCTCCTGATAAAGGCCGCCGTCTGCTCGGTCTTGCTCAAGAATGGACTGTGGCCACTCTCCACCTGCTCCTCCCTGATCCTCAAATCTGTTCCCCTTGCCTTCAACGCCTCATTCGCGTCCGTAATCCATTTCCTCTGTAAGTCGGCTGGCAGCGCCTTGTCGTTCTCACAAACCAAGTAACTGGTTGGAATCTCCCAGTATCCGACACCTTCGGCTGATGGCGGTAAAGTCTTGGACCGCCAGGAATGCGACTTCAGCATGGCTTTCGCTGCGGCTGCCTCTTCAGGTGATACGTCCGAGTAGAAGGCCACTTCTGGACCAGGGTCGTCGCTGACGTCGACAAGGGTTTCGTCCGCCGACACGACATGGAGCTGCAAGGGCTTGCCACCCGTGGCAGCGAGAAGAGCGGTCTTTGGTGGGTAGAGGAATGAGCACATCATTGCTATTGCTTTCAGCCGCGGGCCGTTCTGGTCTTGCTTGAGGAAGGAGTAAGCCGCGCTCTGCGCTGGGATGCCGCTGTACGAGTGGGAAACCAGAACCACATCCTTTCCTGACAATAGGATTTTGTTGATCGCGTTGGATATAACCTGGACGTCATCATCCACATGTGTGTTTGGCGGGTCCTTGGGGTCGACAGTCGCCAACGCAACTGCCTCGGTCTCGTACCCATGCTGCTGCAGCGCTGTCATGATCTTCTCATAGTGTGCCGGTGAGTGCCAGGCGCCGGGCGTGAAAAGGATAGTAGGCTTCGCCATTCTTGCATCAATGTCCCGGATTGCAGTCTGAATAGAATATCAGATGCTCGACTGGCCAGTCTATATACCACGCAGCTCAATTAGGCGCCCTGGGGTCTAACCGTCCATGCAGCATGGATCGTGCCTTGATCAGCCCTTCTCCACACGATGAACCGTTCGTTTAGTAGTGTGGAGAATCCTTCGCCTCGAATCGGCCAACGTGCGGGCCAGCATCACGTTATACAGCAGTTGCTAGATTGAACGGCGTCGATTAACAGGCTCCGACATGGCAGAACGGTTGCAAGATTTCCTCAGGGTAACCCTCCTTTTTGGCATACCCATTGGCCTATCGAAGACTCGAGCCGTTTACCAACCTGGGGTCATCGTCACGTTGGATGCCAAACACGTTTTCTGGAATCATACTTTGAGTTTCATCTCAAGCTCCTTCCATTTTTACCTCGTACATCATGCGCCTCGAGGAGGAGAAGGACTGCTGGTATGATATAGGCATACGTCAGCTGGCCGTTCCGCTCGCGCATCAGGTTACCCACCTGCAGAAGAGAAGCCACCGATACGATACGAAGTACTGAGGCGGTATGAGTGGACTGCACATAAGACTGTTGCATTCATGGCTTCGTACGGAGTACTTATACCACCCGGGGATTTTTACGCTTGCACTGTATGCATCTGCAATCTTTCTCAACGCACCTGGCTTCCTGGCCTCTCCCAACCACTGATCCACAGATTCGGCGGCTCGTCAAATAGGATATTAGCAATGAGCATCGGTCCATGAGATCTAGACGAGTCGAATTGTCCTCTGGCTATCATGTCGTTCGACCTGCGAGCAGGCGTTACCTTCGACTTCGCATCTCACTACGGCCCGGGACACGAAGGTTGGTGGTATATCTCAAAGAGTAGTGCAAACCGGTTTGCTGCTGTAAAGAATTTCACATATGAGTTCCGGGGTAATGGCATGAATGACCGGAGTTTCGTTGGTCAAGGAATGCTGAGGGATAGGGAAAAGTTACACGCCAGCCACGCCAAAGAAACTGAGCCACTCCTGATTCGTGATTGGTGCACTTTCTATGACCTGCACTAGACGATACTTTTACCTGGCCTTGCCTGGGTTTGGCTTGAGCCGTCGGGCACGTGACACTTCGTGGGTAGTCGGTGACGTCGTTCCTCCAGAAGAGCTCGCGTGGTCGACGTACCGGACGAGGTAGTCTGCTGTCTGATAGCAGGCATGAATGTACCTAGGTAGGAAGCTTGAACGGCATGGAAGCCCCGTCTGACACGAACCGAAGTCAACATGTTCTTGCAGCGACGCCGGGAAAACGATGTACAAGTGATGAATGAAAAATAGCTGAGAAAAATTTGAGCTTAGGTGCACCGAGACCGGAGAGCAGCGCATCCCCGCAAAGTTCGAGATTTTCCCCTCCAGCATTTGCTCCCACTTTTCCCACGGCTGCAAGACTGCAAAGTGCATCATCTCCCCTGCGAGCGCCGTCAAATCACCGGCGCTGCATTTTGACTCATTCCCTGCGAACTATTTTTCTCCGGTGCTGCATTTTACTCCAACCTCACCGCTCACTGACGACTCTTCCTCTCCCTCGGAGTGTATTTGACCCTATCTGCTCTTTATCCCAAGCTTAGCTGTACCCTTCTTTCACACCACACACCATACAACATGTGTCCTTCAGCCGACGACGTCCAGACGAACGGCGTCAACGGGCAGGTCAACGGTACCCACGGCCATACCAATGGAACACATGCCCCAGGCAGTACGTAAAGGCTGTTGCGCCCAGATATATGCCGTACTCATCTATTACAGGCCACCCCGGCTATACTGGCATCAATACCTCCACAAACCAACCTCGAAATGAGAGAAATCCCTACATGCCCGTGGGTGACTTCCTGAGCAATGTCAGCAGATTCAAGATCATTGAAAGCACGTTAAGAGAAGGCGAACAGTATGTTCAGATACCACAGCCCGGTGAAACATGGTGCTGGTGCTGACCGCAGCCCACAGATTTGCAAATGCCTACTTTGACACCGCCAAGAAGATCGAAATCGCAAAAGCGCTAGACGAGTTTGGCGCCGACTACATTGAACTCACAAGTCCTGCCGCGTCCGAGCAATCCCGCAGGGACTGCGAAGCCATCTGCAAGCTTGGCTTGAAGTCCAAGATCCTCACGCACATCAGATGTCATATGGACGACGCGCGGATAGCAGTCGAGACCGGTGTTGACGGTGTCGATGTTGTCATCGGCACGTCGTCTTTCCTCCGCGAGCATTCCCACGGCAAGGACATGACCTACATCAAGAACACGGCAATCGAGGTCATCAACTTTGTCAAGTCCAAGGGCATCGAGATCCGATTTTCCAGCGAAGACTCGTTCCGATCGGACCTGGTCGACCTCTTGTCGCTTTACCAGGCCGTCGACAAGGTTGGCGTGGACCGAGTCGGTATTGCAGACACGGTCGGATGTGCTTCCCCAAGACAAGTCTACGATCTTGTCCGAACTCTTCGAGGTGTTGTCAGTTGCGACATCGAAACCCATTTCCACAACGATACTGGCTGTGCTATTGCGAACGCATACTGCGCCCTTGAAGCTGGTGCTACACATATCGATACTTCGGTCCTCGGTATTGGTGAGCGCAATGGTATCACTACGCTGGGCGGGCTTATGGCTCGAATGATCACGGCTGATCGTGACTACGTCAAGAGCAAGTACAAGCTGGAGAAGATCAAGGATATTGAGGAGCTCGTGGCCGAGGCCGTGGCCGTCAACATTCCCTTCAACAACCCTATCACCGGGTTCTGTGCTTTCACCCACAAAGCCGGCATCCATGCCAAGGCGATTTTGGCCAACCCAAGCACATACGAGATAATTGACCCCTCGGACTTCGGTATTGGACGGTATATCCACTTTGCTTCTCGTCTGACGGGATGGAATGCTATCAAGTCAAGAGCACAACAACTCCAGATTGACATGACCGATGCACAATACAAGGAAGTTACGGCGGCAATCAAGAGACTCGCGGATATCAGGCCTATCGCGATCGATGATGCTGACTCGATCATCCACGCATACCATCGCAATGTCAAGATGGGCAAGCAAAACCCCGGGCAGGAGGTTGAGCTGCCGAACATGACAGAAAAGGAAAAGAAGCTGCTAGCAGAGAAGCAGCAAGAAGATCAGGCGGTACCTGAGAAGAGACGGCTGGAGGAGACGGTCGAGGAAGAAGTGGCCACGGAACAGGTGGTCAAGAAGGCCAAGACGAACGGCATCACATCATAAAGGCCGCATACGTTGGCATGCATTTCTTTGGTGTTTTCGTGATCTGCAACGGCCTGAGATATCCCAGGACACGGTCAATCTGGCGTGGTTTTCGCAGCTGATTCTGTACATAGCAAGAGCTAGACGTCAGCTGGTGCTCGATTCGGGCCAAAAAGCAAGACAGAAGGGTGTCGAAAAGGTTGATAGATGTATGCCGAAAATTGGCGACACAGATGTTGCAATCTAATTTCTCCATTGAATCATGATTACTTGGGTCGACGCCTGGGAGTGTGACAGTTTGCACCGGTACGAGGCTCGTATATAACGGCCCGAGGCTAACAGCGGAACGAAATACGGAGTACGAGCATCATGAACATGTGACGAACCACGTCAACGTGCGGAGAAGGCGAACATTGGGAGCATATGAAAATCGAGCGAGTCTCCAGTCACCACCATCATTCTATCAAGACACATCAATCGTCGTCTCCATGTCTCGACTTCGGTGACCTCTAACCCTCGGACCATCATCATGGGTGGCTCCTCTCCTCTCCCCCTCAGCTTGCAGAGCAAGTTCCAGCGAGCTCGGGCTGGGCCTCTGTCTCGACTGGGGGACTTGCACACGAACTTCAACGTGTAGGTCCAACTCCCGATGTCATACCCTCTGAATCACTTACCGACGTACATATCAGCCTCCGCAACATAATATTCGCGCTCTTCCTTCTCAGGCTCTTCCGCCGCTCCTTCTACTTCCTCCGGGGCCATGGCATCCTGGGCTCTCTCGCCCTCCTTTACCACTCGACGCACAAGAACCTTTACCGCATGTTCCTCAACCTGCCCGGCGTTCGTTCCAAAGTCGCGCAGCAACTGGCCTCGGCGCGCGCCGACCTCGAGAATAAACTCGTCCCGGCCGACCCTGGCGTGAACAGGTACCTTCACCTGCCTAAAGAGCCATGGACGAAAGAGCAGCTCTCCGCCGAGCTGGTGACGTTGTCAGCGATGAAACGCACACGGTGGGAGGAGGGTAAAGTCTCTGGGGCGGTCTATCACGGCGAGTCGGCGCTGCTGGAGATTCAAAGCGAGGCGATGAAACTGTTCAGCGTGGCAAATCCCATCCACGCGGACGTCTTCCCTGCGGTGCGGAAAATGGAAGCCGAGATCGTGGCCATGGTCCTTGCACTATTCAACGCCCCGGACACGGGGGCCGGTGTCACCACATCGGGCGGCACGGAGTCCATTCTGATGGCCTGCCTCTCGGCACGACAGAAGGGCTACGCCGAGCGGGGCATCACCGAACCCGAGATGATCATACCGCACACCGCGCACGCCGCCTTCCACAAAGCCGCATCCTACTTCAAGATCAAGCTGCACGTGGTGAGGTGCCCCTCGCCGTCCTACGAAGTTGATGTCTTGCGCGTCCGCCGCCTCATCAACCCCAATACCATCCTCCTGGTCGGCTCGGCGCCCAACTACCCGCACGGCATCGTCGACCCGATCCCCTCGCTCGCCAAACTCGCCCTTGCATACAAGATCCCCCTGCACGTAGACTGCTGTCTCGGGTCGTTCCTCATGCCGTGTCTCGCCAAGGCCGGGTTCCCCTCGCCCTTCGCCGAGGAAGGAGGCTTCGATTTCCGTCTCCCGGGCGTCACGAGCATCAGCGTCGACACGCACAAGTACGGCTTCGCGCCAAAGGGGAACTCGTGCATCCTGTACCGCGACCGCCAGCTCCGCGAGTACCAATACTTCATTGCGCCCGGGTGGAGCGGCGGCGTGTACGGGTCTCCCTCGATTGCAGGGTCGCGGCCCGGCGCCCTGATCGCGGGCTGCTGGGCGAGCATGATGGCCGTCGGCGAAAAGGGGTACATCGACGCGACGCACAAGATCGTGAGCACAAAACTGACGATCGAGAACGCGGTCAAGGAACACCCGGTCCTAAAATCCGCGCTGCGCATCCTGGGCAAGCCCAGCGTCAGCGTCGTGGCGTTCGAGAGCCTCGACCCGGAAGTCAGCATCTACGACGTCGCCGACGGCATGAGTCGCAAGGGCTGGCATCTCAATTCCCTGCAGGATCCACCCGGCGTGCATGTCGCGGTGACGCTGCCCATGACGCGCGCCGGCGCGGTGGACACGCTGATCGACGACCTCGTCGCCGTGGTCAAGGAGGAAAAAGAAAAAATCTTGAGCCAGGAGGTCACGGGCAGTGGTGTCGTCGGCGGTACCACCGTCAAGGCTGAGACCCGCAAGAAGGGCAATAGCGCACAGCTGTACGGCGTGGCGGGCAGCCTGCCGGATAAGAGCATCGTCGAGAAGCTGGTTGTCGCGTACCTTGATACGCTGTATAAAGCGTGATGCCCCGGCCGGCTAGGTAGCTAGCTACCCTGTGAACCTGTCAGGGTGGTCTGGATTGGATGGTTTCGCGAGTCACTATTCTACCTTAGCGTTGAAAGGCAAGCGACGGTACATACCTCATACATGTTGCTGCACGTTCACTTAAGTCTAGACTTGAGGAGAGTTGGAAACTCAAGTCGGTTTTACTAGGAGCAAAGAGGTGAACATAAAAGTGCTATAGTATTGGAGGAAGAATACAGCGCACAGCCTCTTCGTCATCGTCATCTTTTATCGCGCCCGGGTATTTGACGCACGCAACGCAGACACTTGCATATGTGCAGTAAATACCGTGAGAGAGAGCCTCTGCACCAACTACATACTACCTACTCCCAACCCGGTACTGACAGACTGGTTTGAGATCCGCATCCAAGACTGCCCTAAAGCCAAGTAAAGACCCCAAACGCCACTATATGCCAGTATTGTGGTGGCTTTTTCAGATTCTGCAAAATTCAGCACCATCACGGACTCATTGGGTAGCATTCAATTCTGGCCGCTGAATATACGTTGTGACGGAGCTGTGTGTCGCTGGCTGACCCCTCTGTTCTGTGCGTCAGCTGGGTGCGTAGCGTAGGGCAAAGGAGACGGGTAGAAGGAAGGAGCAATGGGGAACTGCGCGCGAGAGTGCCAGAGTTTCCGACAGCCAGACAGACAGGCAGATCGGTAGCTAGATAGATCGATGCATGCAAAACAATTGGGGTTGGGCGAGACTGGCCAGCTCACTCACCGTGGCACCTGTATCTCCGCTGACCTCGCTGCCTCTCCACTCGGCAGGGGTAGGTTCCGGGGATGGCATCTCCTGAGGCGCCCGATGTGGCGGTGGCGTGTAGGGCTGGTAGACCGTCTGGTCGGCTTTAGGGTATCCGTGCTGCATCATGACCGGGTAGGCCCCTGCCGGAGGGAACGGTTGGTCTGTATACGAGTAGCTGCCCTGAGGCGGTTGGTGTTGGTGGGGACAAGTGTACATCCATGTCGTGGAGGAAGGATGTTGGCCCATGGGGGGAACAGGCTGGTATGTTTGGACGGTAGGGATGTCAGGTTGACTGGCAGAAGCTTGTTCACGGCGTCTCCTGTTGCGTCGACGGCGGCGCCAGCAGAAGAAAATGGCCAGAGCAATGATGGCTACACCAACGACTGGGCCAACAATTTCACCAACGAGGGCGCCGACTTTGGGCTTGGGCTTGGGCTTGGGCTCGGGCTCTGGCTCTGGGCTCGGGCCTGGGTTTACCGTTGTGCCATTTTCCGGATTGTCCGAGGCAGGCGGCGTTGCCGGACATAATGTCTTTGGAAAGACGCCGCCTTCGTTCCCCCAGTCTTGACGGCTTGCTTCGGAGAGACGGAACTGCTTTTGCGCGACATCGACGATGAGATAGTTCATGGTCAGGAATGGAGTGCCCCACTAGGCTAGGTACTTGCCGCTGTCATCGTTGTTCTCGTACTTCTCCACGAATCCAATCTTGTAGGTCTCGTTGGCGACAATGAGGCTCCCGTCAGTGTCGTATTGACGCGGGTAGAAGAAGAGTTCCTCTGCTGGAATCGAGGAACTATAGCCATTCTTGATGGTGAAGTTGAGACTACCGGAAGGGAAGGAAGCTGCTGAATATGTCCAAAGTTCGAGGTCTGTGTCGTAGTCGCCGCCCGTGGCGTTGCCGAATGCGTCGAAGACCGACGGAGGCAAACGAAGTGACTCCCACGCCGGCACAAGGATAACTTGGAATTCTGTGGCCTCCTCATCGAGCAGGGAAAATGATCCAGCGTCAGACTCCCACGTCAAATCTTGCAGAATGATGCACGTAGTGCATGTGTCTCTGCTGTCAAAGGTGTGGAATTCGTTGGCGCGGGCGGAATCATAGCCACCGATCATGAGAAGGCCGTCCCTGGGGTCCTCGTCGTTTAGACGTGTCCCAACCCACAGGCCGTAGGATGTGGATGGTGCAACACCACTGTCGACCATGGCTTGCAGGAATGTCGAGTTCAGGCCGAGGCCCAGCAGGCTGCCTGAAATGTTGTAGGCTGTTCGGAGGACTAAGCTTACAGAGATAGATAAGGTGTTTGGGAGTTTGACTCACCCCATCCTGCTTCGTTATCGGTCGCAAATGGAAAACCCGGCACAGTCCTTCCGTTAGAGCCAATTGTGAGGACGTCATTGTATAGAACAAAATCGGCCGGGTCAGCGCCCTGCAATGTCCCATTCCAGCCAGCCGCGGTCTGTGTCGCCTCCGTCCTTGAAAAGGTTGGGTCATAGGTGCCTCCTAGCCACGCTAGGCAGTCGTAATCAGTTGAGGAAGCACAATCACCAGAGTTTGCAACAAGAGTCAGATCCGACATGCGAGGTGTCAGAGAGACCACCTGACCTGGGTCGCCAAACTCGACCCTGACACCCCATGCGGGTGCGACTGATCCGACCCCAACCTGGTGGTAAGTTATGGGAAGATAGAGGGGTCCGGGCAGATTTGCACAAGTAGCTGTGGTCATGTTGACTGCTTGGCTGCCTGGTGTTTCAGAAGAGGAGACAATAGTGAGTGTTCCTGCCCGCCAATTGGCGGCTCTTGTAGGATGCTTTCAGTAGAGGGCTAGGTAGGCCAGCGTTAATCGCAAAGCAGGTGATGCAGCAGAATGAGGCTGAAACATCGGAGCAGAGAGACCCTCCCATCTTTAAAAGGACCTGACACCGGCTGGCTGGGGGCTGCACTGTCGCAAACTCAGTAAACCCCGCAATGTCCTCGAACTTGTGCAAGAGCGCATGCTGAGTTAACTTGACCCTTCGGCATGATCGGCACAACCACAAAATGACAAGCTCCGTGTCGAGGCAGAATGCCTACATCTCCGGCTTGAGGCTTGCAGCGCCACGGGAAGTTAGCTCCGACAAGACACCTAGCAGCTGCGGAAACACGAGGCTCAGACGCCCGATGTCAATGTGGAACCCAATCGGGAGAAAGCTGCGACACTGTGTGAGCTGTATGTGCAGGATTTTGTCGAGCTGGTGACGAAAACAAGCCGTGTCTATAATGGTTATCCTTTCTGCATATCTTGTCGGAGGTTTTCTTGAAAGTCTCTGCGTCGGAGGTCAACGGTCAGGCTGGGAATGGGCGAAGCCGTGGTAGAAGAGAGCCGAAGAGAGGCAGTGAAGTGCAGCTGAAGTCTGGGCATTGGTGTCACTGGGATGAAAGGTCCAGTGGGGACCCTCCCAACACCAACTGCTTCAGCCTGATGGACTGAGAGATTCGTCCCTACGGCCACTCCATGATGCATGACGACTAAACAGAATACGAGATAAATACCTTGAAGGTCTAGGTCGGGCTTGGCCATGCCAGTCTTGCCTCTTCGCTCCTGTCTTCGCCTCGGGTACTCATTCGCTAATTACGCCTGACCTTGGATCGCAATGTAGAAGGCTGTGCGCCTTTTCATAACTTTTCTGCTCTGCGGTTGAATGATAGGATTCAGCAGAAAGCAGAGACTCTAAAATGACTGGCGTGGTGCCCCTGCTGCTGCGTAGCCGGCTCCTCAGAGTGACACAATTAAGAAAACCATTTTGAGAAGAGAAAGAAACGAGTACGGAGTAAGCGGAGTAAGCGTGGAGAGGAATATAGCTGGAGTATTTTTGATCCTCCGTATAAAGTGTGAGATATAATTTAATGTTGCGCCGAAGGTTTCCCCTCGGCTTCGCCTGAGTTTCCTCATCGGGGAGCAACTTTCGTTGGAGATAAAATTTATTTTCTCAGGAAGTGTCTTGGGAAGCACGCTCAGGCTTGGGACTGCCCTCCCTCACCCAGGTCTGCTTTCCGACAGCCACGCTCCGAGGCGCCGGGCGTGCTTCCCCAGGATGGTATCGAAGACAGAAGTCCCCCAAGTTACCACGGAGCCGCCGTCGCAGGTCCTCTCGTTGGTGTCCGCCTTCCTCGACGAATACGGCTTCGAGTCCACAAGTAAAGCTTTGAGGAAAGAGTTGAAGCGAAAGAACCAAACAGCCGACCTAGATGGCCTACAAGATGGAGTCAATCTAGAGACTATTGTCGAGAGCTGGAAAAGGCAAGAAGCGCAAGGATCTACATCTGAAGACGAGAGCTCGGAGGAGAGCGACGCTTCGTCGTCTGATTCAGAATCAGGGTCTAGCAGCGATGCTAGCGATCAGGGCTCCAGCAGCGAGAGTACATCCGAGTCCGAGACGGACTCAGAATCTAGAGAAGAAGCCATCAAGACAAAGCCCGCAAAGTTGAAGAGAGCACAATCCAACAAGCGAGAAGCGTCGCCTTCGTCATCGTCCTCCTCTTCCTCCGATAGCGATGCTGATGATGAGCACGAAGATGGTCGAAAAGTCAAGCCTGCGCGAAACAGGTCCCCAGCTGTCATTAAGAAAACCGAACCTGTTCGCAATCTGAAGCGAAAGGCAGCATCTAGCTCCTCAGAGTCAGAGTCCTCTTCCTCCGTCGACCGCTCAGCCAAACGGACGAAGGTGGCCAAAAGCGGCGGAAGGTCCACTAGCGATTCTGGAACCTCTTCTGCCAGTTCGGAGGAGGAGACGTCGGGTGACGCAGGCACATCCTCGGACGAAGAGGAGCAGGGTGACGATGAGGAGGCCAGCCCCACTCAGCCCCCGACTCTCGGGAAATTGACGGCGGCAGCCGCTGAAGATCCGTCAGATTCCTCGTCCAACACTGTGATGGGAGATGTTATTGACCGATCAGAGGAAGAATCGCATCTAGCACACGGCAGGGGTGGGAAACAGATCGTGACGAGAAAGACTCATGTTGGCGCAAGACCAACTCGGTTGGCACAGCTCTCTGCCCAGTCGACTGTAGCTGACCATATCTCCAACGCCTACAAGAGCTACGAGTACGCTGATCGAGCATACAATGACTTGTCCGTGACCCGAGGCAAAGGGTTCACAAAGGAGAAGAACAAGAAGAAGCGTGGCAGCTATCGCGGCGGAGCGATTGACATTAGTGGTGGTAAAAGCTTCAAATTCGAGGACTGAGCTACTTCGAGATGTAGCCAGCATAGTGCTTATGCGCCGATGAGCGTCAGCACTCACCGCCTAGAGAGCGTCTGGTCCAGTGATTTCAGTCATTCAAGCATGGAGTCTGGCGACGACTGGGTACGGCTGATAGAAGGCACAGAAAAGCATTAAAGATGACCGGCATAGAGCAAGACACCAATGAGCTAATTGATGAAGATGTGCTTAACGCCTACATAGTATATATGAGGAGGAATGGAATTGCCAACCTGGTACATAGTGGTTGCAAACGTGCTTGGCACCTGCTCGTGGCCATGTTCGTTACCTAGGTAGTATACGGAGCACGCGTACTCCGTACACTAATGTGCTTGCTGTGCACGCACCGTGGCATGGAGGAGTGGGGCAGCTTTGGCAGCCACGAGTTACGCAGATGCGCATCGTGAAGGATCGCCGCACACTCGCGCTAAGAGCGTCGATGCCCGAATTGAAAAGTCATCGAGCTCATGTCTGTCATGCCAGTCAGCGCGGCCGTCAACGATCTTTCGTCTGTCACCAATTGATCTCGCTGTCTCAGTCACGTTGTCCGACTCATGAGATCACGGCAGTGCTGTTCCTGGGCATGTTTCGCCCACGTGCTGCCGGATTCAAGCAGCACCAAGCTTACGGAGTGCGACACGCTTTTGGAAGCTTGACGAGCTTGCATTGCACCATGACGACTGCCCAGGATCTTGAGCTTCGAGCTGCCTGTCAGTTCACTCGGTGCCTTTGTCTGCAACGCTTCGGCCAGTCGAGCTTGAGACGTTCCGCCGAACAAGCCGTAACCCAGCTTTCCCTCTTCCGATTTGTCTGATCTTGTGGATCGAGTTGCACAAGCGATGGAACGCCCTCATGCACATACAACGGCGATCGTCATGGGGACCCATAGCTCTTACCATTGTAGGCAGCCTGCTCAGAGGGAAGTGAGCTGGGAGAGAAAAAGATGCGCAGCTACAAATACTGGACGCAGTGCCCCCCCGCGCTGCATCCTCGATGAGTTCCTACAACGCTTGCTGTAACCCCACTGTGACGGCTACCACTGCTTCAGCATCATGGTAAGCTCCAGATTGCTCTTCCTGTCCGGCGGGTTAGCAAGTGCGGCTGTTCTAGATCCGAGACAGGCGACCACTGCCTCTGGCGAGACCACAGCTTCTGCTACTGAGCCATGGTACTACCAAACCACTCCTGAACTCTTCGCCGGTCCTACAACGACCGGACTGATTGCGCCTTTTCTTGCTCAGACGAACCCTGCCCCTTGGGGTGCAGAGGCATCATTTGTTCCCAATGCGCCTCTAGAGACCAATCTCCCCATCCAGGGGAACACCAACAATCAGAGTATCTTCCAGCTACATGGACAGTTAAGCTCATACTTTCCCAACCCTATTGGGTTCGGCTCGAACGAGTATCCCTTACCTCCGGGAGCAAACATCTCGACCGTCCATCTCTTGCACCGGCACGGAGCTCGTTACCCGACTGGAACATCGTCAGTTGCGAGCTTCGGAAGCAAGATTCAGAACATCACAGCTAACGGAACGGCGAAGTGGACAGGGGATCTCGGCTTCTTGAACAACTGGAAGTACAACCTTGGCGCCGAGATCCTGGTCGCCCGCGGTCGACAGGAGCTGTTCGATTCCGGCGTCTTATTCTATTACAACTATGGTAACGAGAGCCTCAAGAGTGACCTGACCAGTCCTAACGGCGTATAGGCGCACTTTACAACACTTCCACCAAGATTATTGCCAGAACGACTACCCAAGACCGGATGCTGAAGTCGGCTGAGTACTTCATGGCGGGTTTCTTCGGCCTCGAATGGACTCAAAATGCCAGCCTGGTGCCCATCATTGAGCAGAACAATTTCAACATCACACTTGCGGGCTATATGAACTGCAACAACAGCAACAACTACCTCTCTACGGGTGGCAACAACGCATCTGTCATCTGGGAAAACATCTACCTGGCTGACGCCACAAAGAGACTTAAGGCTCTAGCTGGTGGCTACAATTGGACAGTGGCGGATAGTTATAACGCGCAAACTCTGTGTCCATACGAGCACGTCGCGTTTGTAAGTTGTGTCACTCGTCCCAACTGCGTCAGCCGGTACTAATGGGCTTGGCTCGTAGGGGTATTCTCAATGGTGTGACCTCTTCACATACGAAGAATGGCAAGGCTTCGAGTACAGCATCGACCTGCAATTCAACGGCAACAACGGGTTCGGTTCCCCGACCGGACGGGCTGTCGGGATTGGCTATGTTGAAGAGTTGTACGCACGCCTGCAAGGCCATCTGCCTGACGTGCCACCCGGGACGACCCAAATCAACACGACAATGGTAGCAAGTACTGCGACTTTCCCATTGAATCAGACACTTTACTTCGACTTCTCTCATGATACGAACATATTCTCGATCATCACGGCATTCGGGCTGAAGCAGTTTGGTCAGCCACTGGGCCCGACCGGTCCGCCTGCGAACCGGCAATTGATTGTGTCGCACACCACACCCTTTGGTGCTCGAATGGCAAGTGCCCCATTACAGGCCAGGAACACGTATACTAATTGG
Organism: Cladophialophora yegresii CBS 114405; assembly: GCF_000585515.1. Lineage (NCBI taxonomy): Eukaryota > Fungi > Ascomycota > Eurotiomycetes > Chaetothyriales > Herpotrichiellaceae > Cladophialophora > Cladophialophora yegresii. The sequence goes on along the minus strand of NW_006913051.1, from coordinate 2,600,694 downwards.
CATTCCAGGTCTGGGAGATAATCCACACTCCTCAACCGCTCAAGGCGATCCGCCCAACCAGCCCCAACGCAACCGCTTCGGACTTTTACGCCAACGGCACCGCAACAACCTATATCCACCTCTCCATCTCTCAACGTACTGTCCCACTCTATAAATCCTATCCACAATGCGAAGAACGAGACGATGGCTGGTGCGAGCTTTCCACAGTCCTTGAGATCTGGAGTGGCCTGCTCGACCAGGCAGAGTACGATTACAGCTGCAACGGAAAGTATCCTGCTGCTGCACCTGGCAACATCACAAACGGGGTGCCGATCTCCAAGAGGGATCTCGGCAGACGGTTTGGCTCTGGCCTGGAGTTTTACGAAAGCAGTGATCGCTGGGTTTTGTAGAAATAGGCAGAGCAATAAAACAATGTACCTCAAGAGGTCAGTCGACTGCCCCAGTAGGTGTCCTTTCACTGTTGCCTGGACCGTATCCGCAGTTACTCCGTACAATCGCGGCGTATCTCGTATGGAGGAGGCCGAAGTAGTTAGCTAAGGGACAAGACTACCTCTAACTGGCTCAGCGGCGCGGCGGGCCCCTTCCCAGAGTGCGTCTAGGCTGCCCCAAGCGTGCGGGTAGCGGCTCTTCAGGCCCCTCAACCGCCCAGCTGTGCCACCGAGCGGCCGGTCATCTGGTATTTCCTGGGGAAGTGGCTTCTCCGTCCCCATGCAAAGCTGCGTCAGGTTTGTTGGGAGATCTCACTTACCGTCCCAACCAAACTTGATGCATTTTTGCACTCGGGCCAATCACTGCGCACAAGGCACGACGCAAAGGGTCTCAATGATTGAGCAAATGCAGTACATAGCCTCAAGTACCTCCAGCTTCGTCACCGACTCCTTCTCCCGCACGCTCGCTGATTTGTTCCTCCGGAAGTTCGTTGGCTGCTGTTGTTTGTCCCAAGTCACGCGCCACAGTTGATAGACACTCTGATCAACTACCTTGAGCCGGCGTCCCGTCATCTTCCCCCCAGGCGTCACTCGTCATCCGTCGCTCCACGAGCCAGTCAAGTCTGGAGTTTGCATTGCACAGGGCCGTAATATCATGAGCGGCGAAGAGAGAAGCGAGATCGTGGACCAGTCCTGACCCTAGGTTTTAGCTTCAGCGCCGGCGCAATCTGCAGCCGTCTGACGCGACGTGGTGTCAAATTTCCAGGGCAGGACAGGCCAAGGGAAAAGTACAAATTCCTTCGCCTACCGCTGTCCGCCACAGCCGCCTCCACAGTTCATCAATTTTCCGATCTCCTTTGGTTTGGACTTTTCTTGCGAGTTTTTGTGGGGGAAGGTTCGTGAAGCTCCATCCGGTCTACACAGTGGTCTCACCTGTGCCGTGGGCTCGGATCCCGCCTATTGGAGACGCGTTGCGCTATTGAAGGCTGAGTCAGACAGAGTTCGTTGTTGGGGAAACTTTATCGAACGCGGGAGGCAGAGGTTCATACACTTTGCCCTCGAGCAAGCCGGCGCATATTTCGACAGCCTCCTACGACACTCGACCGCGACCAAGTACATGACAAGCCGGATGATCATCCTGGCGGGCGCCCCGGAGCCGGCGAAGCTCGACTGGAGCGAGAAGTCGTTGTTGCCCGACGCTTCACACGTCGAATCACTTCCAAACAAGGAGAACATGAATATCGACTCCTCGATACGGCCGAAATCGCCTTCATCCAAAGCGTTCGGTGCTCAATGGCGCCAGATCACGACGCAGAGACTCCAAATGCGACCGATCCTGCCGAAGCTCAACATTGACCCGCGTCCATTGGCGGCCGGCGCCCTGATAATGCAGCAAGCCGGCGAATTGGACAATGTCGACAGAGGGGATGCGGAGTTCTTCTCCCTCTCGGAACTGCTCGGTGCTTCGACCCCTGGTAGCGACATCAGCGAGCCTCAATCGAGGCCCTCACTATCGGAGGGTTCATCCTCCATCCCCGACACAACCTCATCCGGTACGAGCGCCTTCAATACTTCGGAGGGAGGACCCATATCCGAATACTACGACCATTCGTTCTCCATCTACGAAGCCATCCCATCCTCCCAGCTCTCCTACTTCTCCGACTCGATAACGCCTGGTACACCGATCTTCGAGTCCAGTGAGGACATGTTCTCGGCTTCACAGGGAACAGCGCCCGGCACGCCCGGTGGAATCATCCGGACACCCTCACAACGGAGATTAAGCCAGGCACCACGACCAAAGTCGCTCTCGGAACTACGGGACATCCCTAACGCGCATTATCTCGAAAGCATCTCGCCGCAGACCATGACCGTGAATCTCATTGTCGGGATCATCTCAATCGCACCACCCCGGACCGTCATCACGGGCGCCAAGTACGGCAAACCCCGCGAAGTCGACCTGGTGGAAATGATCGTCGGCGACGACACAAAATCCAACTTCACCGTGTCAATGTGGCTGCCGCGAGAAATGCGGGTGAACTGGAAAGACGGCGGCAACCCCAACCCCGAGGGCATCCGCTCTGTGCTCCGTCGCAATCTCAAGTTTATGCGCCCGCGCGACGTGGTGTTGCTCCAGAACGTCGCTCTGTCTTCCTTCCGGGGTAAAGTCCACGGACAGTCGTTGAAGGGCGATGTTACGAAGATCGATCTGCTGTTCCGCAAGAAAGTCGACGACGACGATCTGAGCGGGATCTACAGCGTGAGCAACCTACGGACTGCGAGTGTGGGGAAAGATCCCCAGGTCGTCAAGGTGAAGAAGGTGAGGGACTGGTTGAACGAGTTTGTAGGAGAGAGGGACGGCTTATCGCCTGTGATGGCAGGGAGGAAAGGAAAAAGAAACAAGGGAGGGTATGCGGGATATGGATTTTTGCCTGAAGACACCCAGTAGACGGGCTGAAGAATTGTTTGGGAAAAGCCAGCGATGGACCAGACCTGGCCGAGGTTTCGAAAAGCCGGACAGATCTAGAAGATCTCGGGCTGCATATTGAGCTTGGAGGATGTAATAACACCACAATGAACGGGCGCAGAGGGAAGGGAGGAACACAGCGCACCAGCACCAGCACCTTGTATTGTAGTATAGTCACGAGCCACGACAGCCTTGGATACTAGTAATTCATGTACCTGCCTATTGAGGATGCTGCGTGATTATACAACCGACTCCCTAGGTAGGTAGGACAGAGAGCATTGCTGAGCACGTGAGTGGCCCTCATTTGACACCGTGAACTTCAAGTACTGTGTAACCATGGTCGAAGGCGGCTGGAACATTGACAATAGCAGACAAGAGTTGAAGACACGGTGACATGATTCTCGAAGCATGCGGCTAATTTTGGCACCCGAGTTCGCATCGGGAAAATTCTGCGTGTCAGGAGAGGGGAATAAAGTATGCGTTACGCAGAGTTGTGGCTGTGTCATCGGCTCGCAAAAGGATGGTGAGGGGTATTGCCTTGTGACCATGCCCTGGGTTGTTTGTTTTGTTCACTGAGCGATCAGCTACACTGACCAGGTGAGGACTTTGACTGTCGCGCTAAGTACATGCTGATGTTAGGTGAAGTTGCGTGTCCAGTACGGAGTTCAGTACGGTAGACACAGGAAGGACAGTCCAACGGTAGCAAAAGCTCTTGCTGTTCCCGTGGCGTCTCGAACGCAGTCCAGAAGAACGCCTCATTAGCATCTAATCACGGGCGGAGGACGAGATGCGGAAGGGCAGCAGGCGTGCGCGCCCAATGATAAAGACACGTTAGTCGGCGTGAGCTCAATACTTCCTCCGGAGACTCCTATGGTATGGGGGCCCATGAGCGTTAGAAAGGGGCAATCATCCCTTTGCGCGAAATTGCACCATGGCGAAGCAGCTTTGGTAACGGTGGCTTCAGGGGAAAGAAGCCAAAGGGTCTCCTCCGTACTTAGGAGGCTTAGATGAGGGTCCCGCGAAATTCACCTTGCGTTATCGATAAAATTAAGCTCGGCTTCACCACGCGCGGCGCGACTTCCAGAAAGAAAAATATAGTGGCAGTTCCGGGCTCAGCTGGACCCCCTTGCGACCCTTGTTTAGCCGTAGCGAACACAGTGGCTGCTGCCGATTCAGAAGTGGGTGACACGCTGCGCAACTTTCACTCGAGCCTCATATAACACCACCTTGCCCTGCTCGAACCTCCCTTTGAGCTCTTTGAACCAGTTGAACTTGATCTCGCCGAGCCTCATCGTCGACACACAGTAGTCCTTGAGCTACATTTCATTCGTTCTACACCCTTGTCTCCTTTCACTCCTTGCCGACCATATCCTCACTTCCCACTCTCATTCAAGATGAAGGGTAAGTCAAACAGTCCGGCCACATGGCACAATGACATGTCGTGGGCAAAGCTAACTTGTCGTCTACAGCCCTCATTCTGTATGCACAAGCCGCCTGTCCGTTGCACCTCACTTCCACTAACCCTCCTTTCACAGCGTCGGTGGCTTCGGCACCAGACTGCGACCTCTCACCCTCACCCTCCCCAAGCCTCTGGTCGAGTTTGCCAACCGACCCATGATCGAACATCAAGTTGAGGCTCTGGCTGCTGCCGGTGTTACAGACATTGTCCTGGCCGTAAACTACAGACCCGATGTCATGATCAGTGCCCTGAAAAAGTACGAGGACATGTACGACGTCAAGATCTCCTTCTCTGTCGAGGCCGAGCCTCTGGGCACCGCTGGTCCCTTGAAGCTGGCGGAAAAGATCTTGGGCAAGGACGAGTCCAATTTCTTTGTGCTGAATTCAGACGTTATCTGCAACTACCCCTTCAAGGAGCTGGCTGCTTTCCACGAAAAGCACGGAAACGAGGGCACAATCGTCGTCACAAAAGTCGAGGAGCCCAGTAAATATGGTGTCATTGTCCACACACCCAACCACCCCTCTCGCATCGACCGCTTCGTCGAGAAACCCGTCGAGTTCGTGGGCAACCGCATCAACGCCGGTATCTACATCTTCAAGCCCTCCATCCTCAAGAGAATCGAACTCCGACCCACTTCGATCGAACAAGAGACTTTCCCTGCCATGACAAAAGACGGCGAACTGCACTCATTCGATCTGGAGGGCTTCTGGATGGATGTCGGGCAGCCCAAGGACTTCTTGAGCGGCACCTGCTTGTACCTGGCTTCGCTGGCCAAGAACCAACCGAAGAAGCTTGCTTCCGCATCTGAGTCATACGTCTATGGTGGCAATGTCATGGTCGATCCGACAGCCAAGATCGGCAAGAACTGCCGCATTGGCCCTAATGTGGTCATTGGACCTGGCTGCGTGATTGGTGATGGTGTCCGGTTACAAAGATGTGTGCTGTTGGAGGACAGCAAGGTCAAAGACCATGCTTGGGTCAAGTCAACCATTGTCGGTGAGTGAAGAGAATGTCAAGCTGTCAGATCTAAGGGCTAACGGGTGTTTAGGCTGGAGATCATCTGTCGGCCGCTGGGCTCGTCTGGAAAACGTCACAGTCCTTGGTGACGATGTTTCAATAGGTGACGAAATCTACGTCAACGGTGGAAGCGTGCTGCCTCACAAGAGCATCAAGGCCAACGTTGAAGGTGAGTCTAACCGTGCATCTCTATGCCTAACAGTCTTTTAACGAAGCTTTAGTGCCGTCGATCATCATGTAAATGGCTGGTATCAGCCATGCATGTCACCCGACTTCGGCTCTTCACTCTATATTACGCACTCAAAATTTCTCTCCTTTTCAGTGATATGTTTTACTATCGACCGCAGGGAATGGCGACAGTCGGCCGGCTAACAGCGAGCTGGGGCGTTTATGAAATGAGCGAAACCTTCTGCTTGATGCATTTCAGTTCACAGGGCCAATGAGACGATAGAATTTAGAGGACCGGAAACTCCGGAAATGGTCACTGCTTAGAATTCAAAGGGTTGCATGGTATGAGGTTCCCCGTGGTTTCGTCGCAAAAGGGGCAGTGGAAAATTTCACTATCACGCAAGGGCAATATCGATTGTAATAGCATAGATCTGAGGTCCGTCCGGAATCACGAAATGAAGATGATGGTGATGAACCAGTCTTTCGAGCGAGTTTCTCTCTGCCATTGCTTCAGTTCTGCTCCTACTTTGACATCCCGCTTGTCCGGAGTATTTCTCGAACAGAAGTACCGGTCCAGTCAGTCCATTGAAACCGCGCTGTGCAGCGCGAGGACGCACGCTGTCAAGGGTTGCTGGAGATGGAGAATGAATGGGATCGGATCGTGGAAACGAAGGCACAGGAAAGTCAAGACTTGTTCGCCAGGTAGGTACCGATGTAGGCACACGCACGGTACGGTACGGTACGGTACGGTACGGTACGGTACGGTAGAGCAGCAAGTACCTTGTGTCCAGTACTGCGACTTGTGAGTGCGCAAGGTACGACTGTGATCGCGATCGTGACTGGTGATTATGACCTGTACCTCGATATTCAGGGAACGACAGATTACGGAGTACAGTACAGTACAGTACAGTACAGTGCAGACACACACCGACTGAACGCATAATCAGCCATCACCCAAGTCCGACCCGGTTGCCTGCCCGATCCGCCTTTTCGTGTGAAGATTGCTATTCCTATTTCCGCGTCGTTCCCACCTTCAGCTCGCCATGTCCGGGGTTGGAGTGCAGCCTGTGCCGCCAATGCTGCCGAAGTGATATCCCATGTTGAGCATGAACCCATAGGGGAACTGCCCGCCGCCGCCGCCGCCACCGCTGTTGCTGCCGCCATCCTGTTCCGGAAGACTCGGATTTGTGTTCGTAGCGATATCAGGAAACTCGTCCTCCAAATCTCCTCCCGAGCCAGTCCCCGAGTTCGAGTCCGAGTCTGTCGAAGGGGGCGTCGCGCGGCCCAGCATTTCCACGACTTCTTGTCGGCGCAGGCTTACGCGGGCGATGCGTCGGCTAGAGGCCTCAAAGTACATCCTTGCCCTGGACTCGGCGGACGAGAAGTAATGGAGCGCGGACTTGAGATGTTGCGTCCTGGGGCTCTCGGCTGGTGCTGATCGCGGCAAGGTTGTTGGCGTTGACGTTCCTGTCGAGTCCGTAGTGGTTCCCGAGGACACGGATCTCGACGCCGATGTCGCTGATGACAAGACACCGTGACAATGGCATGAGCAGCACGCGGGCGGTTGTCCAGAGGCTGACTGTAGCGCGTCCTGCGACACATTTGCTTGGTCTTGATGGTGCCACCGCGTGACTCGCTCCTCGAATGGTACTTTGTCGGCTTTTGCAACGTAGCATCTGCCCAGGCCCTCTAGTGCCGCAAAGCTCGTCTTTTCGCGTCCGTAGACGTCGCTCAACGTCTTTGCACGCCTTAGAGTCTCTTCGAAATGTTCGATCGCCCCATCTACGTCACCGCTCGCGAGGCAATCGTCTGCGACATTCGTCAACGTCCAGAGAACGTTCCTGGCGGTCGAGCCGTACTTGAATTCCTGATCGTGGAGCAGTGACCTGCGCATGCTCGCGCGCGGGATTTGAAAGCTCGAGCCAGAGTGGTAAAGGGCGTCGCAGAGGCGTTCGCGGAGGTAAAGGGCCCTCCAGTCCGATGATGGTGCTTCCTCTGCAGCTGCACCAGGGAGATGGCTGGAAGACAGCTGTAGCTGGGTGATGGCCATTTCCAAGCTTTTAAGAATAGAATCAGCGAGGGGTGGTGATCGCGGTGTAGTGCTTACACTGGGCCGTTGATACTCTTGCAACAGAAGTCCGAAGAATGTTGTCAACGGGTGTTCTGGCTCAATCAGAGCCCCCGACCTTTCGTGGATATGAGAAAGCAGCTGGCCTAGAAGGACGTGGACACCCATAGCCTGCAGTCTGGGGTTGGCCGTGTGGCTTGCTAACTCGCAGATTACACCGAACACCAAGGCTAGAGACATGGGACTGTGGTTGATCAAGATCTCTTCAAGCAGCTGGAAGCCGTTTCGAAAGCTCGTCAGGGCTTTGGTAGCTTCCGGATCTCGCTTCTTGTTTTTTGATACAGCCTTGGCGGATGGTGCAGTCAACGCAAGGTTGGCCAAGGCTGAGATGCCGTCCTGCATCTTGGATGCAAAGATTGCATGGGTAGTGTGGGCGTGGATGGGCGGTTCCAGCTGGGTTTCGAGTTGCGATGCGATGAGGTACGAGCTCATGTAACCCATTATGCTGTAATCCAGGTGCTCGGACAGGGCAGAAGCACTGGACCTGATGAAGATTGGCACCGAGGTTGGGGAGAGGTTGTCGTTGTGTACCAAGGCTGATGTGGTGAAAGACACAGGTCCTTCTGAGTAGAACCCGTGTGGTGGTTGTTCGACGTTCTCATCGCTGTTCCAACAGCCATCCGAACTCCACTGATACATGTCGCCGAGGTTGGCAAGGTCTGTATCCGGTGGCTGCTCATGGTACTGGTAAGGAAATGGAGCCACGTGATGGGGTCCAAATACATCGACCGGGTCCTCGTCGCATGAGCTTGAGTCCTTTGAAGAGAGATTGGACGCAGTGACGAGCTCCACATCATCGCTCAGGACGAACTTGTCGTCCTTGTGTTCACTGACCCAGGTGATAGGGTCATTGATCTTCCTCCGCCGGAAGTATCGCAAGAACTCCTTGTAGCTAACAGGATCCCCTCGGATCTTGAAGCTGGGCATGACGGTTTTGCTGCCGGTGCTGTCAACCGCAGTATGGCCCGATTGACCAACCGCCGGTCCTTGGCGATCTTGATGGTCTGCCAGAAGTTGGGCAGCAGTCCTCATTTCATTGGACTTATGATTGCGGCCGATTTTCCACTTTTTGATACGTGTGTGTAGCATGCGTTCACTATAGCAACAGCACGTAAGAAACAGAGCTCCAGAAGGTGTTGGGAAGGGAGCCTGCTCGATGAAAGAATGCTCGAGCTGGAGGAGAAGACAGTGCCATATAAATGTATCGAAGAGAGGAAATGATTCTCATCAGAGTGCGGCTCCACACCAGTGCTGACCCGCAGCGTACTTTTGGTTACGAGGTCTCAATCCAAAGGCAGAGACTAACAAGAAGGTTTCACGTACTTGACTTCAAATCCCCTTGAGTGCAAGTGGCGAATGAGCTCCGCAACACTCAGTTTCTGTTTACAGTAGAGGTGTGTGATGACCCCCTGCATTGTCTTCCATTCTGTAGCGCTGTGTTGTCTGGCAGCAACTCGCGATAATGACCGGCTTTTTGAGGCCCGTTTGTCTTTGCTGACCGGCAAGGCCAAGGAATATGCCGGCGGTTCTTCGATCTGTGGCCAAACCGGTCCTGCTGGATGCATCGTACGAGTGTTCGACTTCCTTAGTTCATCAAGTAACGTTCGAAGGATTTGACCACTGAGCCGTTATATTCTAGAAGTGGAAAGACAAAATCTATCATACCACAATAGGGCAAAGACGAGGCCGGGCGATGTTGCTAACCCAGAGCAGTCGAGGTTTGGATGAACAGCAGATCCATCACTGCGGCTGAATCCACGATCCATAATATATCCAGGGCAATCAGATGAGAAGGGTTACACAAGGTCAACAGCCTTGCAACCATCCTTGATAGGGTGTGTGGGGTCGGCGTGGCGCTGAGCGATTGGGTGGCTGTTCATAGAGGCGGCGTCGAGGCGCAGCCGTTATTCGACCACTTGCACCGGCGCCTGCAAGGTGGTTTTGTTTGCGGCGCATGAGTTGCCAGCAGGTCACATGCATCGAAAGTGCTTGGCCCGGCGTCAAGGCGCAAGCTCTGTCTGAGCTCATTGGTGCTCTGTGGCCATTCCTCAACCGCGCATTCAGCCGCCGAACAAAACTACCCCGATTCTTGGAGAACTGCGCACAAGGCGACCATAGCCATGTTGCGGCTCAGAAGGTCTCGTCCTCAGCGTTCATAGCCCTGCGAACTACACTAGGACTGGTCGGGTCTGCACCAAGGTCAATCTCAGAACCATCGGGTTCTAGTGTTTGACTGAAGTCCAATTCTTCTTCGCCATAGTCGATGCCTGCGTTGGTAAGAATGTCTTCCACGATGCGTTTAGATGCTTCCTTTGCAGGAGTTTTCAGCAGCCGATTCTGAGGAATGTGGAACTGCATGGTCTTAGGCGGACTCTGACCAAAAGGTATGTCGTCGTCAAGATCATCATCATCACTATCCCACAGGCCCTGGGTGCGGGTGGCTTCTCCCGACGGTTGCGCCTTTGAATGCGCTCGAGCCGGAGTCAAGACGCTGACGCCAGGGATGGGTCGTTTGCGTTCCGGAGAAGAGAAAATTTCCTGATTTAGCTCCGGTGGGGCCACCACAGGGCTGGAATCTAGAGTTGAGTCGTCTAAGTCTGCCTTGCCGGCGCGGTTGGAACGCGATGGCGTCGTCACCGTTCCGAGCTGTAGATTTGAATAGCGCTGGCTTGTCAGGGGCGTGGCCTGAACACGGTAGTTCCGGTCGAGAACGCGGTGAAGCAGAGGATCGGTCTTTTTGCGGGTGGTGGATGGTCTCGGAATTGAGGTAGGTCGGGGAGGTAGAAAGGGGGAAGACTGCGGTGTTGCTGCCATGGTATCAACATGGAACACAGGCTGCCCGCCCGGTGTCTCGGGTTCGGTCGCTCGCGCGCGCAATGTACTATCCGCCATGGTATTGTTCACTTCCTCCCGCAATGCCTCGTATGGGGACGGATAATGTGCGAAGCCCGCTTGCTGCTGCTGTGTCTTTTGCGTTCTGTAAGGTCGTGGCGTACTGCTCTTCGAGGGAGATATGGTCATGTTGGAAAGGTCAAGGTCCTGTATGGAGTCGGTTGAGATGTGCTGAGCCGAAGGAGTTTCATATGATTCCGAGGTCTCTAATGTTGTATGTGTTGTTGTATTAGAGTCTTCTGTGGCCGTAATATCGGCGTCATCTGTGGTGTCGATGCGCGACGCCTGTTCCTCGTAGCCGGATAAGGACACATTGGCGCTGGATTCGAAGAATTGCTTCCAGAACTGCGTCGGGTGTTAGTAATATCCGGTCTAGTTGTGCGGTGGTTTCCATACTCTCGACGCCTCCCACACATCCTTGGAGTGGGCGGCATATTGCTCGACAACGGGTAAGATGCTAGATGTGACTATTCGATGTGCTCGACTGAAGTTGTGGTCGATTTCTGCAAGAGTCAGTCGAGCACATCCTTGTGGGTAGGTGCCCTCACCTTGCAGGGTCAGTGTTATCGACTGTTCCAGCTTCTCCAACTCTTCGGGCAATGTCAACGCTCTGGGCTGAGCAGTCGAGCTGGTCCGTGACATTGCGGGCTGCTACTCTTGATACGCAGGGAGACCTTTTTCAGACTTCAGTTGCGACGCGTGTGAGGGAAAGTGGACGCGCAGGCAGGATCTTCCGAGGTTAAGCCGCAGCCTTGAGCCCGGTGCGGGGAAGAAACCGCCACTTCGCGTGTGGCGCAGCAGGGCGAGGAGGGTAATGGGCTGCCTCGGAGTCAATGATCCTTCTGCCCTGGAACACCAGGTTGACGCCTTGGAAGAGAGTTCGACTCTTCTTAACCACAGGCATCTCTCGTCGGCACTCTGGGAGACCTCTTTACTCGAGTCTGATTTCAGCAGAAGAGGTGCCATCGCATCAGTGCTCTTTCCGAGATGCCAGCTCCACTCGCCAGAGGTAAGTGCAATGCTACGTGCCTCCTCACACCGCACCCAGAACGCCACCACTCCCTCCCCTTACATCATCATTCCTTGTGGTGCTATACCACGGGCGCCGTGTAGGAGCGCAAGTTCACTTGAGCATTGACAACTTTGGTACTGACATACAATGCCTCCTCCGGTAGGGATCATAATCACGGTTTCCGTCCTGGTGGCGGCGAGCCTAGCCGCATACGAGAATCCTCAGGTGCGAGCATGGATAGACCGGACGAGACACAAGATAGCCATGGGCTTGCACTCCCTTGGCGACGAAATTGGACCCAGAAATCGTCCGCCACTCCGGCGCACTTCCACTGACATCTCCATGTGCGAGGACCAGGGCGAGCAGGCGGAGGAACGGAGGCGGCAAGCCATCGCCGAGATCATGGAGAGAGGAAGGATACTGGAGGAGAAAAGGAAGAGGAGAAGGCTCTCCGAGCAGGAGTACAACCAGCCACACTCGCCGACTTTTGATAACATGGTGGACGAGAACGGGATACTGCTGCAAGACAACGGATTGCAGGCTGAAGGCCAGTCGTCCGGAATCGATGCTCAGCCAGCATCAACCACTTTAAGGCAGAGACCTGGGACATCGGATCCAGCGGATGAGTCGCCCAGTCCGCATCTGCCATTAAGGCAGCTATCCCCCCGTCCAGAAAACGCCTTCGAGTCAAGATATGAGCAGGAAATGCGCGATGCATGGAATCTTCCCTTATCGGAGAGGAGAATCGCGATACCCCCCAGCCATGCCTCCGAGAGCTTGATCGAACTCACACCTACCACAGAAGGCGTTCCTGACCCAGACTTCTCCATCCCTTCGGCAGAGTATCTACACCAGCCCATGAACCGGTCAGAGTACTTTTCTGCCGCAGCCTCGAACTCGACGCATACGCTTTCGGACCGCGAGTCGCAGCCCCCGCTTTCAATGCAGAGCTCACATGCTCTTCTGCCCCAAGGGAGCAATGCTAATGGACACGTTGGCAACCTAGTATCGGCCTCGTTGACACCCAGCATTGCTGGAAGCGTTAGCAACATTCACGCGAGTGAAGCGGAAGAAAGTTCGGACGACGTTCTCAGCGAAATTGGTGACGGTATTCGGACTCCTGCCAGTGCATGGACCGACGTTGACAGCACGGTCAGTAGCGATTTTCACTTGTAGATATGTGTCTACGGAGCAATGATAGCAGGTATGTCTTTGTGAGCATGTAAATACAGCCGTATGTCGCTACGTTCAAGTTTGGGATATAGTGCCTGGCCATGACAAGCGTATGGCCGGTAATGGCGAGTTGACTTCTCCTTTCATCACAGTCTCGAATGAGTTCTATGTTTGAATTTCACGTCAATGCGATTTGGCCCGGCACTTGAAATGTCCTTCTGGTCTCGATCTGTGCGCGGGGACCTGCAGGCTGCCATTCATGCATCTGCCATTTCATTCAGGTCCAGACAGCCTCTGTTGCACCTGCCCACCTGCCTCAGCGACAACATGGACATTTTCCGATCTGGCGGCTTTGAGTCATGGGAGCAAGCTGGGATGCAACTGCATTACCACGGCTGGCCTTGCCTGCTGTGCAGACACCGCGCTCTCGAGTCGACTGCTCTGTTGCTACCTGGTGACAGTCTTCACTGCACAGTTTTGGGTGCCACCACACCATTATCATTCACTGATTCCAACTACATCACCGCATTCTCCCTCCTCCACGAGACAGACAAACCCTTTCTTCAAGCCTCCCAGATTGTTTGACGCTTGACACTGCCTTGCATGTGCGTGCACTTCGGTCACTCGCTTCTTTCGCACCGCGGATGATTATGAGGCACGCTTCCGCAAGCAACATACTTCTTGCCGAACATCATGGCGGAGGCCAGAAAAACATACCAGACAGGACCCTGGTCTACTCCTGATGTGAGTACCTGCTGCCCTGCGATCCGAAGCACATGCTAATGCGACAAGATAATCTCAGCCGCCCTAGTTGGACCTGTGGTTGTCGCCGCCTTCCTCGAGTCATTCTTGTGGGTGGCGGCTTTCCTGTATTGTTTCGGCAAGGCGTTCAAGAAGTCGGATCACTGGACGCAGAAGATGCTGGCGGTCTGGTTCTCCGTGTTGTTCATCATCCTCAGGCAAGATTTCTGGAGCGTTCCTAGGATCTCCCTCTGACGAGCGACCTTCAGGGGCATATTCTTGCCGGTCATGATCACAACATTGCCTTTACCAAGACGGCTCACTCAATACCTCCCAAAGGTGTTTGTTGATATTCTCCAACAGTTCGCATTCTACTCCTTTGCGGCCATGCTTGTTGTCCCTTGGCTACTCTGCGTTTACCGCATGGTCGTTGTACCATTGGGACGCACAAAGCGGATCAAGTATGTTCTAAATGAACGCACCGCTCCGAAGATAGTTGTGGTCATGCCAGTATACAAGGAGCCACCGGAAACATTGTGGACAGCACTCAACTCGGTGGTCACTTGTGACTACCCAGCTGCTTGCATTCACGCGTTTGTGTCCTTTGACGGAGACAACATCGATGAGCTGTACCTGAAGACCATCGAGAGACTCGGTGTCCCCATTACGTTGAAGAGCTTCCCAAAGTCGATCGACGTAGGCTACAACGGTGCAAGAGTCACGGTCTCCAGATTTCCTCATGGCGGCAAGCGACACTGCCAGAAAGCCACCTTTCTCCTAATCGACAAGATCTATAAGCGTTATCTGCAACAGAAAGACGACCTGTTCATTTTGTTCATGGACTCGGACTGCATCCTGGATCCTGTGTGCATCCAAAACTTCATGTACGATATGGAGCTTCGGCCAGGCAGTAAACACAACATGCTGGCCATGACAGGCATCATTACATGTCGCACGGAAAAGCACTCGCTGATCACACTGTTGCAAGACATGGAGTACCTCCACGGACAGCTTTTCGAACGGTCCGTTGAGTCTGGTTGCGGTGCCGTCACTTGTTTGCCTGGGGCCTTGACGGTGCTTCGGTTTTCGGCATTCCGCAACATGGCAAGGTTCTACTTCTCGGACAAGGCGGAAGAATGCGAGGATTTGTTCGACTACGCCAAGACCCATCTCGGTGAAGACCGGTGGCTGACGCATTTGTTCATGCTCGGTGCCAAACAGCGGTACCAGATCCAGCTGAGCACCAGTGCCTTTTGTAAGACCGAGGCGGTTCAAACGTTTCGGTCGCTGCTCAAGCAGAGGCGTCGTTGGTTTCTAGGGTTCATCACGAATGAAGTCTGCATGCTGACGGACGGCCGGTTGTGGTGCAAGTATCCCCTGCTTCTGTTGCTCCGCTTCGCCACACTCACCATCAGGACGACGGCGTTACTTCTCTTGATTACACTCATCGCCGTGTCAAGCACCTCGACTCGGATTGACTCGTTGCCTTGGGAGTTCATGCTAATATCCTGCGGCTTGAATTGGCTCCTCATGTTCTACTTTGCCTGTAAGCTGCACCGCTGGAAGTCGCTTCTCTACCCTTTGATGTGGTTGCTGAATCCACTGTTGAACTGGATCTTTATGGTGTATGGTATCTTCACTGCTGGACAAAGAACCTGGGGTGGGCCTAGAGCAGACGCTGGCGCAGCGGATAGGAAGGTGACGCCACAACAAGCCATCGAACATGCATTAGCGACTGGAGACGAGTTGAACGTGGTGCCCGAGACATTCAAGCCCGCAGTGGAATTCCGAAAACGCCGTACCCGGCCATCGCACCTTCAGCCGTCGTCGAGTGTCGAGGGCCGCTTCTTTTCGGCAGAGTACGAGTCCACTGCTCCCGGAGTGCTGGAAAAGGATATGGCGTCGCCGACTCCATCTAACGGC
This sequence comes from Cladophialophora yegresii CBS 114405, assembly GCF_000585515.1. NCBI lineage: Eukaryota > Fungi > Ascomycota > Eurotiomycetes > Chaetothyriales > Herpotrichiellaceae > Cladophialophora > Cladophialophora yegresii. Next base: position 2,585,289 of record NW_006913051.1, on the reverse strand, counting down.
GCCTTCGGCTCTCACCCACACCGCTTTGAGCACGAATCCCTTGACATGAGTGACTCGGATAGCGTATCCGTCCACACACCCAAATTTATCAACAGTTTCAGTGAGGACGAAGAGGGTCCTAGCGGTCATGGTGGTCGTGACACGGGACGTAGGCCGCAGAGCACGGTCCATTTCTCGCAACCCCTGGTACGAGACGGTCATTTGTCCACACGAAGTGCAGCTCCGGCCTTGCCGGGTCAAAAAGATGGTGGAAGCGAGGTTCTTGGGGTTAGAGATTCGCTGACAGTCCCTGTTCATACACGACGGTGGACAACGGACAGTCACCACATTGACACTCGGTCCCCTCTGGGTCGGAACAGCCCATTAACAGCCATATCGGCGGAAGATGTCACTATGGTGCAGGATCAAGAGAGGCGGGGAAGCCTCAGCGGAAGCGAAGACGGCACCAACAGAAGGAGTAGCAAGACATTGCAGCGGAAGAGACTACGAAAAAGAAGCCCGAGTCCTGGCAAAATGGTGTAGGGCCAGGGCGAGATCAGAGGAGACAGGCGTCGAGAAAACTGGTAGTATCATTATTACTGTAGCACCCAAAGAAAATCCGGGGACACCTTGGACAGATATCGAGATAGAAAGGCATCCTGTGTCCATCAATGTTCAAAGGCCCGTTGTTCTAGGGTTCCGTGTACTATGTACTGTGTATGCTGTTCACAGATTGGAAGGCTGAGCACAGGCAGCCGTTGCTGCCCAGCTGTCGTGTTGATGGGTGATTGATGGAGAGGACAAAGTGTCGTGGTGGTCGGGCTGCCCAGTGACGTGCCGCTTGGCGTTGATCGAACCTGCGCGAAAGTGCCACCAAGTGCTGGTCGCCGCCGCCGCTGAAATTTTTGGACTGGCTAGGAAACTGACCCGCGACTTGATCTTCGTTGTTGCATTGTCACTCATGCCTGCATGTGCTGAACTGTTCACGCCTCTAGACTGATCTTGTTCGAATCACTCTGCTACTCACAGCAAATTTGTGTCACCACCGTACATCTCTTGCTAGACAACCTCACCATCGCGAGATCCCCGTTAGAGATTCTTCTACTTGATTGACCATGAGCGTCGTCGGGATAGATTTCGGTGCGCAGAGCACCAAGATTGGTGTCGCGCGCAACAAGGGTATTGACATAGTAAGTATGCATCCTTCTGTGGGAGTGACATTATCATACTGACTGTGTCCAGATCACAAATGAGACGTCAAACCGATCTACACCGTAAGTACTTCCCACGCAGACTCATCTTACCGTCACTCACACTTCACAGGTCCGTGGTGGGATTCGGCCCCAAGAGCCGTTACCTTGGCGAAGCCGCGAAGACGCAGGAGATCTCGAACCTCAAGAACACAATCTCGTCGCTGAAGCGCCTCGCCGGACGAACCATCAATGACCCCGAAGTCGCCATTGAGCAACAGTTCATTACCGCTCCTCTTGTCGATGTCAATGGCCAGGTGGGAGCTGAGGTCACATACCGTGGCGAGAAGCAAAAGTTCAGCGCAGTCCAGTTGATTGCCATGTACCTGGGCAAAATCAGAGACACTGCCAGCAAAGAACTGAAACTCCCCGTCTCGGACGTAGTCATTGGCTGCCCGCCGTGGTTCACAGATTCGCAGAGAAGAGCCATGCTGGATGCTGCCGAGATTGCCAACCTGAAGCTCCTCCGGCTTATCAACGATAATACGGCCATTGCACTTGGCTACGGTATCACGAAATCCGACCTGCCCGAGGGTGATGCGAAGCCTCGCCGCGTATGTTTCATCGATGTCGGGTACAGTGACTACACCGTCTCCATCGTCGAGTTCCGTAAGGGTGAACTGGCTGTCAAGGCTACAACCTTCGACCGCCACTTTGGTGGGCGCAACTTCGACAAGGCTCTAGTGGATCACTTCGCAGCCGAGTTCAAGGAGAAGTTCAAGGTCGACATCTACACAAACCCAAAGGCTACCACTCGAGTTGCTGCTGCCGCGGAGAAAGTCAAGAAGATTTTATCCGCCAATGCTCAGGCACCTCTCAGCATCGAATCGCTGATGGAGGACAAGGACGTGCGTGCCATGCTGAAGCGAGAGGAATTTGAAGAGATGGTCAAGCCGCTGCTCGACCGCGTCACCGTCCCGCTAGAACAAGCTCTGGCTGAGGCCAAGTTGAAGGTCGAGGACATTGACGCCATTGAGATGGTTGGAGGTTGTACCCGCATTCCCGCCATCAAAGACAGAATCGCCAAGTTCTTCAACGGCAAGTCTTTGTCATACACCCTCAACCAGGATGAAGCCATTGCCCGAGGATGTGCATTCAGCTGTGCCGTTCTCTCGCCAGTTTTCCGAGTCCGCGACTTCTCCGTCCATGACATCGTCACGTACCCGATTGAATTCACCTGGGAGCAATCACCCGACATTCCGGATGAGGATACCAGCTTGACAGTCTTCAACAAGGGCAACGTGATGCCGTCAACCAAGATTCTCACCTTCTACCGGAAACAGCCGTTCGACCTCGAAGCCCGATATGCCAAGCCGGAACTCCTCCCTGGAAAGGTGAACCCCTGGATCGGGCGCTTTTCAGTCAAGGGTGTCAAGGCGGACGAGAAGGATGATTTCATGGTGTGCAAGCTTAAGGCGCGACTCAATCTCCACGGGATCCTGAACCTCGAGAGCGGCTATTACGTCGAGGACGTCGAGGTCGAGGAGCCGGAGCCGGAGCCAAAGAAAGATGGCGATGCCATGGAGACCGACCAAGCCAATGGCTCTGCAGAGCAGTCCAAGCCCAAGATGCGCAAGGTCAAGAAGCAAGTGCGCAAAGGAGAGTTGCAGCTTGTTGCCGGCACTTCGTCCTTGGACGATGCTACGAAGGCTCAAGCGGCCGAGGCCGAGAATGCGATGTTCATGGAGGACAAGCTCGTTACCGACACCGAAGACAAGAAGAACGAGCTGGAGGCTTACATCTACGAAATCCGAGGCAAGATCGACGATCTCTACGCCGACTTTGCGAGCGACGAGGAGAAGAGTAAGATCAGAGAAAAGCTGGAGAAGACCGAGGTAAGTAATGTGCAGTCTGCTATTTTGAGCGTTCTACTAACACATGGTAGGATTGGTTGTACGACGAAGGAGAAGATGCCACCAAAGCGCAATACCAGGCCAAACTGGACGAAATCAAGTTCCTTTCCGGTCCCGTCGCTCAGAGATACCAAGACAAAGTCGAAGCAGAACGGCAAGCCGTCCTCAAAGTCCAGGAAGAGGAAGCGGCCAAGAAACGAGCCGAAGCCGAAGCCAAGAAGAAGGCAGAGGATGAAGCTAAGAAGACAGCAGAGCCTCAGGCAGATGAGCCCAAGGACACTGAGATGAAGGACGCTCCGGAAGAGTCAGTCAAGCCAGACAGTGTGGAGGAGAAGTAGGTTTGAACCTTTCACGCCAGTACCGGGATGGCGTCAGTCACGGCGCCAATCTCACGTCTATGCTGCATTGCAAACAATGCGGACTTCGAACCCTCGATGACTTACTTTGCTCTGCAGGCAAGACGGCTCGAGAATGCATAGATGGAAGGCGCGTGCGGAACGCCTATGGAACCATGACCGCTCGTGACGGATGGGTTAACGACAGATGGACGTGGAATGTGTCATGCATAGCGAATGGAAAACAATGTCTCTTTTCGGGCGTTCGAAGACGGGCGAGGCGGAGCAACGATAGATAGAATAATCCACCGAAGACGCTCTATTCCGGCTTGGTAAACGTGATTCTGCTTGGACCCGGTCAGAATCTCTACGATCAGAGCCGGACTCGACGAAGCAATCACATAGAGTCGGGATTGTGATCAACAAGATACCATTCTCAAGCGGGAAAATTGCCACCAATTCGCCGCGTACTCGGCCATGGGTGAAGGAGTTGATGCACGGAAACACCGAGGAAGGACATTTGTGATCACTTCCACCGGATGGCAAGCCACGAAGGTAAAGCGGCAACGACAAAAATGTCCACCGGTGTCTGGGCCAATCGACCGGCTCCTCGCCTCCCGTTCCGTCCAATAGCGTCAGATGCTTTGCTCCCCGCTTCACCCGCAAAGGCAAGAAGCCGAGGTAAATCTGGCGGCGGCGATAATCTGGCGGACGGAATAATGTAGAAGAGCATCAGCTGCGGCGGTGTTCGCAATTGCTTTGCTCTTCTCTTCGACTGCCACTCCATCACCGAAATTTATTGCTCTATCTTGCCCTTGTTGAGTTGAATCGTCACGGGAGGGGTGATAGTATCTACAAAGTAGCTGCTACGCTCCGCTCCGCAGAACAAAATGGCCACCCAAAGACTAGCCTCCGTCTTCTCACACCTGTCGCCCTCGAAGACTGGCGTCTCTGCCATGTAAGCCAGATCTAGACTAGTCACTACATGCTAACCACCAGTGACATGATTTACTGACACGCTACCTGCAACAGCACACAGAAGCACCCCGATGACATTGTCATTACCCTCGCCATCCGAACACCCCTAGCAAAGGGCAAGAAAGGCGGCTTCAAGGACACAGACCTGGACTACATCGTCTGGGCGCTCCTGAAGGAGGTCGTGAAGAAGAGCAAGCTCGATCCCTCGCTGGTCGAGGATATCTGTTTGGGAAATGTACGTCTGTCACCACCTCCCTTGTACATGGCTGACGGATGATCCAAAGGTCGGGGATGCCCGAGCAGCATATAAAGTCCGAGCCGCGTCACTTGCAGCCGGCTTCCCCCACACGTCAGGTGCAAGCTCCGTGAACAGATTCTGCTCCTCGGGCTTAAAAGCCGTACAAGACATCGCGAACCAGATCTCCACCGGCAGCATCGAGATCGGGCTCGCGCTGGGTGGCGAATCGATGACCAACAACGGTGGTCGCGAGATGCCTTTCAGCCCTGAGATCGTGGCAAACCAAGAGGCGGCAGACTGTCAGCAACCCATGATCCAGACGAGCGAGAACGTCGGCAACGATTTCAATATCTCAAGACGCACGCAGGACGAGTATGCTTGCGAGAGCTTCCGACGGGCCGAGGTCGCGCAGAAGGCGGGCTGGTTCGACGACGAGATCGTGCCGATCACGACCAAAGTCAAGGACGCGGAGGGGAATCTCAAGGAAGTGACGCTCACCAAGGACGAAGGCCCACGGTACGGCACTACGCTGGAAAGCCTGCTGAAGATTCGACCTGCCATGCCACAATTCGGCGACAAGACTTCCGGAGGCAATGCCAGCCAAGTCACCGACGGCGGTAAGTTTTAAGTCCCACTTTCCTTTTCCTGCCTTTTTGGCAGTGCTAATACGATTATGTGCAGCCGCGGCCATCCTCCTCATGAAACGGTCGAAAGCCCTCGAACTAGGCCAACCGATCCTCGCCAAGTTCGTTGGTGCCACCGTCGCCGGCGTACCTCCGCGGATAATGGGCATCGGCCCCACGGCTGCGATCCCCAAGCTCTTGTCCAAGTATTCGCTGAACAAGGATGACATTGACATCTGGGAGATCAACGAGGCGTTCGCCTCCATGGCCGTCTACTGCTTGAATACCCTAGGCTTGGAGCACGAGAAGATGAACCCCCGTGGTGGAGCGATTGCGCTGGGCCATCCGCTAGGAGCCACTGGTGCGAGGCAGATCTGTACGATTTTGAGCGAGGCCCGCCGCACGAAGAAGAAGGTTCTCGTCACGAGTATGTGTATTGGCACGGGCCAGGGCATGGCTGGCCTGTTTGTCAATGAGCAGTTGTAGGTGGCGGCCATAATGTTGTACATGATGGATGCGCATCATATTTGAGTCGGGCGTCTCTATCTGGTCCGTCTAAAAGCACGTAGCTAGCTTTGATTGACCATCTGGAAGGAACCAATCTTGACCGCGTCTCCTACGATGAGCCTTTCCCCTGCCCTCGGGAGCACTCTGCCTACCTAAGCATGGACTTAAGCCAGAAAGGCATTCCATCTACTTCGTACAGCTGACCATTTAATCCTTTTTTAAAACAACGCCGTTAGTTTCAACGCGCTGTAAACTCGTCCACAACATTGAAGTTACTTGTACAGCTACAGCAGTCGGACACGTTCATACAGGTCGGGGAAGACACTCTGCGGTGCTCGAGATTGGTAATAAATAAGCTTTTTAGCCGCACGACTCGTTACCCAGATTAGTTAACAACTGCTCGGCGCCTCCACCCGCTCCGGCTTAGGGCGTGTTCTTCTTCATGATCCCATGAATCCCAGCCCTACAAAGCACCTGGGATCCGTGTCCCTGTATGCTCAACAGGTAGATTGGCCAGAATGGTCGTCTCTCCCATGGGCGGCCAGAAATGCGGACAAAAGGTCTTGGCACTCATGAAATGCGAGCATAGGCGGACTACTAAGCGACACTTAAATCCGTTGTCTGCAGTGCTACCGCAAATCTCCAGTCATACTGTATTGATGCACCAACCATAATGGCCTATGCTTTGGCTTTGTCGAGTCTCGATTGTCCTATCAGTGGCTTCGCAATAGTCATGCAGAGGCTCGTGGCCGAGATGTCCAGAAACTGCAAGTGCAGCCTTTACACAGTATAGGTATTCACTGGACGGTTCGTCTAAGCGCTCCCACAGTGTGACGCCCGAGTCAGCTCCAAGTTCTTAGCCCACGAATCCGGGTCTCAGTTGCAGCTCCTGTCATCTACACCATCCAAGCCCCACAATCATGCTACGGCGACAACGGCTGGACTCTCGATCGCCACTGCGGGGGCAAAGACCCGGAGCAATAGCCACGAGACACTGGCATTGATAAGCGGGATACCGTGCAGTGCAGGTAGGTTTCTATGCGTCGAAGCGAGCATGTGGCGAGGCGCCGCATATACAGCTCAGGACGGGTCAACACCTGAAGCTCGGTCAGCTCGAAGATGAGCCTGGAAAGACAATTTATCAGAGCTACTTCATTCCCACATGCGATAATGAGCAATGGACACATCAAGGCCCGCATTGAAGGTCGCCATGCACATTCCAATTTGTTCTCAACAACGCGGCCGATGCAACCGCGGCAGACCCTACCTATGGAAATATCTCACATGACCTACACCAGAGCATCACCACCACCTGCGTTTACACCATTCTCCTCATCTGGGAGGCTTGAAGCCACCCTCTCATCAGCTCGCTACAACAAACCCTCATTGCTGATTCAGCTGGGTTTTGTGGCTGCTATATTCTGGGCTGGAGTTGCACAGCTCGACTACACCAAGCCACATTTCCGAGTCGGCTGGGTCTTGCGGCTCATACAATCTGCAATCGGGCTGCAACTTGGCTGGCTGACGCTGTACAGCTCGACTGAGCAAGCCACATTTCTGACTCAGCTAGGCTTTGTGGCTGGCTGATGTATTCTGCAATCAAGCCGCAACTTGGGCTGGCTGAAGTTGTACACCTCGACTACACCACTTGAAATGTGCCAGCTGAGCTGGGCAAATGGTCCTGATTCGGCACTTACTATCCGATGATACAATGTTTGGAGATCATTGAACAGAAGTTATAAATATTGCATGATCATCGTTTGCTTCGATGGGTCAGAGCCCGAGATTCCACGACGTTTTTCCAAAGGTGGTCACACAGAGCATTTGTTTCACGGCCGCGTTCGTGGCAACAAGCCTTCAACATGTCTGATCCACGCAACCTCTCAAACTGGATGAGGTTTCTCCCCGACAATTGGAGCACAACCAAATTCACATTTCCAGGAACTCACAATAGTCACGCGACGGACGCCAATTACGATGACACGAATTTCCCCGGAGTCAAAGACTGGACGATTTGTCAAGCGATGAGCATTCCAGAACAGCTGCACTGCGGCGTTCGATTCATCGACCTTCGCGTTGGCAATGACACCAGCTATCGTATGCGCCATGGGAAGGCACAGCTGAAAAACACCCTAAAGGACGTCCTAGCGTGGATAAATGACTTTTTGAAACAAGAAAAGACAGAAACTGTGCTGGTATCTGTCAAGTGGGATCATGACGGTGTTGGTGAACCCCACAGCATGGACGGCGAGATTTATCATCTTTGGGATGGGTACGGTTGGTATAGGAAAAACGATTGGCCAGCCCTCGGGGAGGTTCGAGGCAAAGCAATTCTGCTTCGCCGCTTCTGGGACCAGGGAGTAGCTAAAGCGCCATTGAACGGCGTCGATCTATACCCGATATACGGACAGAGTTGGAAAGGAAGTCCAGGGGCTTGGTCCCAAAACGGCGATGGAAAGGCCACCGACTTGAAACCGAGCGACGTCTGGGATACGGTCTGGAAACAGATCAATCGTGCATCTGAGAGCAACATCAACGACAATTGGCAGCATTTTACCTGGTTAAGCCATACGGGCACAATCGTCGGCCTATCCCCAGCCACGCCCTGGTTCTATGCTCAAGACCTCAACTCTCACCTCTTGGAGTATCTCAATGACGATGGACACCACGAGGACCCAGCGAATCACCGATACGGTTGCATCGTAACAGACTTCTTCCACTGGGCTATGGGCGCCGAGATGGTGTCAAGGAATTGGGCATCACAGGTTCATAATCCCAACACGTGGCACGTCATGGCGAAAAATGATCCGTTCTTGACAATGGACAGCCCTCGTGGCGACAAGGTGCAGTTCTCCCTCACCAAGCGCGCCGTCCTCAAAGTCAGTGTGAACGGCCAGGAAATCTGGAGAAGTGGGTACGATTGGTCGGAAGAGTCGGACAACCATATGCTGGCCTTCGAGGCAGACGGCAATCTCTGTCTTTGGCGTAATGACCCGCATGGTCCTGCAGATAAAGGTGGTCGGAGTTTACACTGGAATACAGAAACGAGAAAGGGCTGGGACACACGGTTGCGATTCTTGGCTGGGCCTCCATACATCCTGGTTGACTTTACCATCAGTCACGGCGATGTTCTTTGGTGGCCGAACAAGTAGTGAGCTGAGATACAGCGCTAGGACAGTGTCAACTGTGAAGGAGCCTGAACAGAGGCTGGTTGATACTTCATCGGGGTGGGCTTGCACCAGGGATAACTGAGTCGACGACACTTTGATCACACTGTTACGTTCCGGAAGTATTGGTTAAAAATCAAGAAATTCCTCGAAGTGCGTGTTCCGGTATTTAGCTATCGCCAGAATTCGACTCGACAGAGGGCAACCCATGGCCGGCAGGTGAGATCAATTTCGCACGCGTGCTCCGTTGACGGCAGTGTGCTTACCAGCCTTATTTCGTTGTTTGAAGCGGCAAGGCTGTAGATGTACGGAGTACGTACGGTGGAGCTAATGTGCGCTCCCGCTTGGCTACAGAGGAGTGCGGCCATCGTGGGGCGTCACGGGCGTTCACGCTTCTCTGGGCCCGGCCATTGCTTCCCCTAAGGATGGCGCAAACAGCAGCTATGCTCAACCAGAGCAGCCGCCTAACTCAAGCTGCTAGGGGCGAGCGCCCCGGGCACCAATTACTGCACATCTAACTGTAGGCACGCACCATCCTAAAGATGAACACCAAACCACGCGCACACGTAGCCACCCGTTCGCCGAACCCATGGCATGTACCGCACCAAAGGTGGTCTCTGCAATGACGCCGGAGTCTACATCACGCGCTGAAAATCGCAAATGACCTGGCTGGTGATCAAGGGTCTTCTACGGGTCGCCGTCTCGGGTCACCGACAGCATGATAGGAGAGTGCTTCTGGGCACCATGTAGGACAACAGAGTTCGAAGATTTTCATCTGACGGAATCGCCAACAATACTCGAGTTGAGAACCTCGAAGGAATCCTCATCACCATGGAGCAACAGGGAGCGACTATCAGACCGAAGAGAATATACCGCGGCAAGTACGCCGAGCAGGTGGTTCTCGTGACAGGAGCAGCCTGAGGCATTGGATGCGCCACTGCCACGCTCTTCGCTGACCAGGGCGCAAGCGTCGTCCTGGTAGATCTAGACGGGCAGGAGCTCAAAGAGGTCGTGGCACAGTTGACATCTGAGAGCCAGAATGTGACATATAGAGTCGCCAATCTCGGCATCAGAGGAACACGTCAACTCGATGATCAACGAAGTCGTGTCCACGCTTGGAAGAATCGACGTGCTGGTGCACATCGCTGGGATCTACCCGTTTGGTCCTCTTCCGGGGCAGTCGGCGCAGGAGTATAAGAGAGTCATGAGCGTGAACATGGACAGCGCTTTCTACTTAACACGTGCTGTGCTTCCACACACGCAGAAGGCAGGGTACGGGCGAATCATCAACACCGCATCCGGCACCACCTCACACCCAGAGGCCGGTCTAGCGGTATGTGCGGCCTCGAAGAGCGCAGTAGTGGCCTTCACAAGAGCCACTGCTACTGAGGCAGGACCGGGTGTGACGGCGAACGTCGTGGCTCCAGGCTCTGTGGTGACGGAAACAACGTGGAGCTCTCCTCACGCAAAGCCCATCTTCGACAAGGCGGTGGAAAGACAGTGCGTCGAGCGGTATGGCCAGCCAACGGACGTTGCGCAAATGATCAGCTTCATTGCAAGCCCCGCAGCCGAATTGATTACTGGCCAGCGCTTCCATGTAAGCGGAGGGATGATTTTCAACTGACCCGTATCTCAGAACCAAAGGGCTTGCCTCGGTCGCAAGGTCCATGGTAGCCTGCGGGCAAATGGAACCGCGACGATACAGCTACGTACTCTGAAGAGGGATCCCAGGTTGCATTGCGACTTTTTGAGACTGTCGGACCATGTGTAGGCAAAATGATTTCGACTCGACTCGCACGAATACATTACCTTAACCACCCCCTATACAGGAAGGAATCGACCCGACCTACCATCAATTGGGATTGCGGATCGCAACGACTCATTGGACGGAACCTCCTTCTCGAGAAAGGCCTGATGCCACTACATCCTGGCCAGATAGACACCTCCCTATCGAGCCCGCGCTCCTTCCGAAATCCTGGTCATGGCCGCCTGGACGGCAGGGGCTGTACCGTGAGAATGCTTCGACAGGGTCGCTGATGATCTGAGCTGAACGGTGGATGAGGTGGAAGGCTGAGTTGGAATGTCACAATATGCACACGGGACAAGAAGACAAAAGGACCGCATTAACACATTCTATCTCCTACTCGTATGTCCTATGTCCTGTGGAGGCTCTCATACATACCCAGCCGGCCGTTGCTTGTTTCGGGTCGAGTGGCGGGCGTTGTGCCCGTTTCTGGGTAGTCACTGCAGGGCTATACACAGGAGCCTGGGGTTGTACTTTAGGCTGCCCAATCGACCCAATCTTTGCACCTAGCCCACGTATCAGGCTCTTGTGGTCGTCGACAGTTTCAGCCGAGTCAGCCGCCTATGACGGCTCTTCTCATGTCCGAGGCCGCCTGCGCTCCCCTCGTACACGACTTTCGTCCATCCATTCCCCTCTCATCGCTTCCTCATTGTCTCCTGGCCCCCACAGTCATTGAACGCCACTGACTCTGTATATACACAGTCCTCGTACTTGACCTGAACGGGATCCTCTTGACACTCGACTGGCCTTTTTTCGTGGCATCATCGCTCCTTGGTGTGCCTCTCAATCATTCAAACTATTCCATCAGCGCTGCAGTTGCCTCGCCTTCTTGACGAGGATCGATCAGTCTCAATTAAGATTGTTATCAGATTGGGCCCCTGCGTCACCTTGGCTCGACCGAAGATTCGGATCTTACATGCGAGATTCTGTTCTGCCATCATGGCAAACATCCATTCCCCATCCTGATGGCAGTATTCGGAGCCCAACACGGCCGCGTCCGCTCATCCACGTGAAAGCAAAAGAAGTCGATCAGTCGATGGCGGATGGTTGTGACGCAGCTTATATACCACAAAGGCCGGATGGAGCATCAAAGCACAAGAAGAAGTCTCGGGAATACAGGTCCCCGTTCAAGTTTTGGCAAGGCAGAATAATGCCCGACAGGCTGAAGGGATGTACTCCGAGGCTGCGAGGCTGTGAGGCTCTGCTCATCCTCGGCGGCTAAAGTCGGACCGAGAGCCTCATGGCTTAGCGGGACCCTGAATCTTACCGAAGTCGGTGGCCGAAGTGGTTGCGAGGCTGAGGCTGTAAGTTAATTGTAGCCACGCAGAAATGCACATGCAATGTCAGGTGCAAATCCAACCAACTTTTGACGGTTGCATATGGCACTCGGTTCCGTACCATTCCGGTGGGTTCGAGGAAACAGATCTTCTTGGCGTGGTGACATGAAGATCGTAGTCCTTTTAGTCCAGTGTAAGACAACAAGAGCCAAGAGGTTGAAAGGAATAAAATGCGTAACTCAGTTCGTATACGAGTTAAAACACGCGAACCTTCAGCTTGAGCATCCCGGAGTTGATGTTGAGGACCTTTGAATGAGGCTGCTCAAGAGTGTACCAAGCAATGCCCAGACTGCTCGTATTTTAGCAAGGCAGCATCCAAAATGCGGCACCAGTTGTTGCACGACTCCTTCACCGGTCCTCTCTTTCGTCATTTTTCCGTGGAAAATTTTTCCATGCAAGAAAGACGCAAGTTCTGCAGTACTCGTACTGAAACGATTTTCTGTCGATGAGGAAAGTTCCGAGGAAGATGCAGAGTCAGCCGAAGAAGGAAAGGATCCACTCCTTGTCGACTGTTACGGGCCTGACGACCCAGAGGTGCGTATCCGGTCAAGGCCTTGCTGTAAGCCAAACATTGGTGACAGGCGAATGACCACACGCCAGAACCCTCTTAACTGGTCCAGCTTTACCAAGGCAGCTGTCAACTTCCAGCTCTGCTTTTTGACCTTCGCCGTCTATGTGGGTCGTCTATCTACACGGTCGGTATTCCTAGCCTTATGGAAGCCTTTCAAGTGAGCCAAGTTGTGGCTACACTTAGTCTGACTGTCTTCGTACTCGGAGATGGTCTCGGTAAGACAGGCCACAACAGGCAGATCTTACAAGCTTGACCTGACCAAATCATGGGCCGATAACATTTGCGCCCTTGAGCGAAGTGGCTGCAATTGGTCGAAATCCAGCGTACATCTTGTCTTTGACCCTTTTTGTTGTCCTGCAGGTTCCGACGGCCCTCTCAGTTGATATCGGAATGCTTCTCGGAAGTCGGTTCATCACCGGTGTCCTTGGCTCACCTGCTCTTGCCACTGGCGGTGCTTCGATTGTAGAGCTATATTCACCGCAGAAACAAGCTCTGGGTATCGGTATATGGGAACTCGCTTGTGTGAGTGTTCGATCCCTCTGACACAGCCAACACGAATTTGGCATTGTTCCCACTGGCCGTGCTTAACTTCTTAATAGGCTGATGTATCCGCTTCCAGGTTAGTGGCCCAGGTAGTGTCTTGTCGATACAGCCAATCCATATGATCTGTGTCTAAGCCGAACCTCCAGCTCTTGGTCCTCTGTTAGCTGGCTTTGCCGCCGATGCCAAAGGCTGGCAATGGACGATGTGGGTCCTCATCTCGATTGCCGGGCTCAATCTGCTGATGCTCCTCGTGTTCCTTCCTGAAAGTCTTCGAAGAACATTCTACATCGCCGAGCTCAACGATTGAGGAAATTGACCGGCAACGAGAAACTCAAAAGAAGGCCGAAAATGGCATTCCGAGAGGTCGCGGTGGTCAAGATCGCTCAGACGAGCATCTTCGGCCTTGGCTGTTGAGATTTACAGAACCACTGATATTCCTGCTGCATATCGGGGTAGCGCTGGTCTTCGGTATACTTTTCGTCTAGTTGGAGTCGTTCCCACTTGTTTTTGTCGGTATCTATGGCTTCAACTTCGGTCAAACCGGACTGGCGTTGTGGGCCCGCTCATCGGCGGTTTAGCATCGGTGCCGCTATTCGTGTGGTATTGCCGTTCCGTCCAAGAGAAACAATTCACCGAGAGTGGCCAGATACCCAAGCCCGGATTGAAGCTGCCGCCATCGATGGTGGGAGCCATTTGCTTGCCGGTCAGTCTGTTTTGGTTCGGATGGAGTGCTCGTCCGGATATTTACTGGAGTTTGTACACATGCGGAACAGCCTTCTTCGCTGTGGGAACGTTGCTTATGGTTGTAAGTTGCTCAAAGAGCATTGTCCACCCTGCCGCTCAGCTGATGCAATCTTAGAATTCGGTGTCGAACTACCTTCAGGACGCTTGCCCAGCTGAAATTGCACCGTTGGTGGCAGGAAATGCATTCATTCGGTTCTCTTCAGGAGCCGCATTCCCGTTGTTTGCACTAGCAGTGTTTCACAGCTTAGGGATAAATTGGGCAAGCACCTTGTTAGCATTGTGGACCATTTTATTCGTGCCAATACCTTTCACATTCTACCTTGTAAGTGGCCTTGGGTCGATACGAATAGTGATCACATCGATGAAAAAAGGCAAACTGGTTGGCTACGGTAGTATAGGTGAAGAGCCGCGAATCAGGAGTAAAGGAGCGCTACAGGACTGATGTTAGCAGATAATGCCTCCATGCGAGGCGTAGGTTTTTCTCATTGGATTGCAGGATCTGGGGCATTCGAAGTCTTCCAGCTTGAGACGCGGAGGACGCTTTGCACTTGAGATAAGGGAGAGGTAGAGTTGATTGTCAGCGACGCTTGGACAGTACTCTAGCGGTCATCATGTACTTGCGAATCCGTTCATCGCGTCGATGTCACCGAGATTTGACTTGATACATCACAAATGCGATGGTTTGGGTTGATATCGACAGGATGAAAACTGGGATTCCGCCTGGATAGCTCGGAGCTAGGCTTAGACTGAGCTCCTGGCTCCGCTAGGACCAAGGCTCACAAGGCTGAAGGGAGCCGAACGAGGCTGGTGCTTGGCGTTCCCCGCAGAAATTTTGGGCTACCTCTGAACTTTTCCAAGCTGTGAAGTGGAACTGGTTGTTTGCGCGCACCCGCTTATCACAGTATCTGTTGCAGTAATCGGTGTCTAGACTGCTTGGATTCTTTCATTTACGCGGTCACAGAGGCTGTTTCCTTCCCTGACTCATCAGCAACCGTCACCGCATCGAGTCATCTCTAACCATTTGTTTGTCCCCGCACTTCGAATACACATCTCTTTTCCGCAGTCATCCTTCGCGTAACCTCGCAGTCGGTGCACCCACCCACTTGCATCACGATGTCGGTGGAGGACGCGGTTACCGAGGGTCTTGCAGATCCCATGGATCAGAATGCGTCCGCCGCTGAGGAAGCTAAGCGAATGCTGGCTGAGCTCGAAGACGAGAAAGCGTCTACAGACCAGCCCGCCGGGACAAATGGGGTAAAGAAGGACGCTGCCGCCTCGGACGTTGCGCCAAAAGGGACTGAACCTGCGGCGAAGGACGGGGAAGGAGCCAAGAAGGAAGGCTACGATGACGCCGAGGATGAGAAGCGGGAGCGCCGCGAGGATCGTGGCCGTCGTGACTATAATGATCGCGGTCATCGTGGAGGTAGGGGCGATCGCAAGGGCTACCATGACTGGGGTCGCGATCGAGGCGACCGTGATGGCTACAAGCCCCGCAACCATCGCGAGAACAACAAGTTCGATCCTACCACTAAAGAGATCACTGATGATCCGGCGGAAATCCGCAAACAGGTACAGATCAATGCTCCACCGTGGTTGAAAAAAGCTCACGCATCGTGCGCAGGTTGAATTCTACTTTTCTGACTCCAACCTGCCCAGAGACAAGTTCCTCTTTGGTTTGGTCGGCGGGATCGAAAACAAACCTGTCCCACTCAAGACGCTTCATTCCTTCAAACGCATGCAGCGCTTCCAACCCTTCGAGGCAATCGTGGAAGCTCTCAAGAGTTCCAAAGAGGTCGAGCTTACGGATGATGATACGGGTGTGCGACGGAAAACCCCACTACAGGAAGATTTCTTCAAAGTGATCCCGGGGAAGTCTGATGCGCGCAGTGTGTATGTCAAGGGCTTCGGCGAGGAAACTCCCAGCTCCCAGTTCGACATCGAAGCGTTTTTCGACCCGTATGGCCCGACCAAAGCAGTGCGATTGCGGCGCAATGACGAGAAGACGTTCAAGGGCAGCGTCTTCGTCGAGTTTGAGACCGAGGAGCTGGCACAGGCTTTCCTAGCGCTCGATCCCAAACCCAAATACAAAGATCGAGACCTGCAAATCATGAGCAAGACAGAGTACACGGACAAGAAGGAGGCGGACCTGAAGGCAGGTAGGATCACTTCCAACCAGGACGAGCGTCGGGGTGGCAAGAAGGGCTACCGAGACCAGCGCGGCAGCGGGGATTATGACAAGCGTAATCGGGACAGAGATGATGACAGAGACTGGAGAACACGTCGGGATGAAGACCAGAAGCGTGGTTTTCGAGACGACAAGAGACGAGGTGACCGTGATCGTGGGGGTCGTGGTGGCCGTGGTGGCCGGGGTGGGCGGCCGGAGTGGCGCGGAGGTGGCAGATCGAAGGCGCCAGAGACAGACGAGCGGTAAGTGACATTTTCATGACATGCAGAGGCCAAGCTAACGTTACTGAAGGGGGATCCCCTCTATCAAATCCACCGCACCTGAGAAAGATTCGGCTCGTGACGAAGCTCTTGCCAAAGCCAAAGCCGCGGTTGAAGCGGATATGAAGGAGCAAGAGGCGGGGAAGATCGAGAAGACCGCTGAGACGACGGAACAAGATCGTGCCACTGTCGCCGACAGCGCGACTTCTGCTGGGAAAAAACGCGCACGTGAGGACGATGCTCCTGAGGGTGAAGGCGGCCGTGAGGTCAAGAAGGTCGATACCAAGACGGAACCAGAGGTGGCCGAAGCCAAGTCATAGCATCGAGGATCGATAATGTATGTCGTCTCATATGGAAAAGGGGCCTGGCGAGGAGGGTGCGGTCATCATTACTGCCACGAGGTCTCCTGGGTACAGTGATCTCTGGCTTCATACCCACCTGGCGTTGAGCGCTTCGGGAAAAGTGTGTTTTCAGCTAGGGCGACCAGCAGCCATCGTATATGGGATTTATAGTCGCCTTGACATGGGCATCATGACTTGAACATGCTAGCAATAGATGAGTAATGGGCATGTATCGAAAAGCACGATTAGCCATGTTCACAGACAGCTTGCACTATGGCTTGGTGACCCACGGCATAATTACTGAGGGACGCGTCCGCAGCTGCGCGCAAGCATTGCTAGTTTGCTCTTTTGACATTCACTGTTTGGTCCTTCTTCCCACAATGATGTGCCCTTGTGATTTCTTTCTTCCAAATTTCTGCAGACAACCATCGTGCCCAAGATGTCGTCGCCCTTGATCGATAGCAAGCCTGACAGTATGGGCGAGAGTGACGAGGCTGTCGGCACCGGAGAAACCTCGGTCCGAAGTTCACGCCCCGACTCCTCAATCTCGCCTTTGTCGCTGCCTCCAGCCCTCGACGAGTCCAGTGCAGAACCACCCACAGACAGTCTCCACGAAACAAATCCACAGCAGACAGAAAGAACCTCAAACTTGGTGGTGAAACTCTTCGACACCGAGAGAACTCTCTACCAATTTGCGACAGCCACAACAACGATAGGCTTCCAAGACACAGAGTGCGAATGCGGCGGCATCTCATCCCATTATCACGGTCGCGGTCGTCTTCATGACAAGATGAACGGAACGCATCCGGCTGTTGGCCTTCGTGGAGAGGTAACTAACACAACCCCAGCGTCACCACCTACAGTATCATCAGGTGGCTCGGCGCCAAAGCGGCCAGGGTCACTGCCAAACTTCGTCCAAGTCGCAAAGTCCTATGTCTTTGAGCAGGAGATTCAAGACCGTCTGAGACAGAATGGAGTCAGCCAAGCACGAGAGGACAACATCCGGCTGGCGGGCGTGCAGTGGATCGACAATGTGCGGCGGGCATTGAAGCTGTGAGTCTCGTCATTTCTTTATATTTTCTTTGTTTTGCCTCAATACGCACACACTCGACTTGGATGACCAGAACTCGAACATTTCCTGCTTGGTTCTCGGCGCGCTTGACATCCAAGGTGTTGCCGAGTCAAGACACAACGAAGACCTCAGCTGACTTTGCGAATGATCATTCAGTCCAGTGCGAACCTTCAACACCGCTGTGGTCTACTATCACAAATTCCGCCTCCAGCACTCGGACGGAGAGTACAGCTTCATAGTAGGTTGCCTGCACATATCTCTCGATCGATCAAGACTCCGGCGTGCTGACACTTCCATAACAGGACGCCTCGGCGGCAGCCCTCTTCGCGGCCTGCAAGATCGAAGACACGCTCAAGAAATCCCGAGACATCCTCTGCGCGGCGCACAATCTCAAAGCACCTCGGAATGAACAACTTTCACCAGACGACCAGGTAAGTCCGCAACGAACGAATTTGCTCCCTACACTGGCCCTCACACCTTTTGTACCGACAGCGCTCTAACTGGGGGCATTAGATCTTCGAACACCACTCTCGCACCATCATCGGCCTCGAACGCCTCATGCTCGAAGCCTCGGGCTTCGACTTCCGCAACCGCCACCCGCAGGAATTCCTGATCAAACTGCTCAAACACTACAAATTCCAAAAGACCTCGCCCGTCGTGAAACTCGCCTACACAATCTCTCTCGACCTCTACCGCACATGGGCGCCCGTCAAGCAAACCACGGCGGTCATGTCCTTCGCGTGCCTCGAACTCGCGGGCCGCTTGTTGGACGAGGAATTTGCACCGGTGTGGCAGGGGCAAGATTACGCCGAGTGGCGCGTCGAGCCCGGCATGGTCATGGAGACACTCCTCGATCTGTTGGAGCTGTACACGCACCATCGCAACCAGAGCGTGATCGGGCCGGAGTTTCCGGTGGATCGGTTCCTCGAGGTGCGCATCCCCCTCAACCAGGAGAGCGCGGACAAGAAGATCCCGAGATTTACGGCGTGGGTGGAGCGCGGCGATGAGGAAACGGCGGCGGCGAACGGCATCAACGGCATTAATGGGGCCAAGAAGCATCATCTCCACGCCAACGTCAATGCCAGCGTCAGTCCTAGGGACGTGACGAGTCCGAGACGCGGGAGCGCCAACACAAACACCAATGTCGCCGCCGGAAGTTCTGGGTCTGGATCCACAGGAGACAGAGAACCCAGACCCGCTCCCAGCGCTGTTATTGGCGTGAGACAGCGCGTGGGCGAGAGAGGCAGAGAAGGCACCGTCCGGTTCATTCTCAATCCTGATCGGGAGAGGGACGAAAAGGCCATTGTGGACTTGTTCATGAATCCGTGAGGAGCTATCTCTACGGCTGCGGCTGCGGCTAGGCTACTACCTTTCTTGGTTGGCGTGGCGTTGGTGGTCAGCATGCATGTTGGATGGTGTTGTTGAAATTGCGTGCACGGACATACGGGGTACGGTGTGCTATGATGTGCTGTGCTGTGGTGTGATGTCCTGCGCTGCGATGTGCTGTGCTGCCTTGTGCCGTGCTAGCAACTACTTCTTCACTTAGGTTAGTGACTTGCGGGAGGCTGACTATCGGACCAGTCAGTCATATTCGGACTTTGCGAGCAGGCGTACAAGCAGGGCGCGGTTTCCGGCTGCACGATCAGCTCAGGAGAAGCGTACGCTTTAATGTCAACATTCTTGTGTTAGCGGCACGTGGGATGTAACCATAGAGCAAGGGCACGTGTACTGTATTCGATCGAACGAAATGAAAAGAAAAGAACCGCGTTATTGTATCCAACTTGGAGTTGCCCGTTCGCATCCGTCTCCCGTGAGATCGACGCGCTAAGCATGTATCCAACACCACGGCATCCTGCGAGCCTCCTTCCCACGTAGTCACCAGCCAGCACTGAGTCCACACGGCGCATACGAGTATCCACATACGGGCGCGCACATAACAAGCCTAGGCTTCCGGTCCCTTTACGCTCCATCACCGACCAGCCGAATGCCTATCCCATCCTTGCTCCGCTCCGGGACTTCAATCCTCATCCTCATCCTCGTCTCGCCCGCCCATTTCGCGGGTCCCAGCCCGGGTCCGCTCTACAGACTCGCCAGCATAGACGCCAAAGCCCCCTTGTCGTAGCGCACGACTTTCCCCTTCCCCTTATCCACCTCGTGGTACCGGTCCCAGAAGCGCGCGTAAAGCGGCTCGATCAGGCTCTGGATCTCCCGTGCCAGGTTCGCGCGCACCTCGCTCTCCATGTGCAGCGACTTGTGGCGGGAGACCAGCTCGTCGAAGCTGGCGTTGAAGAGCCGGAACTTCTCCTTGATCTTGTCCTTGTCCTTGCTGTTTAGTGATTTGATGATGCTGGTCGAGTCGATGGCGGGGCCCTGTCCGGACGACAACGGCCGCGAGCCAGACGTCTGGATCTGATCAAACAGGTGGTTCGCCGGGTCGCGCCATGCCGTGAGGTACAGCGACGAGCCGGCTTTGCGGTAGGACTCGAGTTTCGCGTTGTGTGGCGAGATGCCCAGGTAGCGCGCTAGATCGGGGGAGGACTGCACCGTGCGAGTCACGATCGCGACGTTGTTCAGCTGGAAGATCCCCTGGAGGGGTTTCTTGGGGTGCAGGGCCTGGGAGCGCGTGTTGAGCGTCGTGAGCAGCCCGTCGACCAGGTCGACTAGGTAGTGCGAGAGGAGGGTCGGGTTCTCCGTCGAGGGGGTCAGTTCGAGGTTCAGGGTCGATTGCGAAGCCATGCCAGGGGCGGACCGCCAGTTGCCGTCGCCTATGGAGGACAGGAGGGCGAGGATGGGCCGGTCGAAGGTCGCGAGGTTTTGTAGGCGCGTGGCGGTCTGGGATACCAGCGGGATGGTGTTGCCGTCGGGCGGCAGCGTCGAGGTCGCCTCGGCTTGCCTCTTTGTTTGCGTGATGATGTCGCCTAAGGACGAGCGGGCGGTGTCCCGTAATGGGCGCAGTGCTTCGGCGAATTGTGGTCGGAGTTGACCGGTCCGTTGCTCCAGCCGGTAGCTCAGCGGTGTTACGAGGTCCAGGATCTCGTAGGCGAGGAAGCAGTCGCTTAAGATGCGCGGCTTGATAACATTGTTCAGGTCGGACATTGTGCGCGAGAACGTCGCCATGGCTTTGCCGCAGGTTGAGGTGAGAACGCGGCCGGCTTCGTTGCGGAATATGCGGGACGTGTTCTCTGCTTCTGCGAGAAACATGCCTTCGATGGCCTTTACGTAGGCACCAACGCCGCTTGACCCTTCACGATAGACACCGGTGTCGTCGTCTCGTCGTTTCGACGTCATGATAGATGCTGTTGCCAGGTTTTGCAGACTACCTTGGAGATAGTCACCTCTGATTTCTGAGTATATGCGCGCCGCGACGTCGTCTTCACGTTGGCCCATTCTGGCGGATTGAGCCCCGGCCGAAGCGATTGCCATGGCTATCTGGCTTAGGTTCTGCGCCTTCTCAGTGGAGAATGTAGGGAATGGTATTTGTTTAGTGATATAATGTAGTGGTTCAACGATCTGGGAATCCTCCTGCAGCATTTGCCGGTACATGTCATTCAACTGATTGACGCCGGTGGTCAGCAGAGTCTGGAACTCTGATATAGCTTGTTGGTTCGATCTCATGTTTGTGGAGCTCATGTCGCTGAGGGCCTTGTCCACACGCTTCAAGGCGCCCAGATACTGTGGCAGCCCGGCACTCTTGGGTCCAGCACGGATGATGCCCTCTTCGCGTCCACGTGAGTCCAGAGGCTGCTTGAGCTTTTCGATGGCTTCATTGACCTTCTCGATGTTACGACTCGTGATCTGGAGCTGTTGCGTGTTGGCATAGATGGGTCCGATGGCATCCTTGACGATCTTGCCGCTCACGTCCAGACGCGACAGGCTGGCGGCTATCCGCTTGGTAAGGTCTTTGGTCTTCCCCAGAGAGGCCAGTAGGACCTCAACCTCGGCGCTCTCTTCCGCAAAGGCGGCATTCTTGGGTCCAGCCATGGGTAAGATGCGGTTTGTGCCCGAGAGTCGGTCTGAAACAGCGCTCAAAATGTCATATTGTGCTTCACCATTCCAGCGGCCTGGGCGATCTTTCCGATGTCATTGTTTTGAAGCGAATGACTACTGCTTAGGAGATGCTGGATGGCACGTGTGGAGTGTGATATACCCGTTAGCGATGTGATGTCCAATGATAGAGACAAGTCAGACCAAGACAGTAGTAGCTGGCGGTGCTTGACCTGGAGGCTCAAGCCCGCCTTTCCGTGCTAGGCCACGCTGGGCTTAGTTCAGGTACCCGCGCTGCCACGCTGCTAGGCTCCTGGGCGTCGGGTAAGCTCGGCGTGGCGTGGCCGGAAGCAAGATCCACCGCAGCCGCAGCCACACGTCATTCTAACGCGATCCTGGTGATGCCCTCCTTGCCCAACAAAAACTTGGATGGCACATGGGTGAGGACGATTGCTAAGGGGCAGTGACGACCTTTTGTCTTCCACGTGGTAGGTAGGCGATGGAACTTGACGACCGATAATATCTTCTTTGCAGCGCTCTCCCGACCATGGGCGCTGCAAGGCTTTTGAACACCGCGTCTCGCCTGCGTTACCCGGCGATCGCTCTAGCTGCTGCCGCATGCGCCGGCATTCATAGTTCGACGCGACGCAGCAACCTTGTCAGACTCGACAGCCCTCCAAGCCCTCCGATTCCGCAAGATGCCTCGCTCATCGCGTACGGCCGCCGCCTCCAGAGTCATTATGCTCAAGTCGAAGATCCTAAGCATGCTACAAAGAGAGGTGATGCTGCCATCATCGACAAGAGCAATGATCCTGACCGATACGTCCCTCTGTTTGAAAGCGATGACGAGAACTCTTGGGCTGCGTTCTCAAGAAACTTCGATAACGTCACCGAGGGCATTGCCAGGATACAATGGACCACCCTGGGCGACAAGATAGTTGACTGGGTAGTACCCAACTGGGCCAAACTTCTGCCCGATGGATTCGCGAAGCTCCAATTCGAGCTGTCCATGGAGCCTGGAAGTCTGGCCGATGAGATTTGGCAAGAGGCGCATGATCCATCCATCAACCCCGAGATAACGTGGAACGCGACAGTCCGTGTTGGGGATTCCCTCGGCAAAGATGAGCTAGCATTTCGACGGAAACGGAAACGATACGTAGTCAAGGCATTGGCAAAATACCTCAACATTGACGAGAAAGAGATACACCCTGACGATGTGCCGACAATCGCCATGTGTGGCTCTGGCGGTGGCCTTCGAGCAATGGTGGCCGGGACCAGCAGCTACCTCTCAGCGCAAGAGGCTGGTCTTTTTGACTGTGTGACATATACCGCCGGAGTCAGCGGTAGTTGTTGGCTACAGACGCTATTCTACTCGTCTTTGGGAAAGCAGGACCATCGACAGCTGCTCAAGCACATCAAGTCGCGCATCGGAACACACATCGCATTTCCTCCGCCTGCTTTGAAGCTCGTGACCTCTGCTCCAACCAACAAATTCATCCTCAGTGGCTTCATTGAGAAACTCAAGGGAGACCCCGGTGCTTCTTTTGGGCTGGTCGACATTTACAGCCTGCTTCTGGCTGCCAGGCTTCTAGTCCCATATGGTGATTTGGCAGTGAACGACGTCGACCTGAAATTGTCTAATCAGCGCATGTACATCGAAAATGGCCAGTATCCCATGCCGATCTACACTGCCGTACGACACGAGATTCCGGTTGATGTGGAAGAACAAGAGGCAGCAAAAGGTGACTTGGCACTCAAGCAGAAGGTCAGGGAGGTCGCAAGGAAAGAAGCATGGTTTCAATGGTTCGAGATGCATCCCTGGGAAGTCTGGTGCGAAGAGTTTGGCGCTGGCATACCCACCTGGAGTCTGGGACGGCCATTCAAGAATGGGCAAAATTTGGTCCTCGAGACCGGTGTTACATTGCCAGAGATCCGCCAGAGTCTCCTCCTTGGGATCTGGGGCTCGGCCTTTTGTGCCACACTATCTCACTACTACAAGGAGATCAAGCCTGCTCTGCTAGGCATGGTTGGCTTCGATGGGATTAACATGCTCCTCGAAGGGAAGAACGAAGACCTCATCAAAATCCATCCCATCGAGCCGGCTACCATTCCCAACTTCGTCTATGGCATGGATAAGCAACTCCCGTCAACTTGTCCCGACTCTGTCTTCAAGACCGACCACCTTCAGCTGATGGACGCCGGAATGTCCAACAATCTCCCGATCTACCCTCTCCTCCGACCCGGCCGTGACGTGGACATCCTCATCGCGTTCGACGCTTCAGCAGACATACAAAAGGAGAATTGGCTCTCCGTGGTCGACGGCTATACCCGCCAACGCGGCATCAAAGGCTGGCCTATCGGAGCAGGTTGGCCCAGAGCCTCCTCCAAGCCACAGGAGCACGCGAAAGCACTTGCAGAGGCCGAGGCGAGCACCGCCCAAGAAGCAGCCACCAAGCTCGCCGAGGCAAGAGAAGAAGATCGCGAACAAAAAGCGGCGGCAGAAGGAAAGAGTAACGCCCCGGAAAGCCCGACTACAGGCTCCGCGCCTGATGCCGCCAGCACGCTAGGACCATGTTCTGTCTGGGTCGGCAGCAGAGCTGAACGATCCAGTGAAGAAGAGCCGCCTCCGTCAAAAACATTGGACTGGGACATCCCTGACGGCGACACAGAAGACTCAAATTCGCCGCAGTTCCAACTCATGAGCCCCGATGCTGGCCTCGCCGTGATTTATTTTCCACTACTGCCTCATCCCAAAGTCCCCGGCGTCGACCCGGACAAGTCGGATTTTCTGTCCACGTGGAACTTCATCTACACCCCCGAGCAGGTCGACAAGGTAGTTGAACTGGCTCGAACCAATTTTAGTGAAGGCAAGGAAAAGGTCAGGCGGACCGTGCGGGCAGTCTATGAAAGGAAAAAGAAGGAGAGGAAGGAACGGGAGGAGAGATTGAACGGTAAAAAGTGGAAGTGGAGGATGCGACATGCAGGGGATTCTTTTGCTTGATCGAAGTGCGCAAGGAGCTCGTGCATCTCCATGCCTGTTGGCTATTTGATGCTGTGACTAAGGCTCTGAGGGTCACTTACAGTACCGTGCTTGAGGGACGAAAATCGACGTCAATTCAAGTCACAGCCGGTTTGACCACTCTCATCCCCGTTGCGATGGCCTAGGCATCCAAGCAAGCTCAATGGTATCCTCCCACGAGCGGCGTCTCATGTCCTTCAACGAGAATTCGGTTCGAGTCAAGCAATATCGGTACAGCAGTCGACCAGCTAGCCACTATCGGCAACATGATGCCCACCGACGCCAAGTGCCACCATCGATTCCATTGGTGTGCTTGAGCTGAGCTGATTCAATACACTTAGCTTCGACCGTTTCAGGACAGGCCAATTGTGTTATCGTCCGTCTCCCGCACCGTCAAATACACCTCAGTCTCCGGATCCAGCTGAACCCAACCACTGGCCACAGTCTTGAGATCACCTTTCCCATCATTCGCTCCCCTGAGCAACCTCCCTGGATGTGCATGTTGCGTCAGTCGTCCGGAGCGATACACGCAGATGAAGCGAGAACAAATGGAAGGAAGGTCCTTACATCAAGCCAAGCCCAGTGGGGAGACAGCAGTCACGGAGGTTTAAGACCCGCAAACTAGACAGGTGGTTGTGCCAACGAATCCAATATCGAGGGAAGAGCTAATTGCGTGGGCCTAATTCATGCACATCGGCTCCTCAGCCCCGCTGGCGCCGCTTGTGATGTCCTTTGCCGTGGTGGTGCTGCGGCGGGTGATTCGCGATATCGTTGTTCGACGTAAGTTTGGGATGGGACGATGCCGAATCACGAAGGACATACTCGCCAGAGATGGTACTTAGTGTGGAGCAGACCTTGCGTGCGCGGGTTAGCTTTAAAGCAACGGGAAGTGAAAGAATGAGAGCGAGTGAGAGAGATCCAGTGAGGTGGTGAATTGTATGTTAGGCAAGATTACAGGTCCCCTCCTCGCCTCTGCCGGTGTTGACGCGAGCAGAGATCGGCAGGGAGTAGGGTATTTGAGGTTGAGCTATGAAGGAGACAAGCGGATTAGGGACGTCGTGTGTACTATAGGAGTGCATGACCACGTGAAGCAAAGGACATGGATGATAGACACAGATCGTAGACATATGTCACAAAACGAAAGGCGGAATTGCGACATAAGACATGAGGATCGAGTCCGTACAGCCCTGCTACAGTCCTGCACAAGGTGGTCATCCTTGCTATGGCTAAAGATACAGCTCGCCGCTGACATACGTACAGACATACATGATAGCTAAGAGGACTCCGCGCGCGAAACACCTTCCGCATGTGGAAAGTGTTTGTGTTCGAGTATGGGGCGAAATGGCGGGCAGGAATCGGGTCAGCCTCAGCGCTCTGGACAAGTGAGGTGGCTGGCTCGCTAGGAACCTTTCTAACGGCACACGTACATACATATTCAGCCCCGTACTCTGGACTCTGGACTTTGTAATACACCGTGTCCATCATGGGGTAGGATAATGGTTCTAGGGCTGAATGTCTATTCTCTACGGCCATCACATCTGACATAATCACATCCTTAGTTCTCGCCGTGGTGGCTTGCTGAACGGTCTAGCGAGCTGGATTTAAGTAAGAGACGGTGTAGCACCAGAAAATACACTGTAAATCGGCACGATTGCATACCTAGCATGGCAGTCTTACAACTGGTCGACAGCGCTCGGTCAGAGATATGGCTGGCTGAAGACTCGATTGTCTAGTGAAGGAGTGCGCAGTAAGTGTTCCGGTAGACTTCAAGCGATGCAGTGGCTGTGTATTTAAGGCTATCTCTCTCGTTTCCTCCTCGAACACCTACAATCGCTGTCCTACTACGCCGCGAAACCACATCAGAGACCGCCGCATTGCCACCATCAACGCTCTACTGCTTCCACCATGTCGGCCGCCACTACGCTCGACACCCTCATCGCGGCAATCAAAGGCCAGCGCCTCCAGCGGCAGCTCCTCTCTGAGAAGCCCACTGTCTTTGGGCTCATCTTTGTCGACGCACACGAACACCCACTCCCAGACCAGCCACTTCATTTTGAGTTCCTGGGCAATGGCGCCAATAAGAGCGTGTTCGCCGTCACTGTCGGCGGCACGCACAAGACTCCCACCGACTGGGTGCTGTGCGTGCAGAACAGCATGCTCACCCCGGCGACCAAGGAGTTCGCAGGCGAGACAGGGATACTCGCCTACGTGGGCAGCAAGGGCGTGCGCGTGCCGCGGCCCTTCGAGACACCACTGCCCAAGGACTTCATTGTCGACGTGTTATTGAGTAATGACGAAGACAGCCATCACGTGGCGGGGTGTGCGTTCTTCATGCAGCGCCTCGATATCGGTGGGCGATTCATCGAGATGCGCAAGCTCGATAAGCCCGAGGACTTTATGAAGAAGTGCCTAGGCGAGAAGGACGCCATCAAGCACGTAGCCACCACAATCGACGCGGTCAAGCACATCAGGACGGTGTTTGATGCGAACCCGTGGGCCGACTTCCAGGTGCTATACGACAAGGCTGATGGCGGATTGATGGTCTTTGACCCGTGGCCGGACAAGGCCGGCATCAAGCAGAAGGCGGTTGATGATATGCTGGACAAGTGGCTGCACGATCTGGGCGCTGCGGTCAAGCACTAAAGCGAAGATCCGTTCTGCAAGGTCAGGGCCGTCATGACTCCGGTCAAAGGGGTTTCGGCCGTGAGTAGATCTTGGCGGGTATCCAGGTTGACGCAAGGTTGCCGCGCCTCCGGTAACGATGGAGTAGGCTATATGCACCTTTCAAGGAGGTGGGCATCCGTGCACCTAGATGGATACCTTGGTAGCGACACTCTTGCAAGCCGTCGAGTGGGAATTGCGGGTTGGAGATAGATCGCCTCTAAGAGATGCCGTGACGGATCGTCAGAAAAGTGCTGGCAGGTAACCGATTTGGATCAAGAATTGAACTGCTTCTCCACTTGTCTTCACACAGGTGGTTCGCCTTCTCCTTCCTTGTTGCCTTTGATCGAGTCCACAAACTCCTTGGCCCATTCTTTGGCTTTCTCAAGCTGTTCATGGACGAAGCTCCACCAACTGCTGCTTGTCCTATGTTGCCCGTCGCCTACATCGGCTGGAGGGTTATCTTTGTCCGGCGATGGATCGGCTGAAGCATCGTCTCTCTGCGGCGTATCGGACGGAGCACTACCTTCCGGAGGTGTATCGGTGGGAGAGTCATCTCCACTCTGAGGTGAATCAGTTGTTGACGGATTCGAGGTATCCTGGTCTTCATCAGGAGCAGGCGTGTCTTCTCCCCCGTCTTCCTCATCGTCGACCGGATCCGCCACGACTTCGGAACCCGGATTATCGTTCTCCGAGTGTAAACCTTGAGGTTTTAGCGGCAATCTCAGTGTCCCATTATTCGGATGTGGGACGATGCCCAAAGAGTCACACATGATGTTATACACCTCGATGTTCTGAAAAATAGGTAATTGACTGTTGGGTTCGTGGGGGAATGCCGGGCCTCTTGCCACAAAGATGGCACGCATCAGAGGATGCTCGTGATCATAGCCGTGAAGGCCCTTCGGAGCGTATTCTTCCCCAGTTGCTAGGGCGTCAGCCACATCGAAATCGGACTTTTCGACCACAGCCCAACCCGTCTTTGGGACGATCCACAATGGAGCAATTCGGTCGTTCTTGGTGAAATGATAGCGCTCTGGCATCGTTTCGAGAGTGTAGACGTTGAAGTTCCCTGATTCCGCCGCTTTCTCAGACAGCGCCTCGTATAGAATGGAGATGTCACGGTCAGGGTTCTTCAGGCGCAGACCGCGGAGGGGCCAACCATCGATGTGGTCCACCAAGGACATATCGATCAAATCGTCGAGCTGGACCAGTCGACTTGTGGAGGTGGTTGCCATGCCGTGATCGGAGACGATGACCATGTTAACGATTTCCGTGAGGTTGCGTGCAAGGAGACCCTCGACAAGCATTGTCAGCATGCTATCCACATCGGCAATCGTGGCTCGGATCTCTGTGCTGTTTGGACCGTACAGATGTCCATCAGCATCAACGTTAGGAACGTAGGCAGCGATAAACTGTGGGCGAAGGTCTTCATGCGCCGCGGCATCCACGTCATCATCACCAGGCATGTCCAGCCAACGTAGTATACTGTCGACCTTGCGCGGTAACGCTTCAGTCCCGTTGTATTTGTCCATATACGTTGGCTCAACGTCTGGTATATGAGCTTCAGAGCCCGGCCACATGTGGATGGCGGACCGCACGCCCTGATGTTCAGCAGTTACCCATAGTGGCTCTGCATTCCACCATTTCGGTTGCATTGACACGCTGACGTTGGTGTACCAAAACTCTTCCTGAAATTCTGGATCCCAAAACTGATTGCTGACCACGCCGTGACTCTCTGGGTACAGACCCGTCATCAGAGTGAAATGATTTGGAAAGGTGACGGAGGGGAACGACGGCAGCATATATTTCGGCGATACTCCGCTTGCTATAAAGGCATTCAGTGCCGGAGTGATATTCCGGTTGAGAAAGTCGGCGCGGAAACCGTCGAGAGATATGAAGATCGTCGTCGGGCGGAAGATATGGGTTCCATTGTTGTACCTGGTCAGTCGATGCTCTGTCGGTGCCAATTTGTGTTTCTTGGATGACGCCTTATATGCACCGAACAGCAGGGCGACGAAGAGGCCAGTGATCGCAAGGTATATCATGGCCAGACGACCCCCATGGGACTTCTTTGAAGTCTTGCCTTCCCACTTGCCGGCTTGGATCTCGAACGAGTCTTCAGAGTTAGAGTCTGTGAAGCCACCCTCCAACTTGTCCGGAGTGCTCATCCCCCTTTTGCGAGATCTGCGGCTCGTGCTCTTCGTCGCCCGCTTGCCACTGCTTCCTCCCTCCTGTCGACCATCGCGCAGCCCAAATGCACCGCGCGCTCTTTCTAGCCGCGAAGGCTTCTGTAGCAACTTCTCATGCTCTTCGGTTTCGTCAAGGATATCCCTGTCACCATCTCGAACATCCTCCTCGCTTTCGCTTCCATTCTCCGATTCCGACTCGGAGGGAACAAGGGCGGCGTCATCGTCGTAATGCTTCTCGGAGAAGAGGCCATCGCGGTCTCGAGCCATGCCGACTTGCACAGCAGCACCCAGAATGCTAAGAATAAAAGGCCTAGGCAAGAAGCAATAGTTGATACAGCAAGAGACGCATGTCGGCGTCTGATCTGCCCGCAGTAAAGAAAGACACAGACAGTTGGCCTGTGTGACAGCCCTGAATTATTGCCTCGTTGAACCCCCTGTTGCGCCTCTAAATCCGGAGCCGGAATAACGATGATCCTAGCCGCTACGCAGCCCTGCCTTGCCCCTTTTCTGGTCGCAAGGCTCCCGGTCTAATCCAGCTCCTGAGATGAGGTGTCAATGGCGATGGTCATGCAAGCTGGCGTTGCTTGGATAACAGGCAGCATATATAGACCATGGCGGAGTGAACTGTAAAAGACCTTTGGAAGACGGCAATCTTGAATATGGAGAACCTGGAAAAACTGCGTCCCGTTGGTATGTCAGCCTTGCTTTGGCGCTCGACGGAACTTCTTCTAGAACTGACTGAATAATCCTAGGCAGGCTAGAGCGCTACTCAACCGCCCGCCATGACCTGAAATTCTATCTTGGCCCTGCAGTGACTGCCTCGTACAAGCTCTCGAAGAGCTATTCGTTACCACTGAAGGACTACATTTACAAGGCGCTCGGAGATGTGATTGCTCGCCATCCGATCCTCTCCGCAATCCCAGTGGACGAGCATACTCAGACCCCATACTTTGTCCGCCTGCCTGAAATCAATCTCGACAAATGTGTCACCCTTGAGAGGCGGCAGCATGATTACCCATGGGAAGCCGAGACGCGAGACACTGAACTGGACGAACTCCTCAGCTCTCAACATAGCATCCCCTATGGAGCACCAAGGCCCTTCTGGCGGCTGAGGGTTCTGTATCATCCCAGTCACTTTACAGCAGCGTTCTTCTACCACCATGCTTTGGGTGATGGACAGTCAGGCATTGCTTTCCACCGTACCTTTCACGAAGCCTTGTCATCTGCCTTCTCAGGATCGCTCGCTATCCCTGTGCCAAATATCATGGCTACCCCATCGACACCATTGCAGCCAGATCTGGAAGCGCTCCATCCCTTACCTGTTACGGTGTGGTATCTCCTCAAAGTCCTCTTCAAAGAGTGGATCTTGTCAAAGTTCTGGCCAGCTAGAAACCCTGGCCTTTGGACCGGAGGGAAATGCACTGCGTCTTTGGGGCAAACCCGACTTCGATCACTCAATATTCCAGCTTTGAAGACGACAGCTTTCAAGAATGTATGCCGTGAGAACGGAACGACCATCACCGCAGCACTGCAAACCCTAATTGCAGGTATGCTCTTTGCGCACTTGCCTGAAAACTGCACCAGTCTCACATGCAGCGGCGCACTCTCGACGCGTCGATTTCTCCAGAAGGAAGCAGGGATCACGGATGACGTTATGGGTGTGTTCATGCAGGATATGTCCGAGATTTACAATCGCCGTAGCTTTGAACATGCTCACGATTCAAAAAGCGAGCTTTCTGTCCTCTCTTGGCCCGAGGCGCAACGTTCCCGCCGCAACATCGAACACACATTGAGCTTGAGAGGCGCCAACGCAGGCACTAACCTGCTTAAATATGTGAACAACTTCCACGAAGACCTCTTCTTGTCCAAGATAGGAAAGCACAGGGAAAACAGCTTCGAGGTATCCAACCTAGGTCTTGTTAAACCATACACAAGCGGACATGGAGGCAGCGGTTTAGAAATGGGGAGGATGGTCTTCACTCAGAGCGCCGGTGTCACGGCGGCCGCGATCCAAGTCTCTGTCGTCACGGGCGCGGATGGATGTTTGGTCCTCGGCTTTTCGTGGCAGGAGGGCATTGTAGAAGATGGGCTCGTCCATAATGTACTGGCGGGTGTCGGGGCCGAGATAGGGCGGTCAACCTCGAAGGCTTGACAAGGAGGAGTGGCAACTAAGAGCAGCATCACCACCTCTGTAGTGTGATAGTGTACTCCCACGACTCCGTAGCTGTGTGAGCTGTCCTGCTCACAGCGTGACCAAAATAAACGGGACAGAGCCCAATCCTCACCAAAATGCACTCTTTTCCTCGCTGCAACTAACCATCCACAACTCGGACAAATAATAGATAATTACACTATTGCTAAGGCATTCCGTACTAGTTCTTATGTCTATAACTTTACGCTTTCATTCTGAGTACTTTGAGTGTGGTACTGTTGTAAAGCGATTGAAGCACAGTCTCTCACCAAAATCACTAGGTTACTGAGAACTTCTCAACACAACTACCTAAAGAGAAGGAGTTAGGGTTCTAGATTTTAATATAGATAAGAGCAAGTAGTTACTTGTATATTGCCTTATAATTAATTATCTATCTGCTTTATGGATGTATAGGTGCAGCCATGAAAACAACGCATTTTAGTGAGGATTGTGCTGTGTCCCGTTTATTTTGGTCAGACTGTGCCTGCTGCGAAGTTTTACCGAAGATCTGACGAGCATTTCTGATCTAGCCGGATTAAGGCTAGTCTTGTCGTGCGGGGCAGACGTCACCAAGCGTCGAAATTTCCCCACACAATCGCCATGTAGAAAGAAATTCATGCACTGTTGACGCACACGCCTCTCGCCGCCAGTGATATGTTATGTCCTTGCCCTTCAGGTTTAAAGCTGGAGGCTCCGGGGCCAACACGGCAATGGCACCAATTACCACAACTGCCCATCACCACCGCAGCACCACCAAGGTCGACCATAAACCCTTCAAGTCCCGGTTCGCGTCGAAGAATGCCTTGAAGGACAGAGCCAAGGGCAAAACAGAATCAAGCAAGCCCGTCAAAGGAGAAAGGAAGACACCGCATCAGCAAGTCATGTCGAAATTGGCCAGACGCAACCAAGCGAAGCAACTGCGTATCAATCACAAGGACAAGCGGGAGGGAGAAGAACACATTTTCCAGGGCGCAGACGGTGCGGCGAAGCATATTGCCGTCGTACCATTGTCAAGTGGGATCGACATATACTCGGTAATCCGCGGTTTGAACGACGGCGTCGACGTGTCCCAGTCCGACCATCCTTCCGGCACTGTACCCGTTCGTGTCGATCGATTTCGTCGCAATCTACTTTACCTGCCTGCGAAATTCGACCTGCTCAACGCATTGGATGTCTGCAAATTGGCTGACTGGGTGGTATTTGTGCTTGATGCAGAGCAGACATATGGTCAAGAGGAGGATTTCTTTTTAAAGGCTCTCGAAGGTCAAGGCATCACCAATGTCACAGCCGTGGTTACCAATTTGGACAGGAAAGTCCCGGCGCCGAAGCGAATGCGGCATTTGACCGACATGAACATTGCCCTTGGGCGTTATTTCCCCGCTTTGGACAAGCTGTCAAGTCTCGATAGCAAATCTGACTGCTCGAATCTGGTCCGGCGGCTCTGCACTGCCTCTACACGAGGGATCAGATGGCGAGACGACAGAAGTTGGATGCTTATTGAGAACGTCAGCTGGGGTCCCCAAGCCAATGGAGCAAGCACCGCTGATGTGACGTTGTACGGTACGATCCGGGGCAAGTCTCTAAATCCCGATCGACTAGTCCACATCCCGGGTTGGGGAGACTTTCGGATTTCGTCAGTCCGACAACTGCCACGTTCCAGCCAGAAAAGAAAGGCGGACGAGATGGACGCGGAGGAGCCGATCAAGGAGTGGACACCGACCGCCAACCAAGACGATCTTGCGGAGCTTGCTCCAGAAACGGCTGAGATGCAGGACGTGGCAAGTACGGCAGCGACGAGCGAGCACAAGGGTGTTCTGCTCGACGACCACCATTACTTCTCCGACGACAATTCACATATTCCTCCTCCACCGAAGAAACTACCAGACGGGACCTCGAGTTACCAAGCCGCTTGGTACCTAGACGACGCGTCGGACTCGGACTCGGACATCCTGGACGACGAGGACCGAGATGGCGACGTTGCAATGGACGACGACGCGCATCCGGCAGAAGGCGACGGTCAAGACAAAGACATGCTCTTCACCAACGCCGAGGATGGCGGCATGACGGAAGCGCAACCGTCAGAGTATCCCGCCTCGGAGATGAACGTGGACGACGCACCCCTCGACGACGCCGAAGAAGCGCGCCAACTCGAAGAATTCCGCGCCACCCGCAAGAAACAAGCCGAAGAAGACCTGGAGTTCCCCGACGAGATCGAACTACCGCCCGACGTGCTCGCCCGCGAGCGCCTCGCCAAGTATCGCGGCCTCAAGAGCCTGCGGACGAGCGAGTGGAACCACGCAGAAGACCTCCCCCACCAGCCGCAAGAGTATCCCCGCCTGCTCCAAGTCCCAGAGTACAAGAAATCATACAACGCTGTCCTGAAGGAGACGCTCGCCGGGGACGTCCTGGCCGGCACGAGAGTCGAGATCCGCCTCCGCGACGTGCCCGTGTCGCTGCAATCCAGCGCAGCGGCGGCCCCGTCGTCCATGTTCTCCCTCCTCCGCCACGAGCACAAACACGCCGTCATCAACCTCACCATGACACTGCACTCGAATATTGATACGCCTCTGAAATCCAAGGACGAAGTCATCGTGCAGATCGGCCACCGCCGGCTCGTGGCAAACCCGATCTTCAGCGCAGCAGGCCAGACACCCAACGACGTACATAAATTCGACCGCTTCCTGCACCCCGGCCGGACCGCCATCGCGACATTCATCGGGCCAATGACATGGGGATCCGTGCCTGTGCTCGTCTTCCGGCGTCAGACCCACTCTGCCGTTAGTCAAGATGATGAGACAGCAGCAGGCCCGCCACAGCTCGTGAACGTGAACGTGGACGCGGACGCGGGCGCTTCTTCTTCGAACAACCCATCTTCGGCTGCTACGCTCCGGCTCATCGGCACGGCGACGACCCTGCCGCCCAGCTCGGCGCGCGTGGTCGCCAAACGCATCATCCTCACGGGCCACCCGTGCAAGATCCACAAGAAGCTCGTCACGATCCGGTACATGTTCTTCAACCGCGAGGACGTGCTGTGGTTCGCGGCCCTGCCGCTGTTCACGAGATGCGGGCGGCAGGGGTTCATCAAGGAGCCGCTGGGCACGCATGGGTATTTCAAGGCGACGTTCGACGGCAAGATCAATCCACTTGATGCCGTGGGGGTGAGTCTGTACAAGCGCGTGTGGCCTAGACGGGCAAGGGCGTGGGAGTGAGGGAATGAATCGCCGTGACTGCGCTACAGTACCTTGGCCGAACTAGCTAAGTAGACAGTAGTTCTTCCATGTTTATGAAATCAGAGTCGAGGACGACGCGATGACTGCACGCACGCATGCACGTTTTGAACGATGGGATGGGACAATGAACAACGCATGATAGATTACAGATTCGTTCTACTAGTACGCAGGACGAAAGACAGGATATTGAAATAGAGTAGATGGTGCATTTTGAAGTACCGTTGCCGCAGAAGTTGATCGTATATCGTCGCTGCTCATGAGGTGCCTCCAGCTGCTCGCTTGCCTACCCTACTAGAAAGACGACCCACCGTAAATTAATACAGGCGTTGGTAGCCAAGGCCAGCCCCATTATGCGCAGCTTGCGACCGGGAATGGATCCCTCCTGCTCCAGGAAACATTTGCAAATCCGAACCCGCCACGCCTGCCCCAAGGGAGTAATAGACCCAGCCATCTGAGTATGCAACTCTTCATCGTATTGGGAACATATTTCAAACCCTCGAGGAGCCTACCACGGGCTTCGTCCATGGAGAGTACCGGCACTCGTCAACTTGATCATGCCCCTGCCCAGTTCAGCCCTAGCCAGCCGTTGGTTAAGGCGTCTGTAGTTCATGGTGCCGGCGGCTCGTACTTCTCCAGCAACTCCATCACGTACCACTGGCTATTCCATCTGGCGCATTCCATCGCACTAGCACACACGTCGGGAATAGATCTTGGACCGTTGTAGTTGTCAAGGAGAAATTTCACCATGTCGATTCGTCCCCATTCAGCTGCGCCGTCAATTGCCCTTCGTCCCAAAACAGGACTTGGATCCGCATCAACATCCGCCCCATGTTCCAGCAAGATCTGGGCGATCCGCAAAAATCCCCTTATCGCAGCGGCTTGCAGCGCGGTAACGCCAACACGTGGAGCGGCCGGGGCGTTGACCTCTGCTCCTTTCGTGAGCAGAAATTGTACGAATTCGACTTCGCCAACCTCGACGGCAGCTTGAAGCGCAGTCCTACCGAGACCCCTGTGTGATGGTCGGGCATTGATCTCAGCACCGAGCTCGATCAATCTGCGAGCACAGTGAAGCAATGACTGCGTCGCGGCCTGCTTCATGGCCTGCTCCGCCACGCCCTCCTTCGCGTTCAGCGTCAAGGAAATGCTGGCGGCACAAAGGATTGCAGCCTGTAAAGGAGTGCTCTTGCCTTCGAGCCGATGATTTACGTCTGCTCCGTGAGAGAGTAAGAGCTCCATTGTGTTGATTACTCGGTTGCGAACCCGCTGATATTCCGCTCCATCCAAAAAAGACATAGCGTTGTCCCACTCAATGCCAAATGCTTCGACAAGCGGACAGCCGACGCGCACATCAACACCTGAAGACAGAAGAAATTGGACCATTTTCTTGTCTTTGCGTTTACAGGCATACTCAAGAGGCAGAATTGTATTGGGCCCTATCCTCTTATCCTCCTGTGGTCGCTTATGGTTCTTGCGACAGGGCACGTATGGATCCGCCCCGTTGCGCAACAGTAGTTCTGTAACTTCTTGGTCCGAGTGAGAAATTGAGATACACAAAGTTGAGATTTCTCTGGCAGGAAAGTTGGCGATAGAGTTGATATCTGCCCCTCGGGCCAAAAGGTACGTGACGATGTCTTTAAACTGGTGAGCAACTGCCAAATGAAGTGCGGTCAAATCGAGGCCAGGTAGGGAAGTGTCGACAGGCATACTAGTGCCATTCACATCAGCGCCGGAGCTGCAGAGGCTAGCTACCACATCGAGTCGCCCTGTGCTGACTGCCCACTGCAGAGGAGGGATCGAACCCAGCGACTTCGGGGTCCTATACGATGGGATACACTTTGGCCTGAAGCGGAACAGAATTGACTGTTGTCCACCGCTGTACAGATCTTCGCACATCGGATAGGGCTCGTTGGGATCTGCGCCCCATTTGATCAAGAGGGCAACCATATCCAGGTCTTTGACGAAGATTGCTGCTGTCAATGGCGATCTCCGGTTAACGGGGTCTCCAGTCGGACTCACTCCATCGCAGAGAAGCTGCGTCACGCGGTCGTGGTTTCGATGCATCACAAACCAATACAGTATCGTCGCTCCATGGTTGGGATCAAAAGAAGACTCGAGCGCCGCACCTGCTCTTAGTAAGGTGTCAAATATGGCGGTAGAGCCATTCTCAGCAGCTCGCTGCAGTGGTGTTCTTCCACCTAGCCAGGCCGAGCAACCATGCGGATCTGCGCCTGCGCTGAGCAGTCGTTTAACGATATCTTCGTTTCCGGAGATGACAGCTCCTTCAAGAGGCGACAACCAGAAGTCCTTCGCAGGAGATGGATTTGTCATCGCGCCCCTTGATAATAGAAGGTCGAGGGTTTTGGGATGGGCATGATGTGCTGCGATAGATAATGGCGGAGTATCATGAAGTGGATTGACGTTTGCGCCGTAATCCAGGAGCACCTCTGCAATATGAGTGTCTGCCAGGCCTGCTGCAGCCTGTAGTGGGTAAAGGACAACAATTCGTGGTCCGCGGTCGTCCTGGTCGTCCTTAACCTTGCGGATGCATTGTTCCTTTTGCGCCCTGTCGAGGACTTCCAAAGGGCACAGATTTGGGTCTGCGCCATGTTCAAGCAACGATTGCACTAATTGGAGATTGTCTTGTTCCGTGGCAATGACCAGCGGCGATTTGTAAAAGTATTTGCCCCAGTCTGCGAGGAAATCCTTTGTGTATCTTGCTATCGGGCCATTGGGGTCTGCTCCATACTTCAGGAGAAGACCGACCAACCGAGCATCACCAGAAGTCACTGCAGCACATAGAGGAGTTGACTTCGCTGCACATTCATCTATGCCGTTGGACCGAGGAGGTATATAATATTCATCGACGGACCCGCCGGCCCGTAACACCTTTTCGATCGTGTGCGTACTACCACCGAAAGATATCGCTAGGGTGGTCACTGGACCGGGTCCAATCGTGCCCGATGCGTGCAGCAATAGGGGAAGAACTTCGTTGGCGATTCTTGTGGAAGCAGCTCTACCGCAAACAGTGCGGCGAACAAACGAGGAACGCTCGCAAAAGCAATAGAATCGAGGCATTCCGTAGACTTCGGATGCAGATCTCCCGTGTCGAGGCACGCGGCACATGATGCTATGGTATTCTGTCCCACCTAGCCGAATTGGTTGTAGGTCCGCCGCAGCATCGATCAGCAATTGAATGATGTGGAGTCTTTCAAGCCGGATGGCTTCTAGGATCAAAGTTGTTGATTCCCCACCAGTGGACTGGCGATTGATGTTTACATTGTTCTCTAACGCGCTCTGAATCAATCTTGGCACGTCCTTCCGAACAGCGGCGAACAAAAGTTGCGTTATGATAGCCTTTGTGCTGGGTTCATCCCTCAGAGGTAGCATGCCGAAAGCTTGCTTTCCCGCTATTTCGTCGAGGAAGCCCACAAAGGCGTCAAGTCTTTCATCAGATAGTACGTCGTTGGCGAGCAGAAGTGCCATGAATGATATTAGCACCTGCATCCTCTTCGATGAGCCAGGATCAATCAGTTGACAGGCAGAATTCAGCGTCTCTTTCTCATATTTCTCAGGGACATATGGCGCCATCAAAGTCACAATCACAATTAGACTTTCATGCCGAGCTGCCAACGGCGATACATTGAGTACGCTGGCAATTTTGTCACCAACAAAGTCATTGTGGCGTGCGTCGATGATGCTACCATGGCTTTGCCCAAATAGGGAGTGTTGATAGATCCACCATTCAGTTGTATCTTCGGTAGTATCTAGGTACGAGGAAGGTAAAGGTGTTGGAGACCGATTCGCCTCCGTCGGAAAAAGGTATGGAATGACCCTATCGAGCTGAGCTCGCAGTTCGTGCCACGGCAATTCAATCCTAAGAGACCGCGGGATTTGTGTTTTGGGGCGAATCAGAACCCCTTCAGGAGTCTGGGCTCTCCAGGTTGCCGGAAGAATGGTGTCTCTGGTAGAGGATGCGGGGAGGGATGGATTCAACTTCAATGTCGGCAGGTCATATCGAGATATCTTGTTTTTCAGTTTCTTCGTAGGAACAAGCTTTCCGTGGAGCAAGACGTCCACATTGGTGGGGTCCAGATTCTTGCGTTTCAAGGTCAGACTGATGTCTTTCCAGAACTCGCCCTTTTGGTTCTTCTGGAAGCCCCATGCTTTCAGCTTTCTCTTGTACTGTGCTCCGCTGTGCAACAAGTGAGCTTAGGCAAAATAAGGGCGGGAAGGGCCGTGGCCACCTTGCGTGGAAGCTATAACGGCTGGCCATCTGATCCATCACTTGGGCCAACGTCAAAGCCTCATCGACATAAAGCTTGCAGACGGCCGGTTTGTGACTCTCCCATTCTGCCATAGAGACTTCACGAGGTATTGCCATGCTGGCTAGGCTGGTCCGTTGAGGCAAAAGGGGATCAGAGTCAAGCTAGTATGGCTCGATATTGGGTATCTGCGGCGACTGCACAGTCTTCATGTAGGATCCGCGATGGTCTGGAGACCCCTCCACGTTAGGGAGGGATCCCATTTTAATGCTCGCGATGAGAAAACGAAGACGATTGATCAGGCTGAGAGGTGAGCAACGGTTCAATAAAGGCCATGCATGATTGGCACGATCCAAAAGTGCGCCAGCAGCCGCCCGATGAGACGGAGCCTGCGACCATGTCGGCAAGGCGCAGCAAGCTGGCAGACGTGCATTGGGTTAGCAGAACAAGGGTGCGTGATTCGATAATACCAAAAGGCTTCTGCATGAAGAAAGGACGAGTAAGAAGAAGAACAGAAGCTGGAATCTGGAAAGCGGCCAAATCGGCCCCACATTCCGGTGGACTGTAAGAGCGGCCTATGGCAGTACGGTTGATCAAGTGTCGCTTCTGGGCGTTTCTCCGTGCAAGTCATCTCCATGACCGAGCTTGTCTCAGTTTGGTCTTTCCCAGTAATTAGGTGAAAGAATCTGCCATAGTGCAGGTCCAATCCATTCACCAGTGTGACGTTGCAGGCTGACTCTGTACTAGTACACTGTTTCGCGGCGTTATGTGATGATTAACAAAATTATGGACATACAGCTCCCCCCTAGCGATCTCTAAACACGGTTGATATTAATCATCGAGTACGTATATGCGGACGATCTCCTCTTGTACCCTCCTCCATCTCATACGCAGGTGCTGCCTGGTCCTCAAGACGCGTCTGCGCTCTCCTCCCTTTCCACTTGTTCCACGAAACCATCACTCCCGCGGCCGTAACAATCAGTGTTAAGATGCCCACCACGATTCCCACGATATCCGTCGTGTCCAGCCCATCGGCTCCACCTCGAGAAGGATCTGGTGGCCCATCTCCGCTCCCTTCGTTATCACCGGCGTCCACATCCCTCGTCGAACTCGTTTCTGGCGTTCTTGAAGAAATCGAGGCCGAAGGGGTCAGTGTGGCGGACGGTGGCGGCTCGCTGGTGAACATTGTCGTGCCTGCTTCTCCACGCATCAGCGATGCCGGGGAACAAGCAGGCAAATGAACGCGAGAATGCCTGCGAGCAGGGCCACAGCGAACCACTCACTTTCAGACCTGAAGGTTGTTCGAGTCGCTTGCGAAGAGACTGAGACGAAGACAGTTCCCATCGGACTGCTGCTCGTGATGGTGACGGTCACGGGCTCATTCGGGGGTGAAGTGCCAGCAGACTGCGTGGCGATTGCTGTGACCGTTACTGGCGCAGTGAAGGTACAGTATCGATCGTATATTGACACGGCAGCGTTGTAATCGTACTCGTTGGCGCAGGTGGTGAAGCGCGTGTATATGCAGGACGAGAGGATCGAAGACGCTTGCGGTCGCAAGTCTCCGCGGCAGAAGCATTCATTCGAGCCGCATCCAAGCCTGGCTGCAAGACATCCTGCTTGTCCACCGCAGTCATAATAAACACAGTACCAGACGCAGTCTCGTTGACCCTTGAGCTCAAGATCCTGTCCGATTGTGACCTCCGAAGCACAACATACGGTCAAAAGAAAGGCTACATATGCAAAGATGCCGGCGATCATGACGGAGAATCGTCTGTTGCAAACTGGGCTGGATAGAGCGCAGTATCGGTTCCTCGGCCTCAATGCAGTACTTTTTGATGGAGAGGGTTTGAAAGGAGGATAAGTTATCTGCTACAACTTTCACCGCCCCCTCGTAGTCCTCTCTACGCAGGATGGACTTTGGCGCAGCCACGGGCAGTGCTCATCGAGGCCCCGTCCTCCTGTTCAGCGCAAAAGGAGGCGCCACTGCGCCGCGAAACGAGCAGCCAAGACGTGTGGCTGGAGACGGCAATTTGTCCACAGCCCCTTATCCGCAAGACCTCACAGCCTCCCAGACTGTTTGACAATTCATTCGAAAGATTCTCGGAGCCAACGGCTATTTACGCCCCATTAGCGACAGGCTGATAGGAGCGAGAAGGTACCAACGACTGTTCGGTGACGTGCAGTCACGAGAGTGAAGGCTGAACTCACAACTCAGCCTTAGAGTAAATCCTGTACCACTCGCCCATGAGGCCAGAGTACCTCTTTTCACGTCCTCGGCTTTCTTTCCAACATGTCAATATCCCTCTTCACCGTCTCCATCTCCGCCTCAATCTCTCCATATCTCCTTCCAAGCTTTGCCATGATCTCACCCCCAGCAGCACCCCTTCCACCGGGATCCAATGCCTCATACTCGCCCACCACGCCCTCAAGCGTCTTTATCCGTTCATTTATTTCGCGTTCTTCTTTCTCCATCTGCTGAGACCTCGCTCTCGCCAACGCCCTCTTTTCTTCCGTCTCCGGAGACATATCTAACTTCATCCACGCCTCTAGCACGAGAACCTGCGTCTTCAATGCCATGGTCTGCGCAACTGTGCTCAGAAAGGCAACCCTCGCTCCGTTATACCGACTAAGGACCCCGTGTTTGGACGTCTCCAGATACCTAAGCTGGAGGTGGAGAAGCGTACGTTGCAGCGTGAGCAGGGAATGCAACGTCGAAGCCAGACGAGCGAGGGACGATGGCAGGGCGTTTGTGCGTAGAGCATTCAACTTCTCGACCTGGACCCGCAGGGAGGAAAATAGCGACGAG
The DNA here is from genome assembly GCF_000585515.1 of Cladophialophora yegresii CBS 114405. Classification (NCBI taxonomy): domain Eukaryota; kingdom Fungi; phylum Ascomycota; class Eurotiomycetes; order Chaetothyriales; family Herpotrichiellaceae; genus Cladophialophora; species Cladophialophora yegresii. Next base: position 2,543,160 of record NW_006913051.1, on the reverse strand, counting down.
AGGCCCAGGTGGGAGTCGACATCTCGTTCGGAAGCGAGTTGTGAGAGTGCGGAGAGAGAGGATTCGCTGGCGATGGCCCGCAAGGAGACCACTTCTGCGATATTTGAGATACTGGCCCTGAACAGGTCAATGTCCTCGGAGAGAAGATCTTCATCTTCTCCAGATTCAGACCGCCCATCCAGCCCAGCGGCGGCGTCGAGGTACGCCGAGATAATCAGGGCAAGGTCTCGTAGTCGTGTTGGTAGTCGTACCGATAGTCCTCCCTTACCTTGCCCATGCGTAGCTGAAGAGGCAGCCTTCACCGACTCATCTCCCGCGTCAGTATTCGTGTTATCCTGATCGTACTCTAGCCTCGTCCCCACAGGAGCGGGCACCGGTATCCGACTTGACTTTTCAGACCTGCTTCCTTCTTCCACGCCCTCATCCTCGTCCAAGTACGCAACCTCGGAGAGTATCTCCCTCAAAATACCATCTCTCATACGCCTCGCCCTCACGGCAAGCAGCAGCTCTTCCAGACCTGCCGAGGACGACGGTAGCGACCAATTCTCCTCACCGTCGCGGACCGCATGAGAGTGAGGCCCGCGAGTATCATCACTCTCCCCGTCTCGGTCCTCCTCCTGCGCGTCTGTTGCTCTCCTACCCTCCTCACCTCCATCACCACTTTCACTTCCACTACCATCACTCTCCCCTTCCCGCGTCTCCTCGTGCTGCCCATCTCCTCTTCTCCTATCCTGCTCTCCCTGTCTAGCTCCTCCTCCCTCGCCCGGTGCAGGTGCAGGTCCAGATCCATACCACCCACGACCACGACCACGACCAATCCCCTCCCAACTCCGCCCTCGCCCTCGAGCTCGCGCACGAGTTTCATTCGCCGCTTTACCCGACCCATCCGCCTCGAGTAAGCTGGAAGTGATATAGGCCCACGTGCTCGCGAACGAAGGGTACGCTTCGAGGTCCTGCACGCGGATGATGGGGATCATTGTTCGTTGGCAGTGGTGGCAGTGGTGGCAATGATAACACTGTAGCTAGGCACGGCATGCTCGTACTCGGTAGCGAACAGACTTCACCTTCACCACGGGTCAATTAACTTCTCAGTTCTGATTACATAAGGCAAGTAAGTGCTTGCCGGCACCACTTGGGTTTGGGTTGTGGCGCACCCAGTTGTGGTCTCTTGGCGTGGTATCTACTTCATACAGCGTGAAAGGTTTGTTGTTTGGTGTTTGGTGCCCAGTTTTGTACTCGATGGCGGTGAGATTTGCCCTATTGAGGTGGGATTTCCGCGTCTTGATCCTACAAAGTGGGTGCAGAGTGACAATATGTACTCCGCAGACGAGACGTTCTAGGTTGTGGATTCTGGGCGTTCGTTTACGCGCCGATGAGTAAGGAGTAGCAGAGCTTGTCTTACGCGACCGAGTCTTGTTTCCAGTAGGTAGTTCGCACTTCTGCGGCAGACAGCCTTGCGGATATTGAAAATCGGCCACCGCAGTCATCTTAGCCTTGTCATCGGTGCTGCGTCTACACGCTCTCTCACATTGCGGTGACGACTACGGTCGCAGTCTCGAGTACCCTGCTGATACTATTATTCTTACAATTACACGAACCTCCGCGACAGTGGAACATCACGTTCTTGCAATGATCTTGTTTCTGCTCATGCAGTGGTTCTCACCGTTTCTTGAGCCCAGAGGCTGTCTCTTGTTCATCTCGCTCTGCTCGATTTCTCAATGCAAAAGTACATACATCATACAAACGCTGCCACTCTTTGTCCGCTCCGGCGCAACTGTCGTATGCAATCGCCCGGCTGAGGTCGCTGGTCAACATGCCGCATTGACCCAGTGGATCCCCTGATTGAGATGCAACGCTCGAACCTCCCAAGGCTATGCGCCATGTGTCTTCGAAATGCTAAGCAGAGATGCGAATGTCCGGCATCAGCAGCCACACCTGCTCGATATGCTTGATGCGAATGCCCGTCACCAGCCACACCTGCTCGATATGCTTGAATGCACCTATTCCTCCTCGCTCTCTTCGCCACTGTCATCATCGTCACTGCTATCCCCAGTCTCAATACTCGGCACCGCGTTCGGTGAAATTGGCCCGACATACGCCCCCAGTTTACCCTTCAGCTCCTCAATCTGTGCCTCCTGCTCATGCTTGCTCATCGGCTTGCTCTTCTTGCTCTTCGTATTGGCCGGTGCATGGTACGTCTCGGCCACTTCGGCTTTCGGCTCATCGGGAGGGGGTCCAGCGTATTTCTTGACAAAGCCGAGTAATTTCAGGAGAGCGCTATTGGGCACTTCCTCGATGTCCAGCTCGATCTCGCTCTGGTCGCTGTTGGCAAGGGATGGGACGCTCTGCTGGATGATACGAAGGGCATCTTGCATCTGCTTCTCCGGCAACATCGCTATGCCGTTGGAAATGTACTGCTTCTCGGCGAAAGTAACGTAGCGCTCTTTCTCCGGTTTCTTGGCTGACTTCTTCTTGGTCTCCTTCTTGTCCTTGCTGGCCTTGGGCGCCGGTGCTTCCGGTTTCTCCTTCTTGACTTTCGTCTTGTCCTTTTTCTTTCCGGCCTTGGGTGACTTGGACTTCTTGCTCTTCTGACTCAACTCGGTCGCCTGTTTCGACAAAGCCTCAATCTGCTTCTGCAATTGCTTGATCTGTTCGCTGCGGTCCTCTTCGCTGTCATTGCCCTCATCTTCGCTTTCTTCTTCCTCGTCGTCCTCATCCTCGTCTGCATCCGATTGCGTTACAGATGCCGGTTCTCGTGCAGAGAGCCACTCGTCTTTCGTCGCCCACTTGCTGTTGAACAGCGCCTCTAACGCATGCCCAGAGTTGTTGACCAGGTCACCGTCGGGATTGAACTTGAAACAATTCTTGAAAATCTGACGGACGTCCTCCTCAAAATCCTTTGCCCTCTCGTATTCGTTGTTCTGGAGCTTTTGTTTGACTGTCTTCAGATCCATGGGTTTCTTGATGATCTGAAAATACGTCGGAATGTTCAATGCGACCGGATCGACTGGGTCCATAAAGTACTGATTTGCCTGCCAGTTCTTCGTGGACATGAGGTCTTTCAGCACTTCTTCGCAAAACTTCAATTGCAGCTCGTACTTCTTCTTCCTCGGCCTCCCCCCTCCGAATTCCGCATTGCGTTTGGTCGGAACAATGGCTCGTTTCGGTCGCCCGTCCGTAATGCTCGAGTCGCGCCGAATGAGCGGCATGCCGTCAGGGTTCAGAGCGAAGGCAGGGGTGGATGGAGCAGCTGCTGACACTGGTGATCCGGCAGAACCAGCGGTCACCGTAGAAGTGCTCACAGATGGCCGGCGTGGCGGTGCCGTCCGGGTTGGCTCTGATTTTCGGGCCGCTTTCTTCACTTCTTTGGACGGCTCCTCAATGCTCGCCTTGGGCAGGTTCCTCATCTGACTATCGAAGGACTGCTTCATCTTTCTCGCTTGTTGCGACACTCCATGTTCAATGCCATTGAATGTGTAGCAATTGCTGATGATCAGTTCGAAATCGGCCACAAATGCAGAAACCGAATTGTACTCATTTCGCTTCAGGCGGTTGTCGATTGTGCCCAAGTCCATCGGATGCTTGATAACTAAGGGGTAGTTCGGAATATTCAGGCTGACATAATCGACCGGAAGTCTGAAATTAGCCGAGGCGTTGCTCTTCTTCAGGTTTGAAACGACTTTCTTCATGTGAGCCAAGCGCGCCGGGGTGACGGTGTCATCGCCGTCCTCTGTGATCGTCGCGGACACAACGCCGTCGCCGTTTGCAAGTGCAGGTGGTGAGGCGGCGGGAACTTCTGGAACTTTGAAATGGGGCTCTTGAATTGCTGACTGAGGCTCATCGGTCTTGACACGCTTCGTAGCACGTTGCACATCGTCGCCATCTTCTTCGCGCTCATGAACCGGCTTGGTGGAGAGCGCAGGCGCATCGGTCATAATTTGGTCGGTGGATTCGCTTGTCATGGGTACAGCCGGTGTTGGGGCTGGTTCTTCGGGCTCTGCTGGCGGCAGCGTGTCAACTGCTGGTCCCGGTTCGGTTGCAGGGACTCGCTCAGGCAGCACCGCAGGCTCTGGTTGTGGCGCAGGAGGGGGCAAGTGTGCAGGAGGTGAGGGAAGACCAATATTGTTTGCAGTCACATCTACTGATGGCGCAACGTAAGGCAAGGTGTCGGAGATGTCGGTTTTGGGCGCGGAGGGCAGATCGGCGGAATTATCCAATTGGTGTTTTTGAGCTTCGACCTCCGCAACGGCTTCAGGTGAGAGCGCGTCGGAATGCGGTGCGGTTCGAAGATCAGACACTGGCGCTTCAGCCGGAACTGGTTGCGGTTCTGAGACGTCCATGGTGGACTGGCTGGGTTCGACGGGTGTCGCTGACGATTGGATCTCAGTGGGAATGGAAGATGGAATGAAAGATTCTGTGAGGATCGAGTCGGAGGTTGATGTGGCGGCTGGAAGTGCGGTAGAACTGTTTTCGAGAGAAGGGTGAGGTTGAGAGTCAGGAACTGCTGAAGTAGCAGTTTGCGCAGATTCACCGGCGTGGTCTGTGATGCCGTTCGTGGCAGGTGCCTCTGCCGGGACTAAAAGCGCTCGCTCAGGAACTGCCTCTGATACCGCCCCTACTCGGTCGGGCCGCGGCGCGTCATCTGCGGACTGCTTCGGCGGACTCGAGTTGACTACTGCCTCTGAGTTCGATATCGAGGCAGCCATGTTCTCGGCGATGTGATTCACTTCAGGTTGATCTGCGGTCGATTTGAATTGGGTCGGCATCCTGGTGAAGGTCAGGTCAGCGTACTGTTTGATCGAGAGAAAGTGAAGTTCACATACCCACTAGCCTCCATCTGCAACTCAACATCCATTTTGCCAAGAGTTGATAGCACGGGAATCTGAGGTAGGCAGATATCGGACCAGCCGAACAAAAGGTGTTGCGCAATAATTAATTATTAAAAGTGGCTGATGTTACAGAGTGGACAGGTGGCGAAAGAAGGCGCAAGAAAGGAAGGACACAAAGCGCGACTGTGGGAAGGCAGTCGCAGAGGGCGATGGATCGAGAGATGGGTCGAGAATATCAAGGAATCGACAGAGTCAGAGACCAGGCGCCGACACAATCAAGTGGCGACGACCAGCTCTGCTTGGAGGCGACGGATGGAGGCGGCGACAAGGAATTGAGAAAAGTCTGGCCGGTCATGTGATCCCAAGTGGCACGTGACCGTCTTTCACCAATCGCCTGCTGACCAACCAGCCGTCTCCGTTCCGTGCTGGGCGTCGCAACAGTCCTGCACCTCCAACCAGCAGGCGCAGGCACCAGCAATACAACGTATTGCGCAGCAGAGATGATGCGCCGCTGAGGTTTGATGGATGATCTTCGATGGATCGCGGATGGGCGCGTCGACGTTGGACGAAGACGCTTTGTTATGCGACAAGCGCGCCCCAAAAATCCAGGCGGAGTTTAGGGAGTTAAGATTTGACGGGAGTGTGATGAAGTCGGACGCGGGCTCACGAATTTGCGAAGGGGGCACGGTAAATGAATAAATAGGGTCGGGGAACGAGGAGTGCGCAGAAATCAACTTGCCCTGCGGCGACCCAGCACGCTATGCCAGGGGGACCCTGCAGGCCCCGCGCTGCTGCCAGTCAGAGCCCAGCATCTGGCCGTGCAGAAGCCGCTAGCCCGCTTTGTGCGCCACCCTTTTTCCGCCATGCATCATCCATCTCTCTGTTGCCCACTTCTGACACCTTCGCGTACCTCGGGCCTCCAGCCTAGCAAATCACAGTCCGCAGCACCCTGTCCGCCTCTCCATTATTTTTTTACAAGTACAAACATGCCTGGTCCGCTTCCACCTGTCGCTGCTGTCTCAATGAGCTTCTCCTGCGCACATGGAGTTTTGACACCCAGTACTGTCGGCAGGAAAGTGTAGCTGGTACAATAGAGCATGCCGCGGGGGCGAGCAGCGAACAGGACCCTGTTCCCGCATCATGATCGCTGCAGCAGGGCGATGGTCACGTGACGGCCGCGGCCAATGAGTCATGGAGTCGCCGTGCACGAAGAGATGATAAGGCCATCTTGGATAAGCAGTTCGAGCCTCGTGTTCCGCGGCCGTCGTGGCACCTGAAGTAGACACAAGCATTGTCGCTGCACATCTGTTGCGGTTTCCTCTGTCGCCAAGATTGATATTCCTGCGCGTCTGCCCCTGGTTGGCATAATTTCCGCAAGTTTCCGCCTTGACCGGTCGAGCCGGAAGGGGTAAGAGGTAGATCCACGTAGCCTTGCCTGCGGAAAATTCTGCCTGCTTATCAGCGGTTCAATAGCTCACCTTCGGTGTTTTTGAGTGTGACGAGTCCAGCATAGGTGTCGATGGCGACGATGTCTTTGTGCAGTTCGCAGTGCTGTGAATGGAGAAGGGACATGAAAGCACAAATTCCGATAGGAACTGATTCACTGATATCTTTCGTGACACAAGGTACTTAGCTGTACGACCTTGGAATGATTCTGTTGAAGCGACAGGCGTAGGGCGTTGTAAAACCTTTGCTGTCAGTCACACTGCAAACATGCCTTCGAGTCGCAGGCGCAGGTCGCACAACCTTGGGTAAAAGATCAGCAAGTGCTGTCTGTGCTGGTGCATTTATAGGGTGGGTGCTGCGACCGCCGAGAGGGCGGCGACAGTATGATAAGAGTGACAATCAGGATGGAGCAGAAAAGGGAAAATATCACAGCAGGAGTTTTGCAAGTTGACTGAGGGGCCGGCGAAGAGAAGGCACAGGACCCAAGAAAAGACACTAGACCCATAAACGGTAAAGCTTCTATCGCTTTGCTGTCAGAGTGCTCCGCCGTAGCTATCCTTCTCCACATCGTAACTTTTTTCTACTGAGCGATAAATTTTGGGACGAATTTACGACATGTAAGCGGCAGCAAAACCCAAACGCATGCTCTCGACCATCGCTGCCATGTTCTAAGCTCGCAAACCGGCCAGAGTTCCACTGTCCCCCCTGTTTGACCTTTGCGATCCTACCGTCACCATGGGCCGCAAAGATGGCCAAATGGCCGTCTCTAAATCGTCCGCCTCTGCGCCCGCCGTGACCGCCAGTAACAATGCTCGAAAATCGTCGGTATTGAAGTCAGCCTTTACCCCGTCACAATTCCAGTTACATCTATTTGCTTCTGTCATTCAGAGCTTTGACAGTCATCAACTACGGATCCACGACACCAGCACAGGGCGCCTCCGGAGTCAGCACGAGACCAAATCGAAAATTACGTCGTTGGATTGGGGGTTCTATGGCGCAGCATATCGGGAGAGGCAACAGGCGAAGAAGAAGCGCAAGAGAGAACAGGACAGTAACGATGGTGCAGTGGTGGCCTACGGGACAAATACATCACAAATCTGCATGTTCTCGCCCACCGAAGGCAGAGTGGTTGGAACACTCTCTGGGGGACATGAACGATGCATCAAGGCTTTCAAATTCTCTCCCACAGACTACCTCCAGGCCTGGAGTATAGGAGAAGATGCAAAGCTGATACAATGGGATTTGTCAACAGATCAGCCCATAAGGTCAGCATTGGCTCCGTCACACGATGTTGAACCACAACTAACGGAAATAGGACGATAAACCTTCCAGATCCCACCATTAGTCTCCTGGCGTCACCGTCCCATGTCGCTCCTCAAATCCTCTGTGCCTCTTCTGCACCATTTGCAATAGACATTACATCATCCGACGACCTTCGAATAGATCGCTTCGACTCCTTCAAGAACGCCATCCACTCACTCTACCGGTCGGACGAATCTCAGGCCTTCCTCGCTGCAGAATCCGACAGATATATCAACATCTACTCCATCACTGAGAAGAAGCTTGCTCGCACGCTCGTCACATCTAGCGGAGTCACAGCAGTCGTTCTGTCATCCCCGCCTAAAGACGCGCCCGACTATATCCAACGGCAACAAATGCTCTGCGCGATCACGAATGACGGTGTCGTAGAGCTGTTTCCCCACCCATTCGCCGAGTCCAAGACGGTCAATGGGGATTTGAAGTCCAGTCGAAAGAACCTCACACGAAAGGCCTCGGCATCCGTCCGCTTAGTTAGTCCCGACGCGAAGACAAAGTCCGTCCCGATCGTCGCGGCGTTCTTGCAAGGCCCTGACCTTGTCCTTGTCTCTGCGGATGGTGGTGTTGACCTAGCGTTCCAGAAACTGAGATGGCAAGATGAGGGAAACGGAGAGTTGCTTTTTGACGGCGTGAAAGACGTGGTCAAAGTGAAAAGTGCGAGTACTTTGAACACCGCCACAATCAACGGAGTCAAAGATACAGGCAAAACAAGGGTCGACGAATCGAAGACTGTGGTCGTCAACGGCGGGGCGGGCGGCCCTGCCGAAGCGGATGCAATAGAGCTCTCAAGCAGTGAGAGCGAGGCCGATGTCGACGAGGAAGATTCCGGCGACGAAGCATCGATCAGGGAAGCCGACACGGAGGAACACGAAGAGGAAGAAAATGAAGCTGTCCAAGAAGAATCCGATTCTGACGAAGAAATGCTTGACCCGGAAGAAAATGAAGCCCAAGAAGACAAAGAGGAACCCTCCTTCGGCGACCTTCTCGCGGCTCGTCACCCCACCGAGATCTCCATCTCAGCCGCCCTTCCCACCGACACAACGGCTTTAACTATCCCGAAACCCCCAGCCATGGCCATCCCCCCTGGCATGTCCTTGTCCACGGTGCTAACCCAATCCCTCCGCACGAACGACACCTCCCTCCTCGAAGCAGTCCTGCATACCACAGACACGTCAATCGTGAAGTCCACGATCCAGCGCCTCGACTCTACTCTGGCCGGTCTTCTCTTGTCAAAGCTCGCGGAACGCTTGGCGAGCAGGCCAGGTCGCTACGGCCACCTGATCACGTGGGTGCAATGGACGTGCATCGCGCACGGCGGGGCGATCGCTTCCATGCCGGACGTCATCAGCAAGGTCAAGACCCTTTACGCGGTGTTGAACGAACGGATGAGAACGCTAGACGACTTGCTGGTCCTGAAAGGGAAACTCGATCTCTTGGACGCACAGGTCCAGTTCCGCAAGTCTATAGCCGCGCAGAGGGGCGAGAGAGAAGCAGGCCAGGGCGAGCCCGGCGTGATTTTACTGGAAGGGCAAGATAACTGGGACAGCGACGACGATCTGGACGAGGATGGCTTCACTGTCCGCCCAGCTAAGAGGGCACGAAGGGGGACCAAGCTGGAAGATCTCGTCGGCGCAGGCCATGAAGATGAAGATGAAGACGAGGATGACGGTGTGGTAGACGACGAAATCCTCGCTAATGGCGTCGAGTCCGATGAGGACGAAGAGGCGGAGGAGGATGATGATGACGATGGCGACGAGGAAGATGATTCTGACGAAGAAGGCCTTCCCAACGGGACCCGTCTCGTCGATGACGAAGCGTCCGTCTCATCCGCGGAGGAGTCCGATCCTGACGACGTAGCGCCCTCGCCAGCTGAGGCTGCATCGTCATCAGCGTCCTCTGCCTCGGCATCCGATGATGAGAGTGGAGAACAAGAAGAGGATGAAGACGAGGGCAGTGATCTCGCGAGCTTCATCAACGACGGGAGCGTGGATTTTGAAGAAGATGACGGGACAGAGATCAAGGTCGCTGGCGATGACAGTGAAGGTGAAGAAGAGTGGGCAGAACGAATGCCTGTGAAGTCCTCGAAATCGAACTCAACACCCAAGAGGGACGCTATGGATCTCGACGTCGGCGTCGGTTTCGATATGCCCATGCCCAGCTCAAAGAGCAAGTCGAGGCCAGCGGAGAAGAAGGACCAGACCAGGCATTAGAAATGCCCCTGCAACGTCGTGTGAGGCATGGTAGATGGACGGGGCTGGACGGACGTTGCGTTACGGTTCGCTTCTCTCTTCCCCCAGAAGATACGGAAGGCATGGCCTTGAATTGTTGAGGAAACGTTGATACGGAGTAAGGGCGGTGCTTTAGACAGGATATGGGACGTGGGCCGAATGTGAATGTGAATATGACGATCAAACCGAAAAGTGTTAGAGCAAAGCATGGCGAGGACCTGGGTGACACTGGATACCAGCGAGCATGAGCATGAGCATGAGCATCAGCGTGAGCATCTATCAATATGAGCATCATTGATTTCTGAACTCGAATTGTCCTGCAGCATAAGGTGCAGGTAGGCACGATGAGTGGTGTGAAACAGCTTACAATAAGAATACTTCTTCCCACCCAGTTCAATATGGATATGTTGACCCTGCTGTCTCCTCGCGTACTGCTACGCGGAGCTGATGCCATTGCGTGGCTATCGAGTGTTGGTTACGCTGATGGTGTACGCCGTTTCCAAAGATCAAAATGTACTGCATCCTCGCTGTCAATCATCCACTACCGGATGACCTCCTCCCCATTGCCAATCTCATCCACGTCTACATAGTCACACCACCCTTCAAGCACCCGACTGCCACCGAGCACACCGGGCCGATTCCCCAAGCCGCCACTCTTCTTGCCCTTACTTTTCCCCGCCCAGATTTCAAAGAACTTGACGGTTTGGTCGCAGCAGGCGATGATGAGACTCCCTTCCTGCTGGGTGCGACTTGCCCAGGGCTCACCTTCGCCGCGGAGCTGGCTTCGGTGACCGCTGTCGCGTGGTCGGCTCCAAGGGGATAGTCGCGATCGCCTCGTCGGTGTGGTTAGCACTGCCGTTCGGTCCGGGCTAGGTGCTGGACTGCGCTGTAGTCGAGGAGCAGGAGTGTCCATTGTAGTTGCGATGCCTCGTCTGCGCTCTGCTTCTCTTCGTCGAACCGCTTCCCATGCAGCAAACCCCTCGTTGGACCGAGATTGTCTTCTGGTTGGAATGGCATCGTTTGGTCCACCTGGGTAGGGGATCGCCCACAAAGCGCGACCAATCTCGCCATTTTGCTTTCGCTCCCACGGGATGCTCACCACGCATTCACAGCTTGGCCAGCTGAATACGGCAATCCTGATCTCGTGCTCAGGTTGCGAATATCCGAACGTTGCCACGATTTCCCGCCTCGTAGTGCTCCAAACCAGGCTGGTGACTTGTGAGAAGACATTGATGAGCGTCAAAGTAGCTCCCGATCCGATGTGAAAGAAATGAATCTGCCGATCATTACTTCCTCCTCCGGTGGCTAACAGGTTTGGCTGCCACGGAGCAAATGCAATTGCTTTGACAGCTGCGGAATGGTAGAATGCATGAATGTGTACATTGACTTGACCTGGGATACTGGGATTGGCCAAGGCATTTCGCAATACCGACTGTTGACGGGGAAGAAGGTTTTGGTCTTCGAAGATCCATCGATTTGGCCGTGGAGCTCGCGCCGCCTCCCGTCCACGGCGAGCAGGGCTCGGCGGAGGTGTTTGGAGTCCCAGATGCTGTATCGAAGGTGGCTGTATACCGGCCTCCGTAGCTCCTCCTGGACCTATGGCTCCGGACCTTTCCGGCGACACGGGCGGCGTCACCAGTACACCAGTCTCATTCTGGCCCGGGGCAGCAGCATGCTCAACAACGTCTTGAGAGAAAGATCTTTGGACAGCTGTATAAAGAAAGATCTCTGGATCGAACAGGAGCGCTCGATTGTCGTTACCCCCAGAAACAAATCGGTGTCCGTCCGGGGACCAAGAGAGACCACAGATGTTCTGGCTGTGAGCGTCTATTTTCGCCAACAAGGTCATTGACCCTGCCCCGAATTCTGGCCACTGCACCGAATAGTAATATATCTTGCCAGAGTCGTCGCCAACGAGCAAGTCCTCACAAGAGGTCATGCCAGTCCTAGTAATGTCCGGTCGTCTCGTCTCCACTGGCTTGAAGGCAACACAAGACGCTGCACATGAGTGAGGCGCATCAAATCGTGGTTTTGGTTCCAGCAAGCTCCATAGCGTGACGCTACCGCTATTGCGGGCGACTGCCAGAATGGCTTTGCCCCCACTCTCAGATGAGAATGCTAAAGAAGTCACGAAGTTGGTTAATCGTACCGGGGTCAGTGGAGGGTATCGCACGCCGTATTGCTCTGTCCATAGATAGACCTTTTGGCCCAGTGCCACCGCCAGCGTGTGACAAGTATAGCTATAGGCGAGAATGGAGCAGTAATAGTCGTCCTTGAGATTGGGAGCGTCGAGGACTCTGAATGGCACCGTAGGAACAGCCTTTTCGCTGCGAAGTGGCTCGTCTTTCTTCGGGGAAACTGCTGCGTGTCAGTACGGGAAAGGCAGAACATGAAGGGGAACGACGTACAGGGTGACGCCATGGCCCGGGTCCAGGCACCGTTCGTCCAGACGAACGGACTGTGTTGGTGAGTTAGTGCCTGGCCGGGCATAATATTGTGCATCAGAACTCGGCTTGCCTGATCGATGTCGAGGGCGAGTGCAAGGCGGCGTTCATGAGCGACAACCTTGTCGTCATGAGTAGCCTCGTCCAGAAATGAGGCTGTATGCAGTGGAGCGGTGGTACCACTGGCCAGCAGGCGGCCCGAACCAGAAGGGATGCCCTGCAACTGGCTAAGCTGAAGAGACAAAGGACCTCCGACAGTCCAAAAGCCACCGCTGATTTGTCGGAGAGTCCGTGTAGCTATTCTCCCATCGATGTGAGCAGGGGTGGCATCTCTTCCGTGGACAAAGGACGGGACGTACTGTGGAGGGCGAAGATTGTAGGCATTCCGCGCATTCCTTTGCCGAGTCAGCGACCGCAATCTACTCTCGCTCACAGAGCGGAACGGGTCGATGATGTTGTCTCGCCGTCGTTCATTCCGTTCGCGGCCCTGAAGTAAGACCGGAGGCTTGCTGGTCTGGTAGGATTCTCGTCTGTCAACATGGAACCAGCGCTGGGGGATAAAGCGATCAGGAGAGGTGAACTGAGCTCGTGATCGGACTGGGCTCCCAGCACTGACGCTTCGTCTTTGCTATAGACGCGATCGCTCTCTGGGAAGTGTCAAGGAGGGATGGTCTTCAGATAAGAGCTTAGATGTGGATTGGTGTTGAGGTGTTTGACGAAGCAGTGGGCGTCCCCGTGGAGGAGAATCGTGCAATCTAGATGCAGGACTGCCAGCGTGCTCAACAACATGATTTCCTGCTTCGAAGCGTGGAGGCGGTACCAGAGCTAGAGTCGATGAGCCTGCGCTAAAGCTGTCACTGCTCATTGGGGAAGCTTTCCGTGCAAAAAGGGGCGGCGGTGATGTCTCTTACAAAACTTGTTGGTAGAGACAAGCTGGTTCAGACTGGGGCTCTCAAGCAAGACAGGATTCTGGTCGCTCAAAGAATGATAGCTGGAGTGCAATAGGCGATCATGGTCAAACCCTGCGAGAAAGAGGCCAGGAACCTGAATGATGCTGACAATGCAGGCTAGGTCCAAGAACCTTTGGATCTGTACTGTATCTATGTTAGCGACAGGCCATCACCTGTCGATGCTGCATGGTTAGTATGGATGTTGAGAATTTGAGGTAAGAAATAATATGTGCTGCCTAGGCATTTGACTGACATGGATGCCTTCTCGCCCTCATCTCCGTCGCACCTTCACCTCACATCATCCTTCCATCTTCCTCAGCCCTCGCAACTTCTACATGCTCGCTAACACGGAACTCTAATTGACCGGGCAGCACCTTGATCAGAATAAGGCTCGATAATGTCAAGCGTAAGAAATTGCGTCAGAGCTTTACGGTCGCCCAGCGTTAATATCGCAGGCAGCATGGTGTTCCTCGGGCGCCGACGCGGGAGGCGCGATCAGCAGAAGCTCGGCAAAAGGGGCTAAAGGAGATCGCTCAGTATCAGCAGCTCGTGGAGGAAGTAAATAAAAAGGTTGTTATTGTTAGATGACCCGGTTGAGGGAATGATGCTGACGATGGTCTGCCCGGGTAAGGTGGCTGCAAAGGAATTCACAGCAGAATTGCTTCAGAAGACGGCAGAACTTCTGAAGAAGAACCCAGAGTACTACACCGTCTGGAACCACCGCCGGCGCATCTACGTGAATGAGTTCGAAGATCTCGCGAGACAATCATCATCGAAGGAAATAAATGAAGAGAGTCGAGTTAGCCAGGTACTCGATATTATTCAACTGGACCTGCAATTCCTCTTCCCTCTGCTACTCAAATTCCCCAAGTGCTATTGGATATGGAACCACAGGCTATGGCTTCTCGAGCAAGCTACGGTCCTTGTGCCCGCGATCAAAGCCCGCAAGTTATGGGAAGAGGAGCTGGGTTTGGTGGGTAAAATGCTCAATCGGGACAGCCGCAACTTCCATGGCTGGGGTTATCGACGGACAGTGGTGCAGAATCTGGAGAGCCCGGCTTTGCAGGGACAAAGTATGGCACTGCCAGAGTTTGACTACACCAAGAAAATGGTTGGGACAAATCTCTCGAACTTCTCAGCCTGGCATAACCGCACCAAGCTCATCCTTAGGATCCTAGACGAGGAGAGTGCCAGTGATCAGGAACGACAAAATATGCTGAACAAAGGTAGGACACCTTGGTCCTCCATGTCACTCATGCTTACTTTTGCTGTTCATATAGAACTTGAGTTGATCCACAAAGCATTGTTCGACCCGTACGACCAGTCACTATGGTTCTACCACCAGAATCTCATGTGCACCTTTGATCCTGATCAGGCGGAGAAGAGCATGGCACCGAACCTTTCAAAAGAGCAGCGGCTAGAGTACATCGCTGCAGAGCGGGAATACATTGAGGAAGTCCTGGAGGATGCGCAAGACTGCAAGTGGCCGTACCAGGCGCTGATTGAGTGCACGCTCTTAGAAGGCAAGCTGAAGTCAGGACTTGAGGAGGAGGACAACTTCAAGGTGAAAGAGTGGTTGCAGACGTTGAAGACTCTCGATCCTCTGAGAAAGGGCAGATGGAACGACATGGAGCAGCAGCTCAGCAAGCAACTGGCGTAGTACTGTACAGTAATTGGTGAGGTGGTACGATGATGACAGAGCCCTGCATTGTACTCCGTAATGAAGCGAGGGAAGCAGGCCTTCGCTTCCTTAGCCCCCTTAAAAGGGAGCCGCAGAGCATCCCTAGTTGGGCTTCAGGCCCCTTTCCGGCACAGCCAAACAATGCAACGGCACCACGCGGCGCCATAGGGGCTTCCGAGGGGCTAGGCTAGGCCGTGGAGCCGGGGGCGTGTGCCTGTGGCGCTCCTACTAAAACACGCCTCTTTGAGAAACCGACGCCATGGGCAAGGACGGACTCATGCAGAATGGGACACGCGCACAATGCATGTTCCTATGGCATAGCGGAGTTGAATTGCCGGCAACAGGGAAGAAAAGACAGTTGTCGCGTCCCCAGCTGCAGTGTCTTGAACATATCGCGTGGTTATTCTGGAAATCTGAAACCTGTTTCTGAGGCGCGAGATCCCGAGCCAGATCTGGTGTCGATCCCTCCTTCCGCTAACTACAACGATTGAGATTTTGGGAAGCTGTTGATGAGTGACCATCCTCCCACCGCACCTCAAGCCAGGGAACAGCAAGCAGGATTAGCAGCACCTTTCACCCTCCTATCTATCACCGAGTGACGAGCCACACCATCTTCAAGCCGTCTGATCTACTCCACCGTCTGCGAATCCAAGTCTGACACTCGGTCACCGTTCCAACCATCGCTACTACCACCCAAAAAACCATTTGGCTATCTTGCTCGGGCAATAGTCAAGAGAACAATTCTTCCCGCAAGACAAGATCAAGACTGTTGGATGGGCGAGAACACGAGCATGCCTAGTCGCTGTTGAGGGCTTCAAGATGGCAACCACCGCAGAGCAATCGGAAGTCGACGAGGTAAGCTACATGGTCACCAGGTCCACACAAGTCCCTGTCTTACAAAATGTAGCAGTTCGAGGACGCGAGCGAGGTCAAAAGTAACTCGAAACGGGAATCCTCCTCATCGGATAAACCTCCGTCAAGTGCCAATGACGAGGAGCAAGCGAAGGCTCCGCAGAGAGAAAGCACACAAAGCACAGAATCCAAGATACCCGATATAACCACGACCCTCTCAGGGTCCGATGTTGACACCAAGAATGAATTGGAGACATCTGCACTAAAGCCTACCGAATCTTTAAGCAGCACCTCCGGCGACCCGACTGAGAAGGCCGCTCCTCCCAAGCCGCCGTCTCGTCCCTCGAGATTCCAGGGTTTCGCTTCCTCGCTGCCTTCAGTGCCTTGGGGAGCTCCTCCTCCTCCTCCCAAGAAGTCCCCCAGTGACGCCCGGGCTCCCTCTCCTCAAGGGCCTGCACCACCACAGCCTCAAGCTACTTCAACATGGAGTCGCAAAGCTACCACACCGTTTGGCTGGCTCAGCCGTGCGACATCCGCTCCGAAAGAAACTCGGTCCCCTCCCTTACCCTCGAGATCCCAGCTTGACACCCGGCGGAATACCGCAGCGTCCACATCGACCCTGGGAAGCAATCCTGACCTAATGCTAAAGGCCCTGGAAGAGGCACAAGATGGCTCGGCCGGCGCGAAACGGGCGTCGCTACGAGAGCAGTTCAAGATGCTGCGCATGCGAGAAGAAGCTGGAATAACAAGCCTGGAGGGGACAGAGCCAGCCGAGGGTGGCGCAATAGCTGGTTTAATCGGTCGGTCTACCAGCTTAAGTGTGGGGATAGCAACACCTGGCACCGTCAACGCGGATGAGAATGTTGTCTCTACTCCTATCATGTCCCCCACATCGCCCATGGCTGAACCACTCCCTACAAATCCGAACCTCCCTCCTGGCACTGTGTCGGGCGTCGCTGCTGCAGCTGCGGACACAGCCATACCCATCGACTGGGATTTCTGGCAGAATGTCGTCAATGAAGGTCCGCAAGCTGTCGCCCGAACGAGTCCCGATGAGTTCACCCAAGCCATCAGTGGTGGCATCCCGCAGACCATCAGACCGGTCATATGGCAGGTACTAGCAGGCAGCAAAAATGAGGAGCTTGAAGCCGTCTACTGGGAGCTCAAGTCGCGAGAACCAGCAAAAGACGGCATGCCCAAGTCACCACTGCTCAACGGCAACCTTAACGGCAGCGTCAAGGAGAAGGAATCTACCGCTTCGTCGAGATCGTCGATAAGGTCCGATCATTCGACGCCAGCCACGAGCTCCAATGTCGGAGTTGCATCACCCTCTCCTTCCCACGAAGCTACAGACCCGCTGAGTACTGCCCGCCTGCAGACCCAGTTGGCAGCAGAGAGAGCGAAGAAGGCCAAGGAGGACTCCGCTGCGCTGTCAAAGCTTGAGAAAGCCATCAAGCGAGACTTGGGCTCAAGGACGAGCTACTCAAAGTATGCGGTAGCAGCTGGCCTACAAGACCCTCTGTTCCATGTGCTCCGGGCATACGCACTCTTTGATGACGCTGTGGGATATCCCCAGGGAATGAACTTCATGGTCATGCCACTCCTAATTGCCATGCCGCAAGAAGAAGCGTTTTGCCTGCTGGTTCGCCTGATGAACAAATACCAGGTCAGGGATCTCTTTATCCAGGACATGCCTGGCTTGCACCTTCACCTTTATCAATTTGAACGATTACTGGAAGACCTGGAACCCGCTCTATACTGTCACCTAAAGCGGAGAGACGTCACCCCCAATCTCTACGCGACTCAATGGTTTCTGACGATGTTCGCGTATCGGTTCCCTCTTCAACTCGTCATGCGTGTGTACGACCTGGTTCTTTGTGAGGGTCTCGAGGGCGCCATTTTGAAGTTCGGCGTGGCAGTCATGCAGAAGAACGCTGCCACGCTACTGAGCATGCAAGACATGCAGAGCCTCACCAACTTCCTCAAGGAGAAGATCTTTGACGCCTACATCGATGCGACACCATCATCCAAATCGCTACTGGAATCCGGCTTCTTCGGCAGCTCGGGAGGATCGGAAAATGAAGTCTATCGAGCGGACCTTCTGGTGCAAGATGCCTGTGCCGTGAAGCTTACACCGGACATGTTGAACCGCTACCGCGAGGAATGGGAAGCGACAACCAAAGCCGACAAGGCGCGTGAAACCGAACTGGAGAACCTCAAGACTGATTGCGCCACGAAGGCCGCACAAATCCGGTCGTTGGAACAGAGGGCCGAAAAGTCCGATGCCGAACACATCGAAATTGCCAACGAGCTGGTTCGGCTGAAAGTCGAGAATAATGAGCTCCATGACCAGAACGAAAGCCTGACCGGCCAAGTCGCGGAACTGAAGAAGGTCGCGGAAAGCGAGGCAGCAAATGTCGAGGAAAGACTCAAAGCGACCACCGAGCAAGTCATGCAGCGCAACATCGAGGTGCAGAATGAAAATCGTCATATGGAGGAACAGATGGCAGAGATGGAACGGGAGCTCGTCGCGATGAAGCTAAAGTATGCTGAGGTGAGTGGTTTCCCTCGACAGCCCTTGGCCGCAGTACTAACTAATTCCCGTCTAGCTCAATGCCGAACACGAAGGGCTCAAGCAGAAATGGAACGACCTGAAACGAGCTCTCGAATAGATTCCCTGACGTACTACCACGGCCGCATTCCTACTCTTCGCCACGACGACTTGAACGATTTTGTGTTTATAGCATGACAATGAGTTCCGGCTTCGATATCATGTTCCCGCAGGCCCATTTTTCCGCCGCGATCGATGTCTGATGATTGGATGCGATACTCGTCTTCGCTTCGCCTCGCCTCACTTCTCGATACCCCAATCTGCGAATGACGGACAAAAACATTGCTATTGCTTGGCCGGGTGTGCTGGAGATATGGCCGGAGTCTGACCTGGTAGATGGTCGTACATATGTACGTGTAGTTTTTGGAGAAACCTTGTCCGGCAGGAAATGCTTTCAGTGCTGCTCATCGTCCCGAGGCGACTGGACTGGACGGGCATGCCACTGAAGTTGTGTACACAGTAGGAGATCCCGTCAGCGTGTTCGGTCGGCTCTGTCGGCCACGCATGCGACGGTCTGGACACGGCCGCCTCAGACTGGCAACAAACGTCCCAATTACTATATTGTTATGGTAACGAGTAGCGATGGCTGAAGAGATACCTGTCAATGACAAATGCCATGGGGAAGAGCGACGTCCCACGGCAAAACCTGGCCGTGCCAAACTGAACGGGGCAAGTTTCCATGCGGCTCCCGGCGTGGACCAACGCTGTAAGTACGGAGTAGTAGATTGCGAAACCTTTTCACTTTGTCCGTGCTCTATGAGAATAGGTCTCTCCTGTAGCTTGCCCGCCGTCCAGCCTACTCCCATGGCCTGTAGCTCTATAACCTCACCTTCCCGGCCTTGAGCTCTTCCCACTCCTTCCTGCCGAAGACCTCATACTTGGTCCCGTTCGGGGGCAGCCAGTACATCCTATCCGCGGGCGCGGATTTCTCGATCTTATCCAGGTCGACGCCCTCGCTCCGTAGCCGACCCTTCTGCAGCTTCATCGTACCCGTATATTCGAGCTGCGGAACCACGCGCAAAAAGATGGGCACCGCATACCGCGGCAGTGTCGAGAGCAGGTAGTCGGCCAGCCTGGCAAAGTCGAGCTGTTCGGACGAGGCGGGAACAATCGCCGCACAGCCCGCCCGCCCGTCCGCGTGGGGCACCTGCACGCCATAGACGTTCGCCTCTGCGATCTGGTCGAACCGGCCCAGCACGTCCGAGACCTCGTTGGTGGACACGTTCTCGCTGCGCCAGCGGAAGGTATCGCCCAGGCGGTCGACAAAGTAGACGCACCCGTCACTGTCCTGGCGCATCATGTCGCCCGAGCGGAACCACAGGTCGCCGGGCGCAAAAAGGTCGCGGATGAACCGTTTCTGGCCCGCGCCTTTGTTCTTGTAGTACCCCGCAAACACGGTGTCCACGGTGGCCGGGTCCATGCGGTGGACCACCTCGCCGGGCTCGCCCGTCTTGCATTCGATGGCGAACCCTTGGTCGTTGCGCAGAATCTCTTCCGTGTCAATGTCGATGCGGACTCTTTTTTCGTTGGCCCCGTTGGCCCAGTGCCAGTAGAGGCCGCGCATGCCGACGGCGTTTTTGCCAAACTCGCCGCGGTTGGCGTTGAAGGTGGCGCCCATGCCGTCCGTCGCGGCGTAGAGTTCGTTGATGATCTCGATGCCGAACCGTTGGCGGAATGTCTCCCACACGTCTGGCCGCATGCCGTTGCCCCATGCCATTTTGATGTTATGTTGCTTGTCCAGCGGCGACGGCGGCGCGTTGATCAGGTACCGACACAGTTCGCCGACGTATTGCAGAATGTCGGCCTTGGAGGCCCGCACCTCGGGCCAGAGCGTCTTGTGGGAAAATTTGCGCGACAGCACGACGGCCGACCCGGCGAAGATGGACGGCGTAACGCACAGACCGTGGGCGGCGCCGTGATACAAGGGTAGACACGTATACATTCTGTTTCCTGGCTTGAGTTTGAGGTATTCGGCCACGCTGCGAGCCGTGTTGAGTTCACGTCCACGCAGCATGATGACGCCCTTGGGCAGACCCGTCGTTCCGGACGTGTAGATCAGCCCGCCCAGTTCAGCGGGCGAGATGCCCTTGTGCAAGGACTTAGGCACGGGTGTCGTGTCTGTGAGACCCGAGATGAAGGCCTCGTCGTAGTAAAGTGTCGTCACGCCTGCGGACCGCAAATCGTCCTCACACGGCCGCACGAGGTCCGTGGTGGAGCGGTCGGCAAGCAGGTATCGCGCGTCGCTCAGCTTGACCGAATGCGTCAACGGGCCGGCCGTCAAGTTGCAGTTGATAAACGCAGGACAAGCGCGGATAGCCTCCAGTCCGAACCACAGCATCAAAAACTCCGGGCTGTTCCCGCCGTCGAGGGCCACGATTTCTTGCGGTTTAATGCCCAGGTCGTTCCTTAGCCAGTTGGCCACCTTGTGTATCTGCGTGAAGAACTGCTTGTACGTCCACTCCCGGCCCTCGAACATCAGGAACAGTTGGTCACCATTCTTGCCCGTCGCTTGGTCCTCGAAGACATGGTACATCAGCATGCGGTTCTGCTCGACCCGCTCCATCGTGAAGGCCAGGGCCTTTTTCTGGCCGGCCGCCAGAGACCCCGCGGCCAGGTCATGCCGGATAAGAAATTTGGCGTCGAGATACGCCGCGGTCGCGAGCCCGCCCGCGATGGCTGCTGCTACGGTGGAAACTACAGTAGATGTGGTGGGTTAGTGGGTGGGTTGGGTGAGGACCAAGTCATAGAGTGGGAGGTGAAGGAAACTTACGAGACATGCTGGGTTCGATGCAGCGCAGGGTGCGCGTACGAATATGGTGGAGCAGTTCAAGAATCTGTACGTGGCCATGATATATTTCATTCTGCCAGCTCGCAGGCGCGGGTTGAGTGAGATCGAGTCGGTATTCTTTGTAGCTATCCGCGTTTGGACCGAGGCCTTTCGGCGGTCACTGCTGTCGGAAGGTTGGTTTACTCCGCCTCTCCGCTTTGGCTGCTTGGAAGGGACGAGGCAGGGCTGCGGATGGCCAAGATGGTGGGGTAATCAGTAACGGTGGGGCCGACGAATAGAGGGAGGGTGGGGGCCAAGGGATGGCATTGCGACGCGTTTTCATTGCCGGGGCCGAAGGAGGATCGAGTCGGTGTGGGGGTGTCAGCCGGAAGGGCGGCCAACAGCTACAGGGACACACGACGTACGAGGGACGTACTCGTACTCTGTACCTACAGCCCACAGTGCACAGTACCGTGTAAGCATAGGAGTGTGAGATTCGTTCCATTGCATGTCTGGATTATTTGCATTTACCATCGTTGGTATGACGTCTCGGAGACGCGTATCCTGAGTTCGGGGAGCACGATACAACCCAGTTTGTTTTTGTGTTTTGGGGGTTGAGAAGCCCATCTTGATCCAGCTCTCATTCAAACGGTTCCTCGTCAGAATCGTCGGTCCTGCTCCCCAGTCATATCAACCAAGCGCCAGTGTAGTTTGAGTGTCCAAGCACCGCCCATCATATCCAGAGGGGTATCGCGGTCGTCATTTCGTTCGGTTGTGTCTATCGCATCCGGAATCGGTGTTGGCGCGAAAGCAAAAGCAAAGCAAATGAAAGCCATAACCAAGCGCAGTCTTGGCTCCAAAAGGCATCAAGGTCGTCAAGTGGTTGCTCCGTCGTCCAGCTTGAATCGTGCCGCATCAGAGAAGAAAAGCCTTCGCTGTGCCAAAAGGAAAACGCGCATTCCTCAGTACATTCCAACAGTGAGCACCTCAATTTCTCGGCCCACCCCGTCCTCTTCTAAATCCCCTCCCCATATTCTTCCCGCTTCAACTCTCTAGTACCAGACCTGCTGCTGTTCCCACGTGTTAGAAAGCATGCTGTCTTCGTTCCAGCTGGCTTCGCCGACGTCTGGAGTCCCGAACATGCCGTCCTCATCATAGATCACCATGGCATCCGCGGTACTCGCCAGCTGTTCCTCGCGCCGTTCCGGGACGAAAGAAGGCTTCCACTCGCCGATTTCCTTTATCAATTCCGTGCCGAGATAGAACGCGCCGGCAGCCTCGAATCCTGGGTCGTTGTTCATATTGAGGTTCCCGTGGTATGACTCTGCTGGAGAGGGACCACATTGAAAGACAGGGCCGGTCTCGTCAAGAGCATGCGGCTTCTGAAAGGGCTGCTCTTGGAAGGGCGCAGACAGATTGGTAGAGTTACGCGGTGGTGGTAGGTATCGACCACATTTGGTCCTTGCCAGGGAGCACCGTCGACTGTCTCCGTTCCACTGCAGTTCCGCCTTGCTGGGCCAGTTCGTTGGCTTTTGGGAGCATTCGGCTGACCAGATCGTCGGGAGACAAAGCACAGGACTCAGCCCGTCGTTGAACACCTTCCCTCCCTCACCGAACACCGATTTGATCTTGCGCTGCTGCTTGGGGACTTTCTTTTGTGCTTCGATCTGAGCCTTCAGCACGTCGCAGTTCTTCTTGGTCTCGGTCTCGGCAATCGTGAGCATCTCCTTCTTGTGGGTTATCCATTCGGCCACGTTCTGAGGAAAGATTTCGGACGGACCCCGACCAAGCTTAGCATTGGGCTTAAACTGCTCTGGTGCAAAATGGCGGACACGTTGTCGCATGCGTTCATACTCCTCGCTATCCTTGACGGCTTGGCTCTTCCAGGTACGGGTCGACGTGTAAGAGGGTCCGCTAACGGGCACAAGAAAGAGAGCACAGTCCGGATTGGTGCTGGCCCGGTTCCCGATCTCCTTACTGGCCTCGCTAGTAAGGTCGCTGAAGGTAAGAAGCGACGATTGGTCAACTGATAGACGATCCGACCTTCTACGGGCAGCCATCTCTATGGTGGGGTATGGCTTGATGGAGTCACTGGAGAGTCTTGTTGGTTAGACTTGTCGTGGTTTGAGTATGATAGAGAAGAAGGGAGATGATTGGGGGTATAAATAGGCTGAGGGAACAGATGTTGTTTGTTGTCACTTCCTTACCGTGAGATGCGAAACCGGAGGTTATTGAAGTGCTGCGGCCTAGACCGTGCAGTTGATATGGTTGACTGGGAAGCAGGAGGTCGAAAGTGAAGATCGAGGCAGATTCAACTCTTGTGACCACGGTATTGCTGGGGGGACAACGGGGAGACTGCCTCGCCTCCGTGTTCGAGTTACTGGTATCTTCAAAGCTCAATATTGGTAGGCAGTTCTCCGAGGACTTCTTTTTCTTGCTGTTGCAGCATGGGACACCGAGTTTGGACGAGGTGTCAAGATCCAGAGCGAGTCTTGGGGACACACGCAGTCTGGAGCTGGGGTTTGGACGCCGCTTGAACTTTGAATATGAAGCCTCGCAAGGCTGTCACAGCCTTGTCGAGCTTTCTTTGTCAGTCACCCGCCAAGCTTCTTTCAGAGTGTATGTTCTCGTAACTTGAGGTGATTGGAGAGCCAATAACGCGCTTTGGCTGTATGTTCTTTTCTGTGGCTTTTCCAAAGGCACAGATCAGTGTTGAAGTCAACATTCCCAATGAACAGTGTTGTTTCCACTGGCCACACTCTTTCGCTGCTATACGTGAGAGCTAGCCGAGATCTGTACAAGTTGTGCGTCCGGGTAGGTGTCTGAGGTGAGTGTTGGCGAACCATGACGGTCTTTGGCAGAGTCTGCTGGGAAAATCAGCCCTTTTATGCATGCCCAGGTTGGTCCGCGGGTCTGAGTGATGAAGGTGCCGTCTCTGGTATTGACTGTGAGCCAGCTAGCCTGCGTTCTCTCACTTCCAGCGCCAAAGGGTAACACGGCACCTGTCAAACAGAGCAGATCCATCAAGCGCGACGGATGTTGACGGTGAGGCCACTATCCGCAGGGTAAGTTTGTTCCAGAAGACCCTCCTCTTTCACTCCAACCGCTGAAAGCTAGTCGACACCTGATCATAGCCAGAAGTGATTCTTTGCCGCGGAATTTCGTCTTATGCAGTGAAGAATCGTTTCATGCTCAGACAGGCGACTCACGATCGTCGCGATCAGAGGGGTAAAGGGTATATTCACCTATACCTCGGCTGACCTCAGATATAGTGACAGAACAGATGGCCAGGTGGCAACGGGGTTTGCTAGGCATGTCGGAGATCGCATTGGTCAATTGCCTTCACTTTGAACTGGTTGGGGACACTGTCGACCTGGTCACCATCTCTGTCAAACCCGCGTCACCTTGACAGCATGTTTTGAGGATTGAATTCGAGCAAGCCTAGTCGTTGGACCAGCTTTTGCACCCCATGGCACCGTCGTTGCCACCACTGTCATCCGGGTATAGGTTTAGCTACGTGTTGTGAAGCTTTTCTGAGGAAGAGCACAAACCGACTTTGAGGAGCAAACACGGAGGTCAATTAGCATGGACACATGGTACGGAAAAGCTGTCAGGCAGTACTGGGTTCAAGAGAAGGGTGGAATCGATACCAAGGTTCAAGGTAAGAACGTATCTCAGAGTCACGAAAAGACGGATCTGAGGCAGGAGAGGGATTGACTATGGGACAGCGGAGGGGAACAAACGGCAGGAAGTGTTGGTCTTGCCCACTCAGTTCGAACACTTTAGTCCGGTTGCGACTTCTCCTCTGTCTCGCCGCCGTAATGTCGTCCTGCTGTCGTCCTATGTTGTCTGGTTCTGGTGCAGCCGCGCATGACACCGCAATCATCTTTGACCCCTCTGGACATTGACTGCGGACGCGACGGCAGCTTCCCCTGAGGAATCTCGACGTGAATCAGACTTAGCGCAAGCAGAATGTCTCCATGCGCCCTTTGCTATCGCTGAAGTGCAGTGGCCAGAAGCGGTTGTAGGACCACGAGGGCAAGTTTGAGGTGGAACTCCACGGGAAAGCAACACCAACTTGTTGTGAAAAATACGGTGGTGCATCTTGACCTGAAACGACGTGTCTTCACTCTTTTTGAGCGTGACCGCGTTCGGTCAACCCTCTCTGAGAATCTGATCAAGAATCGGGCCACCATGCCAGCGATAGAACTACTGATTCCTTCTTCACGCACCCCCAAACCAGGCAGCAATCCACTACCGCCTCTTCTTCAGACCCCCTCCGGCCTCGCTCTGCTCGAAATCCAAGGGACGATCCACGGACCTTTCGAAGGTTCAACACCCGGGGATGAAAACCCCATGACAACAACGCGCCAGATCGGACGCCTGGAGTTCCCATTATACAACCCACAAGCAAGCAACGAAGATGGCAAATGGATGAAGAAGGTCTATCTCTACGTTGGCAAGCACCAACGACTAACCGGTGAGGTTAAGAAGTTGGGGGAGCCATTGGCCGTCATTCAGAAAGTGGACCACAGCATTGGTAATGGCAGCGAAGCAGAATCCGGAGTGAACGCAAGCAAAGGAACTCAGGAGGCACTGGAAATTGTTGAGATCGTCAAGTTTAAAGTGCTGTTTAGCGCTAGGCCAGAACCGGTAGGGGAGTGAATCATCACACCGGAGACGACGACGTTTGCTTCGGCGGTTGGCAGCGTCTCGGTTGTTCTCGCATTGTGACTTGAGCATAGAAACGGGCAGTCATCGTTACCGCCACGGCTTGCAGAAGCAGTTGCAGGGGAGTGCGCAGGAGCAAAGTCCAGGAATGCGAAGCGTCCAGAAATTTGGGTCCCGTGGGCGCCTCCAAAACCAACTAATGCGAATGCTTGGAACGATTTGGAGTTTTCAACGGCAAGCAAAATCAGTTCCCGACCGCTGCGAAATTTAGTTCGCAACCCGCCTGCCCGAAACCGGACCAGCGCCATTCGAGGAGTCAGGAGACGCTCAGTGAAGGAGACCGCTCTATCGCATAGTTTCGGGACCGCACGCAGCCGTTACGCGTTAATCTCGAGGTTGCCGGCTGGTACGGTGACAACACTCAGGAATATGAAAGACTCGTCTTTGCCGCTGGATGCTGGGAAGAATGGAGAGATTGAGGGGCAAAGGGGGAATTCAATGGCATAATTCACCCTCAAGATGCTGTACCGGCGGTTTTATACACACGTAAGTCAGTCGAGGTGAGTTTCTGGACATTAAGGACAAACGTAGCTTCATAGGGGTTCCCAGCTGGCTTTCGCGCTTTCAACACCTATACCGCAGGAACACCTCCGGAGAGACTGCACAACGGTGGTGGCAGTTTTACTTGAGGGATGTCTTGAGAGAGATGGTCAATGCGCAATTGATGGCAGACCAGCTGTCAACGCTAGCTTACCGCCATAACCGTCCTATTCAAAGGGGAGTGCGTGCCACAAACGCCTTTGAAGACCGCGATGCCACGGGCTAGATGCACGGTGGAACCAACTATTGACAACCTTCAGCTGAGAGGCTGCTCAAAGAGACCAGATGCCCGTATGCGTTGGCTGTGTACTCCGGCGTACACCATGGTTTTGCAGCAAGATTTGATCCCAGCAACCCAGTAGCTCAGTGGGGCAACAAATGCGTCTTTTCTACAAGCTGTGCCTGGCATGGACTGACGGTTTTCCATCATGGGGAATGGAAATTGAAGGCTGTAAAGGGCAAAGTGAGATCGTTGGAAAGTGGAACCAAGTCTTGTGAGGACACATAATATTATTTGGAGCTCGAGTATGCTCTTGTCCTCCCGTCTGAACAGTCTCGTGTCTGTCGTGAGATCTCTTATCGAACGTGACTCGGTCACCCTGTCTATCAAGGAAGGGTGAGGCTGGTGTGAGCCAATGCCAAGCCAGCAACACTAGGATACCACTGAAGTCCATATACGTAACAAACCAACTCTCTCACAAGGAACAGATGCTCCCATGTGCAGAAGAAGAGGTTCGCGTGAAAGAACATCAAGTGGTGGTGGTCGCTCCAACATGCCTGGAGTCACGGACGGCGCCCATCAGCCTTATCTTAGCCGGGGCTGCCATTGGCGGGCTTGTTCAGGTGCATCAGTGACCGCATCGCCAGCCACAAGCTTGCAGCTCCCTCTACCACCCTCGCTACCAGATCTTTCGATGATTTGACCCCAAAGCTCGCTCTTCCTGCTGGTGTCGTCTTGGAGACCGGATCTCTCGTTAGTCGCAGCTGCTGCTCGCCTGCGCCACTGTGGCTCTCTGATTCGCCCACCGGTCCTGCACAGCTCTTTCGTCAAGTAGCTACACAATTCTTGCTGCCTCATTCTCCAACCTCGACCACCACGCTCGACCCTCACCTCACAGACTCGCGACATGGCCACCCAAGATGCCCGTATGGCTTCAGTCAAGCCGAGGCTGAAGTATAATACAATTGGCGGTGTCAATGGACCTCTGGTCATCCTAGACAATGTACGTTGTAGCTGCGAACTAGCGCCGCGCGGCATGTGCTGCATTATCGCTGATACTTGGTTCCCTTAGGTCAAATTCCCCAGATACAACGAGATTGTCAGTCTGACACTTCCCGATGGCTCGTCACGGTCGGGTCAGGTTCTCGAGGCAAGAGGTATGCTCGTTACAGTTACACAGAACATATAAGATGATGGCGGATTGACGCTGGTTTGCAGGGAACAGAGCCGTCGTCCAGGTCTTTGAAGGCACAACGGGCATTGATGTCAAAAAGGTGCGCAGAACCACTATCTTACACTCTACGACGATGCTCATTATCTACAGACAAAAGTCGAGTTCACCGGCCACAGTCTGAAAATTGGAGTCTCGGAAGACATGCTGGGTCGCATCTTCGACGGATCAGGAAGAGCCATTGACAAAGGGCCCAAAGTGCTGGCAGAAGACTACCTTGACATCAACGGGAGTCCCATCAACCCATATTCAAGAGTACGCTCGCCCCGTCTCACTGTCTCCACCGCAAACTGACCCGGGTGAAGGTTTACCCCGAGGAAATGATCTCGACAGGTATCTCGGCTATTGACTGCATGAACTCAGTAGCCAGAGGGCAAAAGATCCCTATCTTCTCGGCTGCCGGTCTACCCCATAACGAAATTGCTGCCCAGATCTGTCGGCAGGCTGGTCTTGTCAATCAACCCACGAAGGGCGTTCATGATGGTCACGAGGAAAACTTCAGCATCGTATTCGCTGCAATGGGTGTCAACATGGAGACTTCCCGATTCTTCACGCGCGATTTCGAAGAGAATGGTTCAATGGAGCGGGTCACTCTGTTCTTGAACTTGGCCAACGACCCAACCATCGAACGAATCATCACCCCTCGACTTGCGTTGACCACGGCAGAATACTACGCCTATCAACTTGAGAAGCACGTTCTAGTCATCCTCACGGATTTGTCTGCATACTGCGATGCTCTCCGAGAAGTCTCTGCTGCTCGAGAAGAAGTGCCAGGTCGTCGCGGCTATCCCGGTTACATGTACACTGATTTGTCCACCATCTACGAGCGAGCCGGTCGTGTCGAAGGAAGAAACGGCTCCATCACGCAGATTCCCATCTTGACCATGCCTAACGACGACATCACACATCCGATCCCCGATTTGACTGGGTACATCACAGAAGGTCAGATCTTCGTCGACCGTGGTCTGCACAACAAAGGTGTCTACCCGCCCATCAACGTCTTGCCGTCACTGTCTCGACTCATGAAGTCTGCCATCGGCGAAGGTCTGACGCGGAAAGATCATGGCGACGTCTCAAACCAGCTGTACGCCAAGTATGCCATTGGTCGTGACGCAGCCGCCATGAAAGCCGTCGTGGGTGAGGAAGCCTTGTCATCCGAAGACAAGCTCTCGCTGGAATTCTTGGACAAGTTTGAGAGACAATTCATCGCACAAAGTCCTTACGACAAGCGCTCCATTTTCGACAGCTTGGATCTCGGGTGGAACTTGCTCCGCATCTTCCCCAAGGAACTGCTCAACCGGATCAACCCGAAATTGTTGGATGAGTTCTACGCCAGAAAGGGACACGGAAAGAAGGCAAACAAAGATACAAGAGACAATGAGGATGGCAACAAGCAGGTCAACGGCGATACCAATCTGTTGGATGATTAGGTGTAAGAGCGAGCGGTGGGTGGGGAATTAGAGTGGCCTCAATTAGTGTCAACCGTGTTTGATCTAGCATCGCTTTGAAGTCCCAGCAAAACAATCAGGTCGGATGGCCGGGGTCGTCTGATTTGCTCGCTTGAATTAGTACCAGGCGCTCGTCAACGACATGAAGATATGGTAGACGTTCTTCGAGTCATACAGTCACTATTGTCCGATGTAGACAGGTCTATCGCTTGAGGGTGAAGTCATCTGAATACTCACTCCACCCGACGCACCCATTTGTATAGATCTCCCCAGCTGCCCGGAGTCAAGTCCGCATCACGAGAGCCTGCAGGCGTTTTGGACACCATACGTACAGGAGGCGGTTCAGGAAGAAAGTTAGCACGCTACTGTAGCTGGGCCAGATTAGAACAGGCCGAAAATCAAGACACAGATAGGTAGGTAGATACATACCTAGGTGGCTAGATAATAGGTACACAAACTATTTATTTTATTCTATTGTTCATGCACACCCACACACACGGTCTCAATCTCAACACGATAGTACGGCAACAATATTTGTAGATCCGGGTTCGAGTTTCATCGGGCTTCCTTCTTCTCATAACGCCATGCTTTGCCTGACCTGAGCTGACACCGGTCTACACCCCACGATGTCGCCAATTTGTATATCAACATAGAGAAATGGGTGGAGTGATCCATCCGGCTTTATCTGGTGCTCGGTGCTCGGTGCTCGGTGCTCGTCAGGTACTCGCTATTATTGCACCGACTGCCCTGCACTCGTACTCCCGCTGGCGAGGCTATCCTCGCGCGCACTTTCCTGCACGGTGCTCAGGTTGCGATGCAGCTGCGACCGACTCGGCGTCGCGTGCAGGATCCGCATTCGTTCAGCCGCACCTGTGTCTTCGCCCATCCCTGGGCCGCCCATGCCGACGGAATACGCGCCGCCCATGCCAGGAGGGAGATTCGCACCACCACCGCCAGAGATACTCCCATGGGGAGCAGGATTACCATTTGCACCCACCCCAGCAGCACCACCGCCGGCACTGAGGCCGGCAAACGCACCCGTCATGCTGGGACTGGTGCCGAACGCGCCGCCGATCCCGCCTCCCGTGCCGAACGCGCCGGTCGGGATCGAGACGGGCACGGAGCCGTTCGGCCCAAGCACGCTGCCCATGCTCCTCGCGCTGCCGTACGCGGATCGCTGCCCCTGGGGCACGCTCAGCAGACGAGTCCACTCGTCCGCCATATTCGAAGCGTGCTGAGCAGCCTGCGCCGCGGCGATGGCCTTTTGTCGCTGCAGATCCCGGCCCTTGATGTCCACGTACATGACCAGTATCACGCCCAGGACGAGCCCCGCGGTGGCGAGGCCCAGGTTGATGGGCTCGGGATCGTCCTCGAAGACCTCATGCAATAGAGCCTGCAGGCCCGATTGTGTGAACGTGAACAGCCCGCTCAGGCAGATGATTGCGCCGTACACCGTCCCGAAGGTCGCATAGCCGAACACTTTGGCCGCGTAGTCGCTCATGGCGG
This sequence comes from Cladophialophora yegresii CBS 114405, assembly GCF_000585515.1. Taxonomy (NCBI): domain Eukaryota; kingdom Fungi; phylum Ascomycota; class Eurotiomycetes; order Chaetothyriales; family Herpotrichiellaceae; genus Cladophialophora; species Cladophialophora yegresii. Next base: position 2,512,359 of record NW_006913051.1, on the reverse strand, counting down.
AGTAATACAGCGGGCGGAAGAGGACGAAAAGTGTAACGTTGGCGTAGGCGGCCCACACGGTCGGCACCGCGCCGAGCACGCCGATGATGGTGCTCAGCAGGACTAGCAGGTTCAGCACGGCGACGGTGCTCGTGTGGTCCAGCAGGGCGCCGATGAAGGGCACGGTGGCGATGCCGCCGATCGGCAGCGCCAGGTCGAAGTATTCGATCAGCTTGGTCGCCTCGGCGGCGCTGTTCAGCATGTACACGTACTGCGACCAGATGGTGGCGATGAAGAAGTTGAAGCGCGCCATCTGCAGGACCGTGAACAGTGTGATGAGAATGAACCACGGGGTGCGGATCTGTTTCGATGCGGGCAAGCCGTGCAGCACGCCCCACACGCCCGAGTTCGCGCGGATCGTGTCTTCCTTCTTGACGTGCTTGACTTGTTGGGCGGGCGTTCCCAGCAGGTCGTTGATGCTCGCGATGGACATCCTCCTTTGCTCGGCGCGGTGGGACCGCATGCGCATGAGGTCCGTGGCTGTGAGGTCCAGGTCGTCGTCCGAGTCGTGCAGGTCGGTCGTGGCGTCCTGGGCACGGTCCATCTTCTCGGCCAGTTCGCCGCGGGTTTGGTAGGATTGGGCAGGCATGATGAAGATCTGCGTGACCAAGATGAACGTCGGGATGGTGAGGAGGTAGACGAGGAAGATTTGGCGGAGGGAGACGGCCCCGGAGGTGGATTGATAGAGGATCCGGAAGAGGAGGAACACGCTTGCAGAAGCGTCGAACGCGCCAGTCACAAGGGCGAGGATCAGGCCCTGGAGGCGCGGAAAGGCATTGGACAGGTGGAAGGATGGCACAAAGGTAAATGTGCCGCCTAGTGCCAGCAGGAATGAGGCCACAATGTAGCCGTCGAAGGGCAGCGGTTCGGCGAATGCCAGACAGAGCGAGCCCAAGGCGAGAAACACTGATGAGATGATGCCGCATACCCGCGGGCCGTACCGGTCGAGGATACCGCCGACGAGAAGGGCCGAGATGTTGGTCGTGACGGAGGCGATGATGAACGTTAGATTTAGCCTGTGGGAGGTCGTCAATGTCAGTGTCAGTTCCATTTGACATGGGCCAACAGGGGGATATGATGATGGATCGAACCGGAAAATTGATTACCTTTGATCCTGTAGGTAACACAGCCTGACGCCTTTCCTCAGTTCCTTTTCCGTGCACAGATCCTTGTAGACACCTTCTGCCACCAGGATGGTTTTCAGGGCGTCGAATCCAAACGTGATGCCCGAGGCTGTCACACACGCGATAACACCAATCACTATCTGGGCTGTGCAAGGGCAGACTCAGCCTAAGTTCGAGAAGACATTGAAGCACATGAGACAGAGACAGACTCACCTATTCGTTTCTTAGGGCTCACCTCATAGGCGGCAATGGGTTCTAACTTTTCACCCCCGGCGGACTTGTCACCCGCCGCGGGTGGGATAGGGTCATAGCTGATGCTCAGCGTTATACTCGGCTGTCTGGACAATCGAGGGAAGGCCCGGATGCTATCCGTGTCGAAGCCCACGTCGCCGGGCTCCGGTTCGTGATCGATGCCTTCAACTGCCGAGACATGCTGGGCCAAGGACATTTGCTGTGGTACAGACGGAAGGAGATGTATATCAAGGCCAGGCTGAAACGCGCATATAGATAGTAGGGTGAAGTATAAAATAAAAATACGTTGATGGTGGCGGAGAGATTCGTAGGTGATGTGCGGCGCGAGCGAACGTTCTCGCGTGCAGCAAAAGATTGTGTCTGTTTGGCTGGGGTGAGTGGGGCTCAAAGCGGAGATTTTACCGGCTGTCGGTCTGCAGGCCGAGTTTCGATCTCGCGAGTCTAGGCGTCCGCTTCGGCCAGTAGCAATGCGCTCCGGCCATGACGTACAGGAAGTCAATGACTCGCGTCGTGCCGGTCTTGCCTGATCAAGGTCATCCTGACCTCCGGACCGCTCCCCCAGGCATTGCGGGGTACACAGTATATGAGGATTGAAAAGTGAGAAACAGATGAGTGGCATTTAAGAAGCAATGCGTGCTCGTGTCGAGGATGCCATTTCGAGGTAGTACGTCGGGGGCGGATTCATGTCTGAGGGAACACATCAGAGTGAGTGAAGAAGTGAGCGAGCAGTGCCATTCATACTACGTACAAGTACAGTACCTTGCCGCCTCGTTGCTCTTCCTCCTCTCATACTCGGAACTGAACAATCTGAGTGAGTAAGCGAGTGAGTGAGCAGCGCCATTGATACAAGTTACTATGTACAAGTACACCACCTTGACCACCTCGTTGCTCTTCCTCTCCTCACGCTCCTAATTGATCCACTCTCTGTCTAAACCCAAGTATTTCCTCCGTCAACGCCTCGCCTTGCTCCAGCGCCATCATATGCACGCCCGGGTCGATCTCCTTGTAAACGACCTCCGTATTGCCCCCAGCCTCACACGCCTCTCTAAGCCTCCTCATCCACTTCGGCCCCGTACTCGCGTCCTGCACCCCGCAGACCAGCAGGACCGGACACTTGACCTCCCCCTTCCTCAGACGTTGTAGCGAATCGAGCTGGGCCATGCACCGCCACGCGTCGGCCCAGTCGCCCAGCGCCATCCTCTCGACGCACGACCGGGCGTAGCGGACGCCCCATTGGTTCCGCGCGATCGCCTCGGGCGTGAACCAGCGGATAAGTGTCTCGGGCAGCAACGGCGCCACGGCCTGCCCCTCCTCGGCCCTGGTCGCGCGGGTGACCCATGACGGTTGTGCCTCGCCCGCCGTGGTGATCAGGCCCAAACTGCGCGTCTGCCCCGGGTACGTCAGCGCGAAGGACTGTGCCACGGCGCCGCCGTATGATTGGCCGAAGACGTCCGCACGGGCGATCTTGAGCGCGTCGAGGATGCAGTGCAAGTCGGATGCGAGCTGCGTGAGGGAGCGCGCGGGCGGAGCGTGTGCTGCGTACCCGTGACCTCGCATGTCGTACGCTATCACCCGGATGCTGCTACCCGCCGTGGCGGTGGCGGCGGCCAGCCTGGCGAAGACGGCATCCCACATGCGCCGATCGAGCGCCAGCGCGTGGATGAGGACGAGGGGGATCGACTGGCTGGAAGGATTCGAGTCTTTCACCACGGTGGTGTGGTCGTCCACAGAGACCTCCTTCTCCACGTACGTGCTGTCCAGGGCGTGGTGCAGAGGGCCCATAAGAGATTGCAGGCTCGCGGTGACGCGAGTTCGCGTCGTGATCGCCTTGGACGATCCCATGTGAAAGCTCGATTGATAGACGACGTTCTGGATCTCGGACTCGGTCGCGCCGTAGTATAATGCCGTGGCAAGGTATTCATCGAGCGAGTTGAGCGAGTTGTCTGGGTCGTGGGCAATCAGAGCCATGATCTCCTGGAGGGCACATTCCCGGTAGTTCAGCGACGACGTCGAGACAGTCTCGAGGAAAGTCGGGGAGGGCTTGAAGTCGGCGAGAACTATCTTCTCCTTCGCCGACTTGGGTGCCATGTTCTCCGCTGGAGGCTCTTCAGCCTTGACCTATAGTAGTATTGGAGGAGTCAATGACCGAGCCAAACTCAAGTCCACCTGGCATGATAAACGGTCCTAGGTATTTAATGACCGAGCCAAACCCAGATCCAGCTGGCATGATACATGGTCTATGTTGATGTGCAGGGGGCTCTCGGATTGTACTGACTGACCTGAGAAGAAGACGACATCACGCACCAAGCGACGGGTGATTCAGCCTTGACGTCTTACGCAGGCTTTGCTTTCCATACCTGGCATTGCTTGTTGTTGAAGAGCAGGAAGCTCGAGACTTGGGGAAGCCTCCTCCGATCCTGCACCAACTTTGCCCGTGCTTCCCCAAACGGATGACTAGGGATGCTGACATCTATCTCCAATTCATTCTGCTGGTTGGTGTCGGTCCCTCCCATAGAGCGGTGTGCAAACATTGCTGGTTGTCGACTGAAAGAAAGACAAAGCAGCAGGTTGATCAGAAACGTTCTCCACCATCACTTCATATCCATAGTGTTGCTTGATATCTGCCTATAGTACATCTCGTACGCGTGGATGTGACCGTCAATCTGAGCGGCACAGCAGGAAGCTTTTCTCCTTGACCCCCGGGTATCTCGTCGTTGCAGTTGATCACCAACTCCAGATTCGCTGTGTGCCACTAGCTGACCCCTCCCGCCCACCATAGTATACAATACATTACATTTAATCGTGTGACCATCCTCACCTCACCTCGTCATCGGGCATGTACGAACCCTGGACCTGGGCCTAGGGGGCTGTTGGTCTCTTCTGGGATGTCATCGTCATGCGGTTTGCGGTAGTTGACAATTCGATTCCTTCCGTCCATGCTGACATGGATATCGGCTCTCGTGTCTTCGGAGCCGAGCACGCGGTGGTTGTATTTGGTTGAGATCGCAAGTGTCGGAGTGGTCCTGTCCGGTCGTGGGGCTTGAGGAACAAAGGTAGCGATGATATCAGCCCACAAGGCCCTGCACGCCGGCAGGCTGGTGACAATATAGATGACTGTGTTCCAGAACCCTTGCAGGGGAAGCACCAGACCGGAGGCAAAGTCCAATCCAAAGATCGAGTCGTTAGGTCGAACAAGAGTATACACTCTGTTTATTGTGGAAGGGACCCTAAGGATAGTAAGCGCACCGTGCCAACCCATGTCGAGGAGAATCACACACCATGTACAAAGGAGAGCGAGAAAGAATAGCATGGCCGTTTTGCAGTAACTCAGTGTCGCCTTGTTAGCATCCACCATCTGGGCCTGCGCACTGTCAATGACCGCCTGGGTGTCTCTTTCTGGGTATTCAGGTTCCTGCACCGATTGAAACCTTTCATGGTGAGCATGGGTGGGTGAAGCATCTCCATAGTATTCGTTGCTTGGTGAATTGAGGTGCTGTTGTTTCGGAGTAGGTGAGTGCAGGACTTGGCCGCTGATGGTGACTTCGTCTGTTTTCTGAGAGTCGGACGGCGATATGGGCGAAGTTGGGAACTGCTTCATGGCATATCCGTACGATGGCACCTCCGGCTTACTCTCACTCCGACCTGTAGACAGGAGCTGTTTGCGCCACCGGAAGACCACAATGCCCACTTTGATATAGATGAACATTGTCACCAAAATGATAAGCCAGACCGGTCCGTAAAAGGTGGCGATTCGAAGCGCGTTCCACTTCGTGGTGACCCAACACCAGAGCTGCAGAGCCGTTAGGAGCAAACATGAACGAGCAAGTTGGCATCCACGTACCACGGCGTCCCCATATACTTTGCCCCTGTCCCCAGAGTTGACGAAGAGAAAAACAAACGCTGGAAGGAACGGGATGCCGTAACACGCTGCCAAGTAGCGCCACTCAAGGCCTCGAAGCTTCAACGCGTCGTATTGGCGAAAGAAGGAGAGATAGACATTGCAAGCCATCGCAAAGGTCCACAAAGCATCAGCGGGAAGAAACCTACAACTTCACTGAGTACGAGCATGGTAGCGGGCGGTTGGAGACCATACCAGTGAATCAGAAAACCCTGAAATTGGCATAATGGCGTCGTTACTCCGGCTGCAATGCCGGATCTTGCTATTAGGGTTGCGACGTTGGCAAATAGGTTCCCCCATGCTGCAAAGAAGACAAGTCGGTTGATGGGTTTGCGGAACTTGCTGTCAGAAAGGAACGTCGAGATGATGAAGAATGCGCCGGCGACCGAGAAGACCGACGTGACTCGCTCAGCCGTCTCGATGGCGTGGTGTTGTGAAGCGACGATTGGCATGTTGGCAGCGAGCTGGTAGTGAGTGTCCCAAGCCAAGCACACCAGACAGGCGAAGGGCACGACGATATCGAAGACTCGACAGGACGGTGGGGGGAGACGAGACACTTTTGTCTTCACATGCCGTCGTTATGCAAACGTCAAAGTCACGTCTTGTGGTCCAGAGTCGCGGTGGCCAAGTGTACCCTGGTCGACTCTGTCCCACGGGGTTGGGCTGCGGGTCGCAAATCCACTGATTCAATTACCTTGACCGCTAACACTTCACCCTGGCTCTGAAAGCGCAGGGCACGACAAGCTTTGCGACCGTGCAGTCGACTCATTGAAGAGCGAGATCAGACAGTGACCCTCTCCCTATAGCACCGAAATGGGCTGGGAAAATCCGGGGCAAGGATGACGGCGCAGAGTGAAACGACTAGAATATGTCGGGATACTCCTTCCGCATGCACGGGGGTGGATATGCAGTCGCGCTCCACCAGCTGCAGTAGCACCTCCTGGGACTCGGCTCGTAACTCGTACAACCTCACGAAGCGGAGACTCACGCTATCATGGTGCTATTGTTCCGATCATCGCAGAGGATTGACTAGCCTGGCAGGGGAATCGTCATAGTTGAGCCCGCGGATCTGGCACCTTTATTCTGGTGCTGGGCCAGCGCCTGCGATTACACACGGTGGGGAGGGTAGGCCTGGTACCGGAAGACCAACGATTGCTCGTTGAACCTCTTTCTGTTGCACAAGGAGTACGGAGTACTCGTAGCTTGTAAGACGACGCGGTGATCGTCCAACGGTGATATGGAGAAGGCCACGGTTACCCAACCGCAATCTCTGATTGTCGCACCGTAGATATGCTACAAAGCGCAGAGGATACGCGGATCGAAAGAGCCTTCTGCTCGCACTATCTCGACGACGGCCGGCTTAAGATATTCAATCGAGACTCTGTCCTGCCAAGGAGGCTTGGGGATACCATCAGGGCGTCGCGGCTAGGCGAATCAATTGGACATCGGAACACGGCTTGGTTGAGTCGGTCCGCACCGATAAACATCACAGGTCTTGTGCCTGGATGATGAGGGGAAGTCACCTCGAAACGGCGAGGCTCGGCGGTTCTTGGATGATCAAGATGGCTCCTGGGTCCCCAAATTGAGGGAGAACAACGGCCATGGGCGGGCAGCTACTGCAGGGACAAATGCATGCTGAAGCCTCATTCGGCCAAGTAGCAACAGGGATGTCTTGACACCAGGATGATTACCTGTGTTCGTGCACTCGACCAGCTAAAGATGTGCACAAGCTGCACGCGCATCTGCTTTGAAAGCCGGACCAATGGATATTCCGCATAGGGTTGAGCACGCCAGACGCGTGTCGTAACTGGTGTTACCTGCTTGTCGTCCAGTGTACTCGAAATGCGTTCCTGTTCTGTTTGGTGTTGACTCTGCTAGCATCGCGGACAACCACACCGCGCACGCTTCTGAGTTCCTACCCGTAAGCCTCACTCCAAGAAATACGTAATCAGTACTCCATGGCAGATTGCGGTTGCCCGCCGAAGTGGATCGCGGTGGTGAATAATGATAGGCGCACGGTAGCTGAAGCGAAACGGCCTACAGGAGAAGAATCTGTGGTGGGACATTTTCTGAGAGCAATCGGCAGATCGAAGGATTCAATGATTGTCGATAGCCCCGGTAACCTGGTTGCCCTGCAATCATACTCCATAGTGTGTGCTCTTTCGGGGCCTCCTCACAGCCCAGTAAGAAGAAGGATGTGATCTACAGTACTCCGTACTCAGCAAGGCTTCCCAGATGACGAGAACCGTGAAGCAGTCTGAGCAATAATAGCTAAATTGATGGAGTCTCGTGCGGGTCTGGCAGGGCTGAAGGAATGCTTCTCCTCGAGATGAGCTGCAATACTCCTTATGCTTGATGACATCGTCACGACCAATCCTACTCCATTCTGGTTGTTCGACTATGAGCTGCTTCTTGACTCTGGCTTTAGCGGTGATTGTTGGCGAAGTCAGAGACGAGACGCGGCATGCGCGTTCGCATCATCAGTGACAGGCACCGAGCCATGTCGTGAAAAGGACCGTCGCTGACGACTCAGACGCATGAAGAGGAAGGCAGATTCTCGAGTGTCGCGCTCGAGTTGGTAAGGCGTTTGAGGAGGAATCCAGGCGAAGAGCGACAGATGAATTACTCCGCAGGGAGTAGCTCTTCAGTATAGTGTCTGTCGGGTAACTGGCAGCGCGTCTAATCTTTCTTCCACCTCTCGATCCATTGTCATGAAGGGATTTTTCCGCTGGGGGCGACGACTATTCTTACCCTCGGGAGGGAACTTGGCATAGTCATGACTCGCTGCTGGACGATTTCGTCGAACTAACGGGTGCCAGATGGCCGGATGAGGTTAAAGTTGAGACCGTGATTACTGTGATGTGTCGATCTTCCCCAGCTTGGACCAGAGGTAAGGAATCTTCGGGCTGTGGGGACTTTAGTCGGTGGCTTGAGATTTCGAGGAGCAGGGTATCTCGAACCTTCAGGGTACCCAATTCTGGACTGCGGGTCCAGCCAGGGGTGCTGGTGGGAACATGGAAATCTTCCGAGACAAGGATGCCCGCCTGTGGTGTTTGGCGCGACGGAGAAAAGCCGTGGGGACGACAGAAGGCGAAAAGCCAGGCAGGAACACGTCGTGTGATGGCAAAAACCGCAGATGGAATCTACAAATGGTTGTCAGCGTTGACCCCGGGGACTCTGATCGCACATCGGTCTACTGCTACCTCGTACTTCGCACAATAGATTTGGCCCTGGGCCTTGATCTTGTTCGATCCCGCGGCCCTTGCAGCGTCGCTAAGAGGCTGACCGCGGAAGGGCTGAACCATCTGACTCTGGTGTGGCTTGGCTGGACAACGTGTTTCGTCCTCGTAGGGAGTTCTACGTACCTGAACTCTACACAGTAGTACCTGATCGGCGCTGATATGCACGGTAAATCACCGATTACTGTGTACAAGCTGTGGGCAACGAACGCAGATCCAGCCCTGTGGTATCAGATGCAAAACACCCAATCGAGTCTCTGCATATGCAGACTTTGAGGATCATTGGGGTTGAACGGCTCCTCCTACGAGTTGGGGCACACTGCTGGCCTGACGGTTATACCAACTAGGCAACCACGGTGTCTCTTCTCGAGGCTTAGTCGGGAGGCCCGCAACGACCATGGATACTTGATGCTTGTGGTGCCTGTGTTCTCCCCTCTTGCATGGCATACCTTTGATCCCGGTATGGTGGTCGTCGCCTTCATTTTCATGTGGAAGCCACCGCGGTACGGAGTACTTCCCAACGATCTTCGAACCCGGTGCTTGTGGTGCTTGGTCCTTTGATCACGAGCTAAAGTGCTTGATGGGCTTCTGCACAAGGTTATGGGTACGCTGCCCCCGATCGAGATTGGACGGCTGGCCTTGTTCCTGCCTGAACCCGACGGCTCCAAAGAGTTCTGCGGGTTTGAGATTGCTTACATAGGTTTCCTCGGGACAGCGGGCCCCACTGAACCACCTTTACACAGTACTCTGTCCCTGTCGCCTAATTACCTGTCCCTCCGGCATCTCTGACACGGTGCGTACCAACTTTGGATCAAGCTCTCCGGCAGCCCATGGCCTCCCCAACAAGTCACCGTTGGAAAGATGTGGGAATACGTATCCTCCAAAGACTGTCATCCATCGACCTCTTCTGGTCCCTCCTGGTGGCGCCGGAGGCTTCGAAGACGACCTCTGACCTCCCAGTCTCGACCATAACTTCCAGCCGCGCTAGTGAAGCAATTGTGCCTGACTGAGAGGTCCCTCCAGACATGAGGTTCACGAAATTTCCGCCTTCGATAAACGGCGTGGGCTATGCTTCGTGATGCGGATCCATGGAACGGCGTAGCATGCAGCAACGAGGGCAGAAGAGGTAGAGGAAGGCAAACGAGGGTCTTAGGTCTCAAGACTCTGCCACTCACTCCTCACCCCCTATCGCACACGGTGGTCGAGGCCTCAGCCTCGCGCCGCAGGAGAAGCACAAATGCCATGGCCTCGAGCCTCTCTTCTTGGTCCAGGGGTATAGTCAGAGCCATGGAAATATCAACCAAAGCACACACGGGACGAGGCAAGACCTCTACAGAGCGTATACGTCAAACATGACCACAGGCTACCCTTGTCTTCTCCTTTCGCGAGAACCCAACACACAGCGAATCCCTGTCTCCCCTTTACAGGTCGGTGAGATGAGCTGGCATACTGTGTACGTGCGTGACATTGCTTGGCTCAACGAAATCGAGACATCCATTCAACCAGCTACCCCACGGCTTTTACTCGTCTTCTTGACCAAAACCCACATACGTACCGGATATCGCACCACCGACCAGACCAGACCAGACCATGCTCTTCGAATTGGCATTCGTTTTCAGCCGTACATGCATCTTTTTCTATCCCACTTCTGGCGTCCCTGCTCGACTCGACGAGTAGCTCGCAATAATTGCACATCCAACCAATGCAACTTACTTACGGGACACGACATTCTCCTCCGAGCTGAGTCTTCTCCTTACACCCAGTTGTGGCTACGTTCGTAGCCCTCTGGACTCGGATAGCTTCTCCTTCTTCGCCCTGATATCTTGGTCAATCTCGTTCGTATCAGTTCAGGTCAATTCAGAATCAACACCGCAATGATAGCATAGGCCTATGAAATCCAAATTAAAAGGGCGACAATTTCGCACCGCAGTCCGGGAGGTGGCTGTACCATGGTCAAGTAAGAACACAATCTAGGTAGTAGCGGAGATTCCTCGCCCTGACGCCGTCGCCGAGCGGTCGATCACGGGAACGATCATCCTTCCTCGTTCGAATACCTACAGTATGTGAAGAGCGCGTGAATGAAGCGAGGGGGAGTCGTAATCCATCATCCATTGTCCATCATCAAATCGTCCATTATCCAAATATGCCCGTGCCAGCACTCGTACCAATTGATGCTGCAATGAAATTTTTCCGACCAGTGACGACACGACCTCGTGATCCAAGCCAATGGTTGCGTGTGCTGTGCGCTCCAACATCCATGGTAGCTAGTGAAACCAAGTGAGCGGCAACAAGACACATGCACCGGTATGCCCCGTCTCGCAGGCAGGTAGTCCCATCGTCACACCGTCACGTCCTCGCCAACTCCGCCTTCCCCTTCGTGTTCGTGTTATACTTGGGCATCTTCTCATACGCGTTCGGACTAGGTTTCCTTCTGCCCTTTCCCTTTCCCTTGCCATGTCCATGCCCATGTGCACCCGCAGGCCCACAGCCATCACCATGCCTATGCCGGTGTTGATCCTTCCGTCCCCTCCGATTCCCACTCATCCTCGCGCCACCATCATCCGGACTATCGCTCCCACCGGCGTCACTACCGTCGTCGTCGCTAGAACTGTCGCTGCTCGAACTGTCGTCCTCGCTGGACGACTCCCCGAACGCCCGTTCCTTGTGGTATATGCAGCACACTTTGCTGGATTTGCGGCCGAGCCCTTCATTGTCCACCACGTCTTCTGCCCACTGTATTCGTCGGCGTGGATGGTTGTGCGTGCTGGAGCCTGTGGCCTCATGGGCGCCTCGGAGGCGGAGGACAAGTGGATCTGGAGGGGAGACTGAGCGGGATGAAGCAGTGTCTTCGGGGGTGATTGTTTGGGTGGCCGAGCCTACTGCGGCGCGCCGGGAGGCCGTTTGGCCTTGACCTTGACGTGGTGTGAGGTGCGCCAGTCCCCATCCGTTTGGTCGTGGAGAGTTCCGTGCAGAGGCCATGGTTGCTCGTTGCAGAGGTGAGGCGGGGGCAGTTGTGACGGGTGTGGAGGACATAATACTGTAGTCGTGGTCTGGTCTCTGCTTGTGGCTTTTTCTATCCAATCCACATCACCTGGATTTCAGGGCTTCTTGCGCAAAGAACAGTTTTAAGACTGTGTGAGGACCTCGTGGAGGGCGGTTAGTGCGTTCGTAGCAGTGACGCTGCGTTCAAAACAAAGACAGGCGTAAGAGTCACGGGCCGGGAACGTCGAGGAGAAACTGGATCAAGAACAGCCTCGGTGTCTGTAAATACTCCACGAGAGGAAAAACGACTGTGTAAAGGCGCAGGCGAGCGCAATATGTCGCAGCCGGGCGTGGAATGATGGTTGGAGGCAAAGCCGACGCTCAGCACGAGACCACTAATAACTACGGAGTACGGAGTACGACGTCGGCCGTTAGAGCATGACGTTTCTCACGTGCATGGCCTCGTCACCCACTAAGGCAGTCATACTCCGTGACGAGAGTTGCGGCTCGCTCCATCCCTTGGTTCCATCCACTCATCGTCCGCTTCTCACACCTTCATGCATTGCTGACACCACTGTTACACGGAAACCCACGAGGCTTGCATTTCCCGCCCGACCACATGATTCAGACCCTGACCTTCGAGAAGTGCCTTTATGCTTGCGATGGTCATGGATCCCACCTGTCAGAGCGATGGAGACGACGTGGCCATGCTCCTCGTCTGATGAAGGGCACAGACGGAGCAGATGACCAGCGGGAAAGGCTCAGCCTCGACTCGCTGAATCATGGCTCTTAGTACATTGCACTCTTCTGTCTACTCTCCAATATTCGCGTTTTCGGTCCTGCTCAGCTCAGCTCAGCTGTCGTCTAGATCACGTTGTGGCTAGCGATCATCTGCCACTCCTGCTCCCCCCTTCGTCCGAGGGAACATGTACAAACCACGGCCGACTGCCGCGTGTGGGAATCCCATTCCAAGCGTGTCTCTGCGCCCATGCTAGACAAATGCCCAAGAAGATCTCCCATGCAGCAGTCTAACCGACTCGATGCTTTTTGGTATCATAACAGGAATGAAAACTTGGACGCACTTGGGATCCGTCTGGGGATTGCTCGACCATCCGTGAGCCTCATCCGATGGTCTCTCCATGGCCGCCTGCCTTCAGCATTCGTAAAAGAGCCACCCGCTTTCGAAGTTCGCTTCTGCCGTGTCGTGTTCCATGGCATAGTGCTCGACCGAGGCTTGCGGCGCCCCTGACTGCTCTGCGTTGCCTATGGCGAATTCCGTTCTCAGCTCTTCTTCTAGTCATAGCTCATCGTCTCCATCCAGGTCTGCTGGCTTGATCAGACCGCCCACCTTCAGGCCTCGTTCGCGTTCTGCGTCGGCAAGGGCCTTCTTCTCCTGCTCACGCTCCTCTGCAAACAATTCGGCGTTGTCACCAGCAAATTCCTTAAGGGAGATCAAGAAGTCGCGCACGTGAGTTTTGAACTTGGTGGCATCCTCGTTGAGGGTGAACAGCCCGCTCACGAAAAGCTGCACTTGAATCTCCTTCAAGTTGGGGAAGGCGCGCTGGAGGAGATTCGACGTGAACTCGCTCACATATTGCTTGTTCGACGTCCCTGGCGCAGCCTGGTCAGGTTGGTACAACGGTTGCGATATCTTGTTGGTCTCAACAAGTTGGAACATGCGCGCAAGGAGCATACACTGTGATTTGAATCCTGCTTTGTGGTCCGAGTCCGTCAAGACGAAAAACACATCTTGGAGTATAGAGATGTAGAACTGCTGGAAGAATATGCCCGCTGTTTGTGGATCCGTCTCGGCCATGTTGTTGATCAATTCCAGGCACATCGACAAGCCGGTGTTCTCCACCTCTCGGTTGTCGTGCTTGCTTGCCCACATGCAGGAGTCAATCACAAACTTGAACTGCCGACCATCCAGTTTAAGCAGCGCAGGGAAGCAGAATAGGTTGATCGCTTGTAGGAGCTTGAAAAACTCCACGCGGAACTCCGGATACTCGTGGAAGTCCTTGTTGATCATCTCGAGTGTGCATTCGAATATCGCGTCCATAATCGGACCAACCTTGTCGTCCATCAGATTCTATAGAAGGGTTAGCAGCCTTACACACTGGTGGATCAACACTGTCTCTGACCAGAAGTCGAGATCTCTTTGGGGTCCAACGTACATGTAGCTTGTGGATGATGGTGGTGGTGACGCTGAGGACTTCGGCATCTCGCGCATCGGGAACATTGCGTTGGTAATCGAGTAAAATCGCATCAAGCAAAGGAGGCACCATGCTCTCGTTGACCATGGGCAGATCATCCGCTTTCTGTACATAGATGTCCACGAGTTTCAAGATCTCTTTCTTGATCGTACGCAGGCCGCGGACTTTCGGTGTCTTCGTCTGGACATTTCCTGTGAGGAAGTCAGGGTTGTTCGATGATCGAGCGGCTACAGCACTTACCTCCGGAGGCGACAGCGTCAGAAATAAGTTGACTTGAAGCGCGATACATGTTCAGCATATCGTGGTAGATGCGTCCAATCTGGGAATAGAAATAGCTGCCAATGGAGGAGCATGCTGCCACATTCGTCTTCATGATATTTCCGACAACTTTGATGATCTCAGGGTCGTGCAGAATGGCTGGATTCGAGTTCGCTTGCTGGATCACACTGTCCCACGCTTGATTCGGATAGGACATAAGGTCGCTGATCAGTCGGTCTTGCACGCTCTTCTGGCCCTGAGCAGAGATCATGTAACCGCAAGCTTCGTAGAATGTGTGTACTTGTTGAGGGGTGAGGTCACAGGTGATCTTGCGCATATTACGCACAATCTCATCAATGAACGGTTCGGTCTCACCAGGTTGTAGGGCGACAAAGTGGCGCTTGCATTTGTTGGCAATCTTGATGAACGTGTCGCAAGCCATGTCCTGCACACCCTCATGGGTCTCGTGCATGAACTCGAAGAGCTTGTTGACCACAGTCTTCAAGAACTTCCAGTGTGCCTTCAGAAAGCGTGGGTACTGGCCGACAATGTACATAATGTTGCTGGCCACTACCGCTTTGTTGTCCTTGCCTCGTTTCATCTCGGTCAGGCCGAGTAGGTCCTTGATCACAGTGACCAAGAATCGTTTCTCCGTCTCTTCAGACATAGCACCTGATATTGAGCCAATAGCCCAGCAGAGGGTATTGCAGTTGTTCCATGACCACTCTGAACCGTCAACCTGTCGCTGAAGCTTCTCTGACATGATGTTCTCTGTGTCCACGACGTCCAAATGGGTCAAGTATACTAGGCACTCACGGGTGGTCTTATAGAGCTGAATGGTGTCGCTCTCTTTGACAAATTCGCGAACAATTTCACCTTCGTCATTTTCAACGATTAGGACTTCTTCCGGTCGTACCATCTTTTCGACCATCACCTGCCTCAAACTCGTCAAGACTTGAGCGTACTTGTGCTTGCGTAGGGGATAGTTGGCAAGACTGCTGGGATGTGGAGCGCCACCATTGGCCAGACCGCTGACACCCATGCTGACCAGAGGATTGAGTTCGGTAATGGGGAGTTGCTGCATCTCTTCATAGAGCTCTTGCACTAACTTGTTCCAGTATTCTAGGCAAATCTTGAAGATCTCTCTGTCGTCAATCAAGCTGATCTTAATAAGATAGAAGTGACCGTGGAGGAGATAATCGGGATTCGGTAGTCTTTCGATAGTCTGCAGGTGGGCTGAAAAGTAGTTGGTGAGGAATATTGCCAGGTTGAGGATGTATTCTTGTTCCCGGGACTTGGCTTTGGAGTATGCATCGCGAAAGTCAGTGTCGAGCGGAAGGGTTCGAGCAACGACAGTCAGGGTCTCGGTGAACATTTGCACAAGCTTATCGTCATACTGAAATTGTTGTCCCAATTGCAGACCGCCAATTTCAGTCAAGCACTTCAGGGAAATGTTGCGGAATTCATCGACCTCAAGAAACCGGCCGACAAGCGTGTCGATGAGCTTTGTCTCAAAGATGAATCCCAGAGGGATCCAGTTGAGGAATCGCAGTAATGTCTCCAACGTCGCCTTGACCAAGCTTATGGAAGTGGCTGTTGTGAGCACCTCGTTGCATAACTGAAAGATGGACGAGAACTCGGCGCACATGGTCGTCTTGAGGTTCTTCGCCTTGGTGGAAGTCATCTGATCCTGAGAGAAATCGAAAACCTCCTCCGACAGCAGTCGCAAAATGGTCATGTTGTTCTCACAAACAGACAGACCGGTGTGGGAAGCAGAGATGATTTCGTTGATGAAGCTGGGCCAGTTGTGAGGCCATTCTTGCTTGAGGATGGTGACCAAGGTCAGATCCAACTTGTTGAGGAAGAGCTTGTTGGCCTTGAGCGACTCGTCGGTCTCGGAAGCCTGGAGGATCTGGTTTACCACGAAGTTACGAATGCCCAAGCACTGATCGCGAGGGAGAACCTTCCATCTGGTGTTGACCACATCATCCAACACTTGAAGACCCAGGTATTTTGTCGGCACATACGTCGCCTCTTGCAAGATTCTGTCCACCATCAGCCACGCATCGGGATTTGATTTGAACTCGTTGAGCTTCTGTTGAGCCTGTTTCTGGATTTCGCCATGGCCTTCTTGAAAAGCCTTGACAGTCGCGTCAAGCTCGCTGACGGTGACCGACATGGCTGGAGCTTCGGATGAGGCACAGGGAGACCGCTCAGCGAGCGCGGAAAAGCACGAGTGGTGTACCAGTAGGGGGCGGGGTACCGAGATGTGAGGCTCGATTTGATATGCGGGTGCGATAAACGATCCGAAAAGGATGAAGATTGCCGCTTCGCAAGACAACGACAAATGCGGGAGAGCTGTTGCAGTTGGAAACGGATGTCCACGGTGCAGTAGATCAGAAAGTGATTGCGCAGTCACAAGGGATGAGGCAGTGTGCTGTAAAGGCAGTCGAAATTCAAGTGTTGGTGAAATGTCGGGATGGAGAGCACGCGTGAAAGTACATGCGCTGCAGACAAGGCAACGTCCGAGTGTACCGCCGCATGAGGCACCCGCCAGCAATCCAGCGAGCCCAGACACGGATGTGAATCCGATCTGTCGATTCCCGCTGGCATGCAAAGGCCAATTATTAATCCTTTGGAAGTGGCCAATAAAGACCCGTGATTCTGCCACAGGCGCATCGAGGCTGCTATCGACACCAACACACAACTCTCAGGTAACCATTTCTTCTCACAATGAATTATTGTTAACCAAGTCGAGGATATCTCTCATTGACTAAACACCCGGTTTATGAGGTATCATGATCGGCACTCTACAGGGCCCCGGCCATCTCTGTATATATTAGACACGCAAATAAAGCCAAACAGCCTCTTCCTTTTGGGTGATATTCAGTCGGTCCCAACACCGGTCGTGTGCTCAGAGGCTTTTACATCTCGCTCTTCACTCTCTTTGCGATACTTTTGATACGCCGCTGCCACCTCCTCCTTGGACGCAAGTCCATTCTTCTCTGTGATTAAATCCTTCAGCCACTTATTCTCCATCTCCAGTTGGTTCACCTTGGCCTCCAGCTTCGAGTTCTTTTCCTGCACCTCCTTGACCGTACGTTCCAATGCCTGCTCACGTTGCTTCTTCTTCACCCGGAATCTTGCGCTCGCCGCGGTGTTCCTCCGCCTTTTATCCTCCTCAGCAGCCACGCGGGACTTATCTTCGGGACTCAACGTATTTGGATCGAGCGATTCACCTTTTCTCTTACCGCCAGCCGCCGTCTGAGCACTAGGTGAACCCAGGGAGTCATGGTTGCCGAAGCCCTGTGCAGGCGCAGGCTGTATGGGAGTATTGTAGGTGCTATAATAGTGTGAAGGCTCTGCGGCCGAGGTGTCCATATGAGGCAGTTGCTGGTTCTGACTCGGCGACGTACCCGCGAGTAGGTCTTCGTACTTCACATTGTGTGGATTGCTTTTGTTTTCATTCAGGTCGAAATTGAAGGAGCCGTCTTCGGGTAGCGCAGGGATGTCAAAATGGGTAAAATCGGTATTTGTGAACATGGCCAAGTCCTGGCTGATGTCCAGCTCCTCCGTCGGGAACTGCTCCTGGTCGTAGGGCGACGTCAGAGTATTCAAATTGTTGAGATACTCCGAAAAATTCGGGCCTGTCCGGCCGCGATACGTTGACATGTTCGTCCCTATGCTCCTTTCCTGGGAGAGACCCTCACACGATTAACCCCAACGATGTGTCCAGTAAAGGATGGTAGCGTAGAATATATCCGGTCGGGGTCGGAGTGGTTCGCAGGGGTGGTTGCACGACCAAGGCGTATAATGACAAAGCAACCGCACGTGGCGTTTTATTCAGTGACCGAGGCTCAAGGCGTCTGCGACCAGAGTCGCTGACACCTCACCGCGAGCACCGTGCGAAAGTCGTGCGGCAAGGCGGTACTTTTGTTTGGGATGGCTGGAAGAGAAATCCAGATAGTGTGAAGGCGAGAGTAAAGGTTAGAATGGTAAAAGAGTCAAGTGGGAGTAACAGTTGGCAGGTGAGTTTGAGACCGGGCGCAAGGAGGGGCCGGTCGAGGCGGATGTAAGAGTTCTCCGAGCTCTGGGTGAGTGCCGCAAATGTGGGAGGTCTGCGCCCTTTCGCGTCTGCCACGGCTTGCTCCCACGGACTCGCTTCGGGAATTACACGTGTGCCGCTTAACCTATTCGTCCGTCTCCTACAATTACCCCCACCACATGCCGTGGATAATTAAAACATTAATAGCCTCAAGCCGGCTCGCGAAGAGGGACAATCATTCCAGGTACTGCGTATTGCCAGTCGTAGCTGAGCCTGGAGATGGCTTCATCACAGCCTTGGCCTCGTGGACCCTGATCTCTGACGTGCAGAGACGTTTTCTGACGGTAGCGATCACCGAATCGTGACGAGTCCAAGATAACAGTGGTGATCTCATGTCACGATTGTGGGAGGCAGCATCGTGCCCTTAAAGCGGATCTGATTGCCGAAAAAGGGTTCAACAAGCCAAGTTCACTGGGTGCTCACCGCCGCTGCTCTTAGCTACTCGGAGGCTACTCGCGTAAAGAGTGCTTTATAAGGACGTCCTTCGGTGGCCCCATGCGGCGGAGCTATATTTTTGATCACAAATCAATGTTGTCTACACAGCATATGCTCCTGCCGCTGCCCGCAAACACATGATACTAACCTCAAGCACAAGTCATCAGGAAGAGCGCGTACCCAGTAGTGTGGCTGAAGACGCCCAATCAATTGCTCGCATGCCGTGTTCGTGGAAAATGCCCTAGTGTGGGGTTTCTCCCGTGTCTTTCCGCACGAAGCCTAGAGTCGGTAAGTGCTGATTTCCAATTATATGCAATGCTCTGCCGGGCAGGCAAGGTATCACAGCAAGAATCAAGCCACTGGGCTCGAGTGCCACCAATGGAGACTACTGTCCACGGGGTTTATCTACTACAGTACGGGGTAGTGTGCAGGTAATCATTCAAGGTATTCAGGTTAGTCACGTGAGTGAACGTGACGCAGATCGGACCTCGGTATTTTCCCAATCATGTGATCCGACTATCACTCGTCTGTTTACAAGGACGAACCGCCTCCAAACCAATGTAAACAATGGATCACAAACCAACAACCACACTTCGATGGCACCCATCCTCGCCAAATCGCTCAACCGCTTATCGCGAGAAGCAATCATAGATCTCGCGCTGAAATGGCTAGAAGATATTCGCCCCTCAACGGCACCGTACCTGCAGTGCAATCGCACCGGATTCGAAGCCGATGAAGAGGACTACCTGCACACACCAGCCGAGAGTATCAAGGAATTGCGAACCCTGTACCATGAACTCCGCAAGCATCCCGGCCAGACGACCAAGCGCGACGTAGTCGATCGCATCATCGACGGCGATTGGCGCCGTGGATTCTCTCTGCATCAGCATGCCACCATCGATTTCACGTACCTGGAACAAAACGAGGCCGCCCTCAAGTGGAGTGCTCTGAAATTGGTGCCCCTCAAGACCGAGGCAGAGAAGTCCCTGGACGACGGCGACGATGGGCAACAGCCAGCGAAGAAAAAGCGAAAACTAAGCCACGGCCCAGTAGTAGAGCCAACCTATTCCCACGTCTCGCCGGCCGTCTTCCTCTCGGCCCTCAAAGCGGAGATATCACCACTGGTCAAAGCTCATTATCACCTCCATCGCATGCCTTCCCCGTACAACCTCACCATCCTCCGCCTCTGGATCCAGCCAAACTCCCCATTTGCGCCCAGACGATCGAAAGTCCTGCGCCGACCTAAACAAGCCACCAACGCGGGTCGCATAATGTACATTGCTTTACCGGACAGTTGTCCCTACGTATACATTTCCGTCTCAGGTTCGGCGACAAGTGGCTCGACTGGACGGTCCAAGGGCAACAGCGCTAGGGACGCCAAGGAGAAAGCGATGGCCAAAGTGGACATGGCGGCCCTGAAAAGGATCGTCCTCGAAGCGATTCCTAAAGCAGTTTCTCGACCGCACCAGCGTTGGTCGTTAGAGCCGACGAATCTCGTCGCCAAATCGTTGAAGACGATGTGCGAGCTGAGGGGGAACCAGAAGCCCGGCACCAGCGGCGGAGCCTACAGCATCTTCGCGGAATGTGACAAGGCAGTCGACAACAGTCCCGTCGAGGTGCAGATGACCGCCGATGACTCGGAGCAGCATGACGAAAGACAGCGCTTGGTCGAAAAGCGGTTCGGCCATGCGCAAGGCGAGCACTACGCGCGTCTCGACCGCGTCCACGTCAAGCTCACCGATACGGTTCCGCCGGATGAACTGGGAGAGGGAGGCGAAGACGCAAATTCGTCCATCGAGGACCACGCGAAACGCGAAATCACGCTGACGTTTACGGGGAGCGATGTGTTTGGCGGCCTGAAGAAACTCGCACAGCTCGGGCGCGCGTACGTCGACCTGCAGAAAATGCCTGCTTGGATGACGGGGGAGTTGGGCGTCAGTACTCTCTCTGTTTGATAAGCTCTTGGGATGGTTTTGAGGCCTGGTCGAATTATTCCCACCCATACTTTGTCCGCTTGGGTTAGGGGAATGACCTTGATGACCATTGGATAGCGTCCATTACTCTCAAATGCCAGACGTACAATACATACGCATAATGGACAATTGGTGGCCGTAACCGCCCTGTGACCACTAGTGCTTGGAGCGTAGTACATATTTGAGCAGCCCGGTTCTCGAGCTTATGGATCAACGCATCACTAATACCACTCCCACTCCTTCTCCGACTTCCCGCTCCCAATAAGACACAGTCGTGTGGCAATATACCTTTGACCACCCTTTGATTTCGTCTGTAGGTGCCCATTTTCCGTGTCGTCCGCTCAGCGTTCCTCCGCTCGCTAATGTAGACTTTTGGTCGACTCCATCTTCACGATACCTCGGTACGAGTATGCAAATGTGGAGATACGTGGCTACAGCAGGCGGTTACCCGTTAGCATGTACTGTATCTGGGTCTGTAGTCATTGCGTCGCGCTCCGCCGGCGACGTCAACGCGGCGGTCGAGAAGCTGAGAATCCACGAATGCTGAGCACGCGGACAAGATCCGAGGCGACACCGTCGACTCGATTGCCCACAAGTCAGACAGGGAAGAACAACTAGGCAGTCAAGCTGTTCGACTTCGCCCTACCCAAAGAACGGAGAGAAACGGTTGGATCAAGTCGTACAAACGGCCGGCGACTCGGATCTTCGCGGGAAGTTGATACTCCAGATGGTGTAGCCGGTGCTCACGGGCCAGGCGACCTCGGGGCGTCTTGTGGGGTAATAGCTCCAGCCTCCTCGCAATGGTCGCGGCCAGGTATATCGGCCAGGAATATACTAGAGCATTGACATTGACGAGTGGGGGGCGATGGTGTATCGGCCGCGTGTGGGCTCTTCGGCCTTCGTGGCCGCCGGTGGTGGCAAAGAGCCGCTCACAAAGCATCTGCGCTGAGTATGACGTCCGTGAGGGTGACTGTGGTGAGTCCGGGTGCTATTGATACGAACTTGTTGTGCGGTGTCGTTCCAGGCGGCATGTCGAGAAAAGCTCTTCAGGAGATGTCCAAGAAGTCGAGCGGTTTGGGGAGCGTCGGTGCTGTGGAGGATGTCGTCGAGTTCTATCTGGCTTGGTGAGGGACGGATGCCCAACGGGAAGTATGGTGCATGCTGAGGGTGGGTGATCTCGTGTCGGTAGAGTCACGGTGCGCGCCCATACACGGCAAAGCTCCAGCCAGTCATTGCTCCGGAGCTGGAGCTGAGCAGGGTGAAAGAGTGGTAATATTGTCGAATAACTTGGTGTTCTGCGCCGAATAAATCAGTAATCGGTGCCCTGTCGTGACCGAGTCATTTTCATCATCAGAGCATCAGGCCCCAGTCCCAGTCCTGCACGCCTGTTCCTATTTGTGTGCCGTCGCCGTTTGTGAAAGCGTCTGGCATGCTTGCTTCGCTTCCAGAGGTCATGCGTCCCATTCCAGCCATAGCGGCATTGCTCAAGCGGTCAACATAGATATCGTAGCCCTCTATCGCCGTGTCAATCTCGGTCATCCATGAATTTCCGCCTGCGTCGGTAGGATCGGGATTCTGAAACGAGAATGGATTCCCGTAGCTGGTGTCCGTGGGGAAGGCGTTCCATGATGAAGGCTCCTGCTTGACTTGCGACTGCGATTGGGTTCGGGATTTCAAAGTAAGACTTTCGCCACAGAGTCGATGGATTATGTCTCGGCATTTAGGAGCGCTCGGATTGAGGTTGTTCATGGCATTGATGATGCTCAGGGCCGTGAGAATTGAGTCGCGCCATGATGATGCATCCGAATGGGTTGGATTGCGTCGTAAACAGTGGATCGGGATCAAAGCCGCTTGAAGGAGGAAGTACCTAGGAGATTGTCAGGAGGGAATTACGAATGTGATACCCCGAGAGGTCAGATCTGGGTTAGATTGTCAGGTGACAGGTAGAAAACACTTACAGGACGTACCAGGCAGCGAGCCTGGTGTGGGTGGCGGAGGACCAGAAGTCAAATATGACAGAGATGCATTCCTCGGCAGCCTTAAGGCAGCGCTTTGTTGCAATACTTTCGGCCGATTGCGCCTGGGACGGTGACATGGGAGACGTTACTGTGGCATCGAGCCTGTCTTGTGCCCATCGAATCAGAAAGGGACGATACATAATGATTCGCATGATACGAAAGCGCCAGCGGCTGATTGCGTGTCCGAGGAGATACTCGTGGGGAAGAGGTAGATTGTCGTCGCGAAAGTAAGGTGGCAAACTCTTCAACCAGCCGTCAATGAATTCGTCGTCTAGAGCGATCAGCTCTGCGGCGCAGGGAATTGGATTGGATATGAGTCGGTTGTAGATTCTGATCGTATGGAGGTGGTAGGATGATTGTGTCCGGACGTAGGTGTAGATCGTGGCTTCATTGACCTCTGCAGGGAGCGATGTGGCGTTTACTGGAAGATCCTGGCCACCAAGAGGTGAGCACTGGGTTTGATGGAGGAGAGACAGCTACTGGATATAGGGTACTTCTTACCTTCTCATGTATATTCGATGGAAATGGGATATCCACGCCGACTTGAGGCCAGTTCAGAGGCCTCCCGTAGGTGACGGTGGCGCCGACATCCAGTACGCACAAGGACCACCAAACTCTCCTGCGTATCTCCTTCTTGAAAGGCACTGTTTGCCAGCCGCGGAACTCCTTATGAAGCCCCAGAGATATGGCGAGCCGGAGGGCAATGCCGCCGTAGTTGTATCCGCTATTGGGTCTGTTTCTCTTCTGCAGGTAATTTGCTGCCATAGCAAACGCCTGAACCAGAGTTATACTGCCCGTCTCCAGGGACTCAATCGATAGGTTCGCCTTGACAGCGTTGAACAGGGTGGCATGTGTCTCGTCGGAGCATGTGCTTGACACAAAAGAACCTAGGGCGGCGACAAGGTTGGCCAACGTATGCCATGTGCTTCTGCTTATTCTGCCACTCAATCTGGCATACTGTTCGCGGAAAGAGGGCTCGTGAAGGATCGGAAAGGTCGGGTGATACAACGCGAAATAGGCGTCGACAAGTGTGTCAACCATTGCTCGAGTGAGCATGGGCTGTGCGCGCAGCCATGTCGACGCGGACGGGTACTCGCTAGATCTCTGATTGAATAATTGGTCGAGAGTCCGGCGTCGCTCACTCGAAGCATCGCTTGTCGTCTCTTCAGCTCCCGCTCCCATCCAGATGAGCCGTAGAAGAGCAGATCCCGAGACCGACCCAAGGAAGCCAGCGTTCGAGTCATTAGCCGTCAACGTCGCCATACCGTCGGTAATCTTAGGTATTTCGGCGTCGACACCGCCTCCAGAGGTCGGTTGGCCTCCTCCGGGATCTGCGACATTCCAGGAAGACTCCCGCTCATCCCACTCAAAGTCATCGTCAGCAGCAGGAGGGTTCTCGAGTGGTTGAGCATCGTCCGCCAGATTCGACCTTGATGCGGTTGGGGACTCCAGATAACCCACATCAATTGGCTGATCTGGGCCGCCACCAGCGGCTGAGAACGATTGCGTGCGCTGTTGCAGTCCAGGAACCATTCCGGCTATTGGCGACGCAGGAGTTTGCTCGAATGGCTGATCCGACGAGGCTACATGGGACGGTGGGTTGGTCGAATCGCCCCCCAACCTAGGCTGGAAGTTCCCTCCATTGGTGATGCCATGGGCTAGCATTTGCGACAGCTGAGCATCAGTGAAGAAGGCTCTCAGCAGAGCCTCAGCCTTTTCCAGGCGCTCTTCGACCTCTGTCAAGTGCCTATGTAAGTATTTAGTCCCGCATTGCTTGAAGGAGACCCCGTAGATGGGACGGAGAGCACCGACTTTCGCGTCAAGGATGATCTGCTGTGCTTGTCATACAGGCAATGGCGATTGTACCGCTGGCAGACCGAGCACACGGGCATGCGCCCGTCGCATTTGCCTTTCCTTCGGCGGCATTCGCGACATGATTGGCCTGCGTTGGACGAGGTGTGATCAGACTTTGAAGGGTCGGCCATTGTTGAGTGCTCTCGCACGTCATCTCATGCATGCGCATACTAATAGGTCGCTACTCGGGCGTAAAGGGAGGTCGAACGACGAACGTGCGTTGGAGGAGGCTGCGAAGGCCTGGTCTTTGGTAGAGCGTTGAAGTCTCGTGCCGTGGATAAGCCCCGCAACCGCCGCAAAGCGGTTTCTCTTAGCTAAGCCCAAGCAATTCTAGTAACGGGTCGCTTGCTTCCGGCGCCGTTTAGGGGTCCCGAGTCGTGCCCTAGCGGCTTCGGCCGGGCCTATCCACGAAGCCAAGCCCGTTACCTGGAAAGGCGCAGGAAGATGATGCAACTGCGCAAAGCGTTTCTATGTTGTGTACACTCTCCAGAGCCTCAACTCTTGACGCGGATGACAACCTTACCAAAGTGTCCCCCTCCGTACAGGTATTGGAGAGCTTCTCTCGCTTCGTCGAATGAAAACACTTTGTCCACAACAGGCCTAATCTGCTTCGTTTCGTAGAAGCGCAACATCTCTTCGAATCTGTCTCTGGGCCCGTTCAGGATTCCTTTTAACGTGACGGTTCGACGGAGAGCCAGGACATTCACATTCGTGCGATCAGTTGGCTCATCTTGCTTTCCGCTGAGATACCCGATGCAAGCGATAACTCCGCCGAACGAGATACAGTCGAAGGATTTCCTCAGTGTCTGCGCGCCGCCGGTCTCAAGGATGACATTGGCGCCTTCCTGCTCGGTGGCTTTCATAACAACATGCTCCCAATCAGGATTCGTCCGGTAATTAACCGTATGGGTGGCACCCAGTGATTTGGCACGGGAGAGCTTGTCATCAGAAGACGAGGTGATGATTGCTATGGCAGTGATTAGGTTGCAAGCTCGACAAGAACACCTGGAATCGCAAAAGACAAGTGAAACTGTCACGTACTCTTGGCGCCTGCAGCATGGGCAATCTGAAGTCCGGCGACAGAAACACCCCCTGTACCCTGCAGCAAGACGGTCTGTCGGTCGCCATGTCCATTGTCGAGAGGCTTCATACCGTTGAGGGACATCCAAGCAGTCACGCCCGCAATCGGAAGGGTGGAAGCTTCCTCGTCAGTGAGGTAATTGGGGGCCTTGACTAAGCCAGTGACGGGGAAGATACGATATGTCTGGAGCACGCCGTCAAGTGGAAGGCCAAGACCGGATGCCATGTCTCGCTCTTTGATCTGTCCTGTAAGATGAGTTTGATTGAAGATTGATAAAACTCGGTCCCCAACATGCCAATGACCTGGCTCATTATCTCCGACCGCAACCACAGTGCCGCACATGTCTGAGCAAGGCACCACTTTTGCAGACCCGATTGCCTTGTGGTGGGTATATAGACCCATAGCAACTGAAGATAGTCAGACGACGAGGTTAGCTACGACGACGGATGTGAGTGAAGGTGTAATGCAACCAACAGGACAGACATACCCTCAGTATCGCGATAGTTCAGAGAAACCGCGTGGATTTCAACCAACACTTCATCCTTTCCTGGTTCCGGCAATGGAAAACTCGACTTGGTCAACCTGTTTAGGCCGTCCTGAGCAGTCTGCCATGCCGTTATCTGGTCAGGCATTTCCAATTTATCTTCGGGCAAGTCGGTCAGAGGCATGCGTATTACTGTTGGACTAGAACATTAGAGCCTTCTCTGTTCTAACAGCACGCATGCACTACAGCCGTAAGATTCTTTGATGGTCCAGATTCAATAGTTCAAACTTTTCTTGTGCTTTAGGCATGAAAGAGCTGACCCATGACGTTTAAACTGACAGGTCTTTGCACACAACGAGCAGCTCCCGAAGGATGTCCTGCAAGATTGCGACACACATATCCGGTAATGCCATGCAAGATTACCGTCTATCTTGGGGGCCAGGCTCACACAAAGCGAGGTCTCTGTCCATGTACATCTGTTGACAGGAATGGGCAGAGACGAGAGATGAATGCTTTGGCATAGCGTGCTGTTTCGCCCGCCGTGGTGGCAGCACGAGGCGGCAGCACCGTATGCTCCCATCCGCCGTAGCAACTGCAGCAAACTGCCAGGGTTTAGCCGGACCTCTCTACGATATAGTTGCAACTCCGAGACAGTTCACTTCGTCAGATCCTCAGACTCACATTCTTTGGATACATAGACTACTACATTCTCACCATGGCCGCGCAAGGGAGTATGCATAACTTGACGACCCTCATCAAAAGGTAGGCAGATATGCTGCACGTTCAGCTCTGGCAGGCCATGCTTCATCTGGCACCTGTTAGCGCTCACAACGGACTCTCCTGCTAACTGCGCTGCCTGCACAGACTGGAAGCCGCAACTTCACGACTGGAGGATATCGCCACCGCCATAGATGGACCTGGGGCCTCTGTGACCAACGGAGTCACGACTGCCTTCTTGCCTTCGTCAGCCCCGGCTGGAACCCCTGAGCAAGCACCACCGCCGCCGCCGCCAGAGCCCCTGCCCCGGTCGGTGGAGGCTTTTGACCAAATAATCCAAGAGGATGTTGTGGCCTTTGTGAAGGCTGCCGAGAAGATTGGAGGTCTTGTCGAAGAACAGGCAAAGGCCGTCAAGGAGGCATTCGAAGCTGAGCGGACGTACCTGCTCGTTGCGGCGAAGGCGAAGAAGCCTGATCCTCAGCCTCCTGAGTTGATGACAGAGCTTCACCGACACACCTCAAACGTCGACGAAATCCGAGAAGCCAACCGACCGTCTCCTCTATTCACCCATCTAAGCGCCGTATCAGAAGGTATCGTGGCGCTAGGCTGGATCGTGGAGAAGAGGCCGAGTGATTTTGTCACAGACACCCTTGGAGGTGCTCAGTACTGTGAGTCGCAAAAGAGCTAGGGGATGTCGTTGATTCACAGGACTGACTTTGGGATCTTGCAGACGGGAACAAGATTCTGAAAGAGTACAAGGACAAGTAGGTGCATAACGTTGTCCGCCTCGTCTCGCCCACTGACAAGAACGACAGGGACAAGTCACACGTCGAATACATCCAGGCATACTACAAAGTCTTCCGCTCCCTGGCCGCCTACGTAAAAGAGTACTTCCCCACGGGCTTGACCTGGAACTCGAAAGACGGCATTGACGCTCTCGAGGCGCTGAAGCAAATCCAGTCGGGAGCTGCTACCCCTAAAGCACCAACAAGCGCCGGTGGTCCCCCTCCACCTCCTCCGCCGCCGCCTCTGCCCAAGTTCGAAGACGATGGTCCTCCGGCACCTCCACTGCCACCAGCGGCCGACGCTTCGCAGGGGGGAGGTATCGATGCAGTCTTCGAACAAATCAATAAAGGATCGGCCATTACGGCAGGATTGAAAAAGGTCGACAAGTCACAAATGACGCACAAGAACCCATCCCTAAGAGCCAGCTCCGCTGTACCCGAACGTTCCAGCTCCCAGACATCTCTCTCTGCGCGTGGCAAATCTCCCGTCCCCAGCAAGAAACCTGAAAGCCTGAGGGCTAAGAAACCAGGTCGGAAGGAGCTTGATGGCAACAAATGGATCGTCGAGAACTTCGAAAACACTCAGAACGAGCTGATCGAGATTCCTGCCGAGCTTAACCACAGCATTTTGATATCCAAATGCAACAAATGCGTGCTCAAAGTCAGCGGAAAGGCCAACGCCATCTCTATCGACAACTGTACCGGCTTATCGATACTGGTCGGATCACTCGTTTCCAGCCTGGACATCATCAAGGCACCCAAGGTTCAGGTTCAGGTTGATGGTGTGGTACCTACAATCCTGCTCGATCAAGTCGACGGCGCTCAGATCTACCTTTCCAATAATAGCTTAAGCACGGAAATCTTCACCAGCAAGTGCAGCGCCATCAACGTTGTGTTGCCGCCAAAGGACGAGTCTGAAGATGACAGCAAAGAACTGCCATTCCCGGAGCAGATACGCAGCGTGATCAAGAATGGCACTCTCGTCAGCGAGATTGTGGAGCATGCAGGTTAAGAGGCAGAAGCACCCTTATTCTTCTCGATGCTTGTATCATTAGCGATGGGGTTTCGGATGAGCCAGATTCGGCAGATCTCCCGATGTTGCGTTGGTGCCTAACATGGCTGAGTCGGCGTATGTGCATCAGAAAAGGAGGTGGACAGGTCTCGTAAGACCAAGGCTTGCCGGCATTTCAGCATTCGTCGATAGTTCGGTCAAACTACTTTTCAATCGAGTTCAGTGTGCTCGTCCATATGGAGAGAAAGAAGTCGAACCACATTTTCCAACCGGCGATGTATCGTGTGTGGTATGGGATAGGGACGAGCACAGCTTGCCTTACTTGCCACAATATTCATCACTCAGATTCTTCAAAACCATGCCAAGGATCCCTGCGCTTATGTGATTCGCAATGCAGACATAATGCTAGCTGTGCTGTGTGGTTGGTTCTCCAGCCGTTTCTCGTCTATGCTGGATACACACCAGCTCGGTGTCTTTCTAGTGTTGATTAATTGATTGCAAGTCTAGACGTAACTACCAACCAACTATCTGAAAGCCGCACTGATGCCTCCCGCCACCACAATCTACGCCGTTCGTCGAGTCTGCAGCAAGTGACTTGTAACGACTCGAAAGCCACTATCCACCTGAACCTGACGACTGTCTGAGTGGGGCATCAATGATATAGCACCGGGTTGTACTGTGTGTACGCCGTGCACATTCACATTCACAATCGCAGATACTGTAGATACACAACTCCGGGCATTGATGACCCAGGGGGTCCTCCTATCACCCGCCCGTTCGCATACGACCTACGGCCATACTGTTTCATTTCTTCCGCCAATCCCACGCCCCTAGCAGCGCGAGTCGAGGGTCAAATCTCGCGCCTGCCAGTCCCATCTCCTCTCGAAACAGGGGGTATAAGATGCCTCGCGCTGGTTTTCGCCTCCTGCGTCCTGGGCCAAAGTCTTTGAGCCCTAGCGAAGAGAGCAACGCGAGTGCTTCGCGTGAGAGACGGCGCGGTGGAGGTGGTGGCAAGGCGGGATTGGGCAGAGGAGGGGGTGTTGAGAACATGGTCGCCAGGTCGGACTCCGCGGTTGGAGAGTCTGACTCTGATGTCGGCCTTGGTTGAGTGACGGTGACGGCGTCAGTGGACGTGTTGGTCAAACCCCCCTCCGACTCTGAGCGCGTTTTGATTGGGACGCCTGAAACGCCTGGCAGCTTGGATGGGTCGGATTTCCGTTTGTGCTCGTCTGCCGCTGGCTCGCGTCCATGATATTCCAGGACAGGCGGATCTGTCATCTCATTCCCGGCCACACTCTCCAACACTACCGCCACAGATTCTGCCAGCTTGAGGTCCTTGTCCTTGACCGCGACACGCAGGACGGACATGCAAAGGTCCTCATTTGGAATGATATGCATGGCTTCTACATATCCGTGCCACACCCATTTCGTGACGTGGATATCTCCGGCCTGGCTGGCTTTCAGCAACAAGTGAAGCAGCGTGGGACGCGGGAAGAGGAATCGGGAGTCCGAAAGTCTGTAGAGCAGTTGGAGGAGTGCGCCAAAGTCCTGGCTTAGATCGCAAATGGCGTGGATGTAGATTGTCCACAACCAGTTAGGGATTGGTCGCACTTGGTTCTTTTGCGACAACTTCTCGAGCTCGACTGTTGCCATTTCTAATTGTTCTTCGCGGATGAGAGCGAGGATGTTCAGGTGCGCGTAGCTGTTGGGCAGGGCAAACTGTTGCTTCGTGAGACGGTCGAGAATGTTGTTGCGGAGGTACGTATCGGGATGAATGGACAGGACCGTCAATGCAGCGAGGAGGATGGGCGCTTCGAGCGGCAAGCCTTCTCGTTCCATCTCTTGGAGGATCGTCTTCACGTTCCCGATCGACCCGAATTCCGGGTGACACTGGCCCAGAATCAGTGCCTCATAGTGACTAGGCATCGGCTTGATCTTGCGCTCTTCGAGCAAAATCCTCAGAATGTTGCGCACGGCTCGTGGCGCTGGCGTGTTTCTCGCCACCCAGCGCAACTCCGCCTCGAGGACTTCGGTGCTTAGCACTTTCCTGGACAATATCTTCTCTGGCTTGCCGGTGTGGACGTCTAGGAGTCCTCTGGGGTGGTCCTCGCCCGAGCGACGGACCTCTTGGAGAAGAGCGCGGAAGCGCTTGGGCTTTTGCATTCGGCGCCTGAGCTGCCTGTGTGTGAATCCCCCTTTGGTCGGATAGCGCGCGTCCTGGGAGATTTGCGCCGATTCTTGGGAGGTGTCTCCGACAGATGGTGGTTCATTAGATACGTCTGTATGCTGAGGCCCAAAACCCTTCTTGCTGTGACCCGTGGGGCGGGAGGTCCCCGTTGTCGATTCCGGAGCTACACCACTCTGAATCTTTTGTGTGCTTCCTGCTTTCCCCTCGATCCCTCGTGTATTCTCCAGGGGAGCTCGTGGCCTTGCCGCAGACTGGGCGCCACAATGGTCTTTGTCGCGTTTCCCCTGCTCGCGACTGCTCCCCGTCAAGTATGGGAAACCTTGGAACCCGACATCTGTTGAGATAGTCAGATCGGCGGCATCTTGTTTCTTGGCTTCCTGGGCCGCTCCTGAGGATGATGCTTTTCCCCTTGCACCATTATACAGCCGCGGACGGGGAGGTAGAGTCGTAGGGAGAAGAAGTTGCTGGCCACAAAAGGCCGCAAGGCGAGAGCTTTGCTTCAGCCCATGACGGACGGAAGTTCTGAGCATCAGCTACACATGGCTGATTCAGATGATGATGGACCTTGGTACTGAGGACTGGACATGGCCTGTTCGCTTGATTGAAACTTGAACAGCACGAAAGGCTTGGCGTCGCATGCGCGTCCATCTCCACGCGCTTTGCTACGCCGATTCCAATCTACTTCAATAGGTCTGCGGATGCTGGGTCATGCTTGGGCTACTGCACAAGGGCCAACATCTTCTTGGAGTTTTGCTGTTCGGTCAAGCTCGTTGATTGCCCGACAACAGGATACCAGACTGTCACCTCACTTTCTTTTCACCAGGATCCAGCAGACCTTTCACTCCAGATGCCCACGTATGTCAATGAGAGATTTGCACGTGTCGACCTTTTCTATTTATGTCGTCCGGGCTCGTAAGCCTGGTAGCATTGCGGCGTTGAAAAGAAGGGCACTGAAAGCATGTCATCCCTACAAAGCTCACAAGGTGAAATGCGATGTCTCATCCCGCAGCATTCCGTGCTCCAACTGCGTGAGCATCCAGGCCGGTGCTCAGCTAGCTATGCCAGGAAAAGAGGAAGGTCTCTGTCGTTGAACAGAGCTGTCGTTCCACCAATAGCAAGCATGGGACTGCGTTGACCCGCTATTGCAATTGCAGACTCGGAGGTGCTCTGGCGATACAGGATGGCCTGCCAGACGTTGTTCGCGCATCATCTTCTCCCCTTCTTCAGGCACCAGCTCAGTTCGACAAGGCAGCTGGTAGGCATGCTCCGCTCTAAGCCCGGGTCCTGCAAGCATGCAAAACAGGCTGGTCATTGGTTCCCTGCCGAAAGCATTCTGTTAATCAGCCCTCTCAAAATGGTAGGGAAACTGCAATACATCTCGATCATCCTAGATCCCCACCACAGATGTATACAAGTCCCACAGCTCAGCCATAACAGCATGAATAGGACAGCGTCATCTCTGGTTTGCCAGCTGGGTATCACCACTTCCCCCGGGTATCGATCCAAACATGTGTCGGCCGCTGCACCTGAAGAGAGCTCTTTCGGTCCCGCCATGTCTTTTGTGAGAGGCAATCTCTGAAGAGCCTGCGTCTGCCATCTGTGTCCCGTTTCCTCCTGTGATGGACCTCGGAGAACTGGTGCGATCTGCCAAGTGCAGAAATGAACGCGACAAGATCAGCTTAATGTCCTCTAGACCGCGATATTCGCTGGGACAGCTTTGGTTGACATCATCCACCTTGAATCAACAGGCTTCACGGCTCGCAAACAAGCTCGCAAAGCTTACTATGAGAACGTCACAGTACGCCAACCTCCCCTTCAGTAGGAATTTTGTGATTGAAGCCGAATACCATGTGAGGGTGGTGCTCTCCATCACTCTCACCATTCCCTTGCGGATGACGTGCGCGTTCAACCTCGAAAACCATAGACCCATAGCCTCAGAAGACTACTACCACATTCCACACCACACTCCCAGGTCTGCCTACACCTGCATCGTACAAGGAGAACTGACCAGCCTGTCCTCACGTTTGCGGCTACACATCATTTCATCCCATCCTGTGTCGTCCCTTCCCATCCATCTCAATTCATCTCGTCTCGTTCCATCTCATCCCACCCCACACCATCTCATCTCGTCTGATCTGCCACCTCCTTCTGCACAATCTTAACAAGCACCTCCGCTAGCGCCTCCACCGCCGTCACATTCGGAGCATGCCCCGCGTCCAAAACATGCAGATCGACCTCCCGCCCACTCTGCTCGGCAATCCGATCAACATACCCCCTCTGCACGGACGGCGGGATGATGAGATCCCTTTCGCACAGGATCCACGACACATTCACGTCCCTCCACCCTTCATACGTCACTTTACCCTGAAAACTGGCGTTGGAGTGTCTGCCCATGGAACGCACAAACGCTAGCGCAAGCTCGAACGGATAGTCCGGGTCAGCAAACGTCGCGTTGGCGATGGTCTCGACGTCGAGGAACCGGAGGAAGTTGTCCTGCGTTGCGTAACGTCAGTACGCGGTCCCACGGAGTGAAAGTGCTCCCCCGTAAAACGTTTTACGCACCTCCCCGACACCCACCATCCCCTCCGGGGGCGGGCCGACCGTATCTTCCAGACTGGACCCCATCTTCGGGACGTGCGCGGCGAGGTACACTACCCGGATAGCACCTCCGCTTTTCCCTGCCTTGAGGCGTTCCTGCTTCGATACGCCGCGCAGGGCCTCTGTCGCGACGACGCCGCCGTACGAGTGCGCGACGACGATGATGTCCCTGGATCCGTCCTTGGATTCCGCCTTGGACCCCGCCTGGTTGGATTCGGCCTGCTCGGCTTCGGCTCCGGCTAACTTCTCGATCAACCCGCGGAAAAAAGTCGCGTCGTCTTGCAGCGTGGCCGGCTGTTCGGGCGGGTTGCGGATCGCGCTGGGCAGGTTGGCCACGTAGATTTCTTGCGTGGGGAGGAGGGCCGTCATGGCGGCTTGGAGGGGGTAGTACATTTGCGCGGTGGAGAAGGAGCCGGGGATGATGAGGATGACTGGGGCTGGGGTCGGGGACATGGTGGTCGGCGCTGCGTGCTTGAAGATATAAATATTGTTGTTGTTGTTGTCGTGGTATTGGTGATGGTGATGGTGATGGCGGCGGCGGCGGCAGCAGTGGTGGTGG
Source organism: Cladophialophora yegresii CBS 114405 (assembly GCF_000585515.1). Classification (NCBI taxonomy): domain Eukaryota; kingdom Fungi; phylum Ascomycota; class Eurotiomycetes; order Chaetothyriales; family Herpotrichiellaceae; genus Cladophialophora; species Cladophialophora yegresii. The sequence continues at coordinate 2,478,545 of NW_006913051.1, read as the reverse complement.
TGCTTGTCCTCGTCGTAGTGGTTGTCCTACCAATCCAAGTCGGTTGCCCTACTCTCGACACAGGCCTTTCGAGCTGTTTTTGTCTGTTTATATCAGGTAGGGCAGTACTGCGGACGAAGATTAGACCCAGGTGCACAATGATTCATCTACCCCTTTGATTTCTAATACGTAGGTAGTAGTCAGGGAGTTTGGTAGGGTAGCTCTAACACGTATGCAATAGTGGTGAGTATTCCTGCGTAGCTCCGAGATCTGGCATGGGTTACTCGCATTTAAAGATTCGATAATGGACAATCGACAAGGCACGCACTCACTGTACTGTACTTATGCCACGCCGTGATTCGGCGATCCGGCAATGCAATGTAGTGCTCGCACCACGTAGCCACTATTGGATATGCACAATAGCCAGCGGCCGAGGTGTCTAAATGTGGCGTACACCGTAGTCGCCTCAAGGCTCGGAAAGGGGACGCCTGAGGGCCTCATGGTGACTACTTTGCGCTGCCCCCAACATTGGCGTGGATGAAAAGGGTATCGATCAGAAACGGATCGCTGAATGGGCTTCGGAGAGTTGTGTATATACGAGTGTTGTGCATGGGTCCAGATGTGTCAGCTGTAAGTGAGATGCCAATACTGACTACGGGAGATGTATAGGGGTGGCCTGAAGTTTTACCGCACCAATGAGAGTGTACTCCAACATAAGGCAAATAAGCTGCACGCATTCATCTGATGAGCCAGCAAGGGATCAGTAAGTCAGAGAAGTTCTGGGGTTTGACTTCCAGATGGCATAATCTCTTCAGTTCCAATTACTCTGTACTTGTCCACGCTATATTTGAGCAGTATAGTCCTTTAGACACCCAGAAAACCACCTCTCTTGTATGAGATCATCCGACAGCGCCGTCCCGCATAGTCGTAATGTACAGTCGTTATAAATCCATTCCGAACGAATGAGACCCTTTGGGCACTGCTGCAGCACCAAGATGCCGCGATCCGGCCCCTCGTCCAGTCAAGTGTATGGAACCACGCAAATTTGGTGGCAGTCAATCTTGCGTGTCCTTGGTGAGAATGGTTGATCTTCCCGTCTCGAGACTCAGCCGGGGACTGCAGTCAACAATGCTGCTTTCCGGCGTATCATCCGTATTGCTGGGCGTATATGTGTATCGGAATCCGTCGACGACAATCATCTCGCCTTCAAGCTCTTCCTCATATCGGGGAGGCGGAGTCACATCTGTTTTATAGGATGGAGCAATGTCAGAAGATCGGCTGCTTCCCACGCCTCCACCAAGTACAGCCGGCTCGAAACCGTCCGGATGACTGTGGATTGATCGAACGTTCCTTGCTCGACCCTCTTCAGCTTGAACGAGATCTCTCACGAAATCTGTGGCGTGCTGCATCGTGCGGACTTCTTTCTCTAGGCCGCTGTCATCGTCTTCGAGCCCGCCGTCCTGCTCCAGAAGTGCCGCTCTCTTTTCTTCATAGTCCTCTGTGCCTGCTTTGCGCGTACAAAGGTTCTTCCAGAATGTCCTCCACTTGTGTTTGCATGCAGCTTTGCGATAGAGCCTCCTCGTGCGGCACTCCTCCCATCGAGCGGCACGTTCAGCTCGTCGTCGTGGATCTCGGAATTTGATGATCGCCCGAATGACAACGCCCGACACTATGACCAGCAGAACAAGGAGTATGATCGCAAGGCCTAGTTTGCGTTGTAGTGCGATTTGTTCGTCGTAAGGACGTGTGTGTGGAAGGCCGTGATGGTCGGTTGCCGAGGGTGTGGCACTGGCATGGGTGGCGGATGAGGAGGCGGAAGAAGCTTGGACATACGTAGGTACCGGAGAAGTAACAGCCCGAGTGGTAGGTTGGGGAGAGGCGGAAGGCTGTGTGGTTGATACGGGCGCAGCGGGCGCAGCGGGCGTGATACGCGCTCCCTCAAGATCATCATGTGAATTTTCACTTTCGATCATGGGTCGTTCGTCCGGAGGCTCGCCTTCGATGACCGCTGAACAAGGTGACTGAGCGTCTCCTTCCCTGCATCCGCTAACCAGCTTCTTGTGATGCTTGAAGTGAGCAACAAGGAGGTTTGCGATAGGTGACACTTCGCCCACTGCGGTATTCCATACGCATTGCATGCTCGAGCAGGCGGTAAACTTCTGCTTCAATAGAGACATGATGTTCCTGAGCGTTGAGTGTAGCTGTTCATGGAGCAGCTCCATGTCGGTCTGCAGCTGTGCAAGCTGTGCATATTCGGCTTGCAGCAGTATGTCAACCGGGGAATGTGGCTCGGACAGGACAGGCGTGATCGAAAGTCCATGGCCACCCAATGCAAGCCACTCCTCGCACAAATCTTGGGAGAGCCGATTTACAGGTTTGTCTTGGAGGCGGAGCACTCGAGGTTGACCTTTCTGTTTAAAGGAGGTGGTGAAGCCTGATGTGTCGTTGAGAGGATCTTGACCGTCCACCCCCTCAAGCCGGACGGATACTATCGAAGCTTCGCCTTTGAGGCATGTTGATTCCCACGAGGCATGGACGTTCCTAAGACTGGAGTCGCGAGTAGACGTCGATTGTAATAAGACCTGCCCACTGGCAACACCATTGCCGTAGTTTGAGGCGACGAGAGGAAAGCCATTCAGTCGAGGAGCTGTGGTGCCACACTCCTCTGCGGCGGAGTCGATGTCTAGGGTGAGTTCCTAGAAAGCCGAGCGTCAACAGCGGTCACAGACAACAAAATTGTCCTCTTTGGATGACGCACCAATCCATCGTCTGGGCCTTCAAAACAACCCGGACAGGGTGCATTGAAATAGATTGATAAGTGATCAGGACCTTCTTCGAGTAAGCCACCAGCGACAATGGCAATTGAGAGGTCAATTACCTGTTGTACCAGCAACGGTCGTGATGTCCTTCGGGGTCGGGGAAGGGGCAGGAGAGGCAGCGCAGAGAAGAGAGGCAGTGGCAAGCGTAAGCAACAAGGTGGCAGCCTGCATCAATAAGGAGCACATTTTGGAATCGCCGAACCGAAGGATGAACAACCCAAGCAAATGGGACTATGACAGGCGGATGCCAACTAATGGTCAATTGTACAACTGGTTGTGAATACAAACAAACTGCCACCTCCAAGTGGAAGTGCACACTTCACGGCTTTCACCTCTCACGACTCCATATCCCAGAAGCCTCAAAGAGCTGGGTGTGTGGAAAGTGAGAAGTCAGAGAAGGACAATTGATTAGGTTAGTGATGCTTGCCCGACGGGCACCCAGGCCTTTTTGGCTGGTGCCTGAGACGCGGTGGGAGATGGAGACGGACGATGGCGGAACGCGTGGAGCGCCTGGCAGCCACTGCCATTTGAGGCTTGGTGCGTGGTTTTTCGGAGGGACAAGCACTGCACTGCCCGAGCCTCTCGGCCGATGGCTGCCATCCGGCACCGAGTTTCAGAGCCATCGGAGGGCCAATTGCCCGGTCACGTGAGAACAATATTGCCGACAATGCAACTCCATGATCAAGCTTATAGACAATGTTTACTGAGCTACCGCAACGCTTACATCTACAGGTGGAAGTGGGAATGTGGGTGAGAGCGAGGAACGACTCGGGGCAATGGGTCGAGGGAAGGTCAACAAGCCGGTTGATAGACAGACACGTGATCAAAAGTGCGCTCCTCGTGCTTATGTCCTTCACCGTAGGATGGTTATGGGACTTTATTGCCAAGCCTTTCCTCAGATGTCACCACCCTTCACTCAACACAACGGACCAGATGAGAACTAGCAACAGGTGGGACTGGACGATAAGCGCCGAAGGACGATCCAACACCACGACCATCACCAAGGGGGACATCTAAGCAAGCTATCCGCAGTTCGCGACACGAGGGGCATCCGCAAGCAAACCCACAACTCGCCATGCTCCCCCTCGGCCTCTTGACAGCGGCACAAGGCCATCCTATGCTCGTGGAGCTGAAAAACGGCGAAACCCTCAACGGCCACCTCGTCAACTGCGACACATGGATGAATCTGACACTAAAGGAAGTCGTGCAGACAAGCCCCGAGGGCGACAAATTCTGGAGGTTGCCCGAATGTTACGTGAGGGGGAATAACGTGCGTATTCGTGATTCTTTTTGTTTCTGTTTCTGATATATCGGGGCTAATTGCGTAATGTAGATCAAGTATCTTCGTGTTCCGGAGGAGATTATCGACATTGCACGAGAACAACAGCAACATCAACAACAGCATCGCCAAGATGGCGGTCAGCGGGGGAGCCGTGGAGGCGGACAGGCAGGCCACACTGGTGGTGGCAGAGGGGCGGAGCGCGGCGGCCGTGGAGGCGGCGGGCAAGGACGGGGTGGTGGAAGAGGGCACGGGAGGGGTAGAGGGGGTGGCGGAGGTGGGAGAGGTCAGAGTTGAAAAAAGTAGCAATGGAAAGGAGCCATGGTCTCTTTTCACCATGGCATGATTCGATCTCGGCGACATGGCAAGCGCCGAAGAAGCTCATACACGTCATTACATTGCAAGTGAGGCTCCGAAGCCCTTGACAACTCAGACCACGAGTTTCCGGGTCTTCCACCGCGAACGAATTTTGTACTCCCCGTGCCCAAGCGTACAGCCAAATGGCCAGCAAGCGCGCAGCGCTCGCTCTTCCACAAAAGATGGCGATATTGGAAGCAGCACCTCATGTTCGAGGCATCGTCTCCCGTCACCCGGACTCCACCGCTATGCTAGTCCAGAACAACGCTCTGATAAGCGACGTATTTTAGGGCGCACAATACGAAGAATCGAAGAAACATTATATGCAGTTCGTCTCATCGTCACTTTTTTCCGAGCACACCAGATAGACATTGCTCAACCTGGCGGTACGTGTTAGTGCCAGATGCAATATGTCTGATAAAGGGATGCTTACCTTGGTTGACACAATACCCTGACCCTGTAAATACCAGCCCAGTCTCTTCAACAACTCAATTTGCTCCTCTGGAGACAGACCCATGATAGCCGTCTCAAGGACACTACCCACGGAGGTCTTGTAGACGGCGATAAAGCTCTGATAATACATGTAGGCGAAGAGACCCATGATAAATTGACAGTCCATACGATCTGTCATGCCGCCGTGTCCGGGAATGCTGTCGCCAAAGTCCTTGATCTTGAATGTCCGTTTCAGGCCAGACGCGAAGAAACCTCCAAACGGAGCAATGAGCGAGGCGAATGTCGCGAACACAAGGATATGGCCCTGCATGGGCGAGATGTAAAATGTGTAGTCGAAGCCAGTCAAGCCCTTGATATTATAGGGGTAGGGCTTGAAAACGGGGTTCGGGTCGCACTGCAGACCAGTGAAAACGTTGGCACCGAGATCGTTGACGGGGCAGATGAAGTAGCTGTAACGCATCAGGACGTTCGTAAGTGCGAACCCGAAGAAAATTGTGCAAATCCAGGCTCCCACGAATCCCTCGACGGTCTTCTTGGGCGAAAGACTAATGAGCTGAGTGCGTCCGAACGTAATGCCGCAGATGTATGCGAAAATATCGTTGGTGATGACCAGAGAAGCGGGAAGGAAGAACCAGATCATGCCCTCCAACACATTGTTCATCATGAAGTGCGCTTGCACGACAATCAAGTAGAGGGCCATATGAGTCCAAGCGAACTGGGCGAACTGGAATCGATAATACCCTTTCCTCAATGAGGCAACGAAGGAGATGAACCCTGTTAGGCTGTCAGCGCTGGACTAGACAAATACAGGACATGCATACCGAAGATGTACATCATGAAGCTAATGAAGCGGTGATGGGTCGCAAAGGGCAGCAAGACCTTATCCACCAGAAGTATATGTTTGAAGTAGTAGATGACGCTTTCTCCGTAGAGAAAGTACATCGTAATGGCCAGAAAATACCAGTTCAGAGAGGTGGTCAAGGGAAGGTTCTTCTGCTTAGTTGGCACCTGAGCAATGGCGATGACCTCCTTGAACGAGATGATCTGGACAGCGGTTATGATCATGAGGACGTAGATGTGGCCGGCAAACATGGAGCCAAAGAAACCAGCGATCATGACCAGTGTCCATATCATTCGTGTGATGAAGGTTTGCTTCTTCTTCTCGTATTCTGAGACTTCTGCTGGCTTTTCGCTTTTCACCACATCACCATTCACGTTATTGTCGTGGTTCTCTCTGGAAGGACTCGGTGGTTCGGAAGCAGTATCGCTCATGGTGGAGGAGCTTGATCGACGATGATGGCTTCCGTTGCCATTGCCATTACCATTGCCGTTCCGATGCTGGAACTTGACACCCTTTTGCCTAGGCATGGCTGCGCGCGTGCGAGATGACCGAGCCGCAGGCTGAAGATTTTGCCGTTTATCAGGGGTGCTCGTTGGCCGAAGGAGATGGAGATTTTGCCGTTTATCAGGGGTGCTCGTTGGCCGAAGGAGATGGAGATTGCAGTTTGGGAAAGAGAGGGGATGCCTCTCTTAACACGTGCTGGTCAATTGTGGTTGGCGCCCCTACTAAGCGCAGCTTGTCGACAGGGTCTTGTGCTGCTGATTCTGGAATGAATAGCGATTGATATTTCACCTTTACTTGAGGGAACTTGAATGTAGTAAGTGGTGGGGAGTGTCGCAGTGTTCCGACAGCGCCTCAAAATGATCACCAAGAATCATGTTAGAGCGCAGTCTGCCCGCGCAAAGCAATTTGACTTCGCCTGGGCGCCGCCGGAACTTGCGTCATAGGGCTGCCCGGTGTGTTTAAGAAGCGGCTTAGGCGCCAATACGTCAGCTACGTAGGGACCCGGAGCTCGGCAATGGCTCGTGGCCTCGTGAATCCGCCACCGCTAATGCAACATTCACAAACACATGGAACAATCCGCCTTCACTGTTCCCCCACTGGCCATACCGCGTCAGTCGCGTCTTTGACAGCGGTATCAACGCCGGCAACCCCCTGTCAACGGTATTTGTCTGATATGCCAAAGATGTCCAGACACTCATCGTCCCTAGTCCTCAATGGAGGTCGAACATGAATGGCATGGACGACAACGAAGACGAGACCGACCTCTTCGACGACGATGGCTTTGACAGCCTCTCAGAAACCGCTCTCCAAGAGCTCGAGCACAATGCTATACTGTCAACGCAGGCCCAGGTTCAGGGTTTGGACGCTCAACCCCTACCGGAGCAGAGGCTACCTCCGATACCGCAACCTAGGACAACAGTGGCACAAGCAATACCCAATACCCGTCGCCTGATCTCCAACCCTGCCTTTCACAGATATCTCACGGAAGAAGATGATAGCTTCGAACTAATAGGCGATGAGGGTGTGCCTACTCCGGTCGAGGAATATGATTCTTTTCCTTTTCGACGAGCACAAATGAGCGAGACCGCTCAGAGAGAACAGTTTCGACAACAACGTCACGGTCAAGCCCATGATGGCAATATTCACCGTCCTCTCGTCCACAAGGACTACCAGCGCCAGGCTGGCTCGTTGCAACTGGAGCGAGGCAATGGCTCGTTGCAAGGCATCCCAGCCAGGCCTGATGAGATGATGCTGGATACACCTCTCCAGCAAAGTGGACACGCTGAGCAGGAAGATGAACAAGAAGACGTCCAGTACCGCCTGAAGAAACTACAGCAGGAACGGGATGAACTCGCGCAGGAGCTTCGAGCAGCAAACGACGCAGTGACCCTGCAGAAGGGCGAGATTTTCATTGTCCGGGCCAAATTGGAAGAGGAGAGCAGAGGCTACAGCCGACAGCTTGGCGCCCTCAAGAAGTCTATGGAAGAGCAGTTAGCCAAACATACGGCGCAGCTATATGCGCTGACCGAGAAGAACAACAACCTGACGACTCAGTACAATTTCCTGCAGCAGGAGCATAACCAGGAAGTTCAGGAAAGCAAAGCATTGAGACAGCGCCTAAGGGACAGGCCCCAAGCCGACAGAGAGGCGAGTCCTATCGCGACGCCCAGACGCGGGGCGGCAAACTCGCTTCGAGACGGCTTCAATGATGGCGATATCATGCTCGTATCGCCCTCGAAATCTGCTCGACGCTCCAAGCCACCAACCCCGTCCGCGGCGAACAAAAGAAAACGAAAAGCTGCAGAGGCAAGTCCCATCAAGCCTCTGTCTTTGCGATTGACGCGTCAAGGTCAGAATGACATGCCACCTCAACCTGTGCAAATTGTCGAGCCCGTGGTCCCCGTCGTTCGAAAGGACAAACGGGCTGAGCGGCATCTCAAATTCCTACAGTCTATCCTCAAATACAAGCTCAACGACACCAAAGAGCCCCTGGTTGAAGCCCTTGTCAAGTTCACATTGCCCTCGAGTCCGGCCAAGACGTTCTCTGCCATTATTTTGGGAGGCACTGCTCAGCTTACCGGCAGCCGTCTCCCCAGTGACGTCCTCCAACTCTTTGTCGACCTGTGGTCCAAGTGCATAAAAGAGCAATACTACAAGCCAATCAGCCTATTCCTGGAAGTTGTCAACTACATTGTCGACCTCGAGATGTCCGTCCTCGACGCCGACCTCATCACCTCTCTAAGCCCCGTCCTCCAATCCTCCATCACCATCAATGCAAAGAACCGCTTCGAACACTCCCCTGTCTACCACGCGACGTATGGCAAATTCCGACAGACGCCACAATCCATTCTAAATCGGGATGTCAACGGCACACACTGTTTAGAGCTCATGCTCACCGTAGCATACACCGTGTCCGACGACCCGAAGCTACTCTCATTGTTCTGGCGCCAGATGAACCCAGAATTTGTCCTCATGATGCTCAATGCCTGGCAGCCCATTTCAGACATCACGCTCATGCTTCGCCTCCTTTCGACCAGTATCTTCCCCTCGACCTTTGGAAGCATCTGCACTGACGATCAACAAACCCAAGTCGAGCATTGGACTCTGAGCCGCATATGCTACCTCCTGTGGGAAACACCGCGTGTCGACGAAGGTCTACCTCCCAACACGGCCGCTCAACTCTGCCAGCTCCGGCTGGAGGTTATGGATTTGCTGACCAAGATGGCGATCACTTCCTCGCCGCACCCCCATGATGACCCATCTCATCACGGCAGTTTGCTGCTCGCGAACGACGCCCATGCCATTGGCCGTCTGGTGAGAAGCCTCTACGATGAAGTTTCGGCCATGTACGAGCTCCACCCAACCACCCATCACCTGCACGCCGAGATGGTCAACAAAGGCGTCTCTCTCTTGTACCACATCCTTCAGGTCCATGGCAGCTCCATCAATCTTCAAGAGAAACTGTCGGCGATCAACGGCGGCGTGCACAAACACCGCATTGTGCTCACGCGGCTGGCCTTCTCGGAAGGGTTCGTGATCGACCGGCTTATGAGCGACGAGACGGTGGCGATGGCGACGCAGATGCTAGAGGAGAGCGTCACACCTGACGAGGCAGATGACCTTGTGGAATGCTTTCCGGGTTTCAAGGGGCGAGGTTCTCGTGTAGAGGAGAACTGAACGAGATAACGTTGACGTTTCATGGTAGCATTGCGTTCAGGACAGTAACACGCGAGTGGGGGTAACTATTTGCGGTTATTCTACTGGGATGGTTTCTAAGCGATGCGTTCGGGTTTGTTGTAGCGAACTGGGTCGTAGACAATAGGAAACGGGTCTCTCCTCGCTACGATGATGATGACGATGTGAGAACGATGGGTGTGCTACTCATGATAATGAAAAATGATAATCCCCAGGGGAGTGGTCCGGGTAGACATTTACTAAATACACCCTCATCAAGAGCTCGGACGCCCTGCTAACTATGAGTACAACAATACACTATACATTATATCCAAACAAAGGGCCCGCCGGCTAACCAAGCAGCTGTTGCCCGTGATGAAACATTAATGCAGCTTTGAGCTGCGCAAAACTTATTCTCGTATCATGTCCGTCGTACCGTCATGAATCTGTTGCTCGTCCTGTTCTACCCGGAATCTCCTTGTGGGATTTGGATGCGGTAGGGCAAGCCATGTTGGCCATCCCCACCCCCACGCCCATTCTCAGCTTCACTCGCAAGTCTGAGAACACGACCATTATGCCTATCTTTTCGGGCTCGGCTTTTTGAACGTCTCGAGGAGCGTGAACTTAGTGTTTCCACATCATGATGCACGACTGAGCCAGTGTCAGAGTGTGAGGAGCCAGAGCGATTTGGGTGTGAAGCCAGTCTCGACACAGCGGAGTACATCCTACTCGTCGAGGTCCTGAGTGGCGGTCGGGGTCGAGAACGGGGTCGTGGTGCTGCTGTTGTTGGTGCAGTTTGAGGTGTCCGGGTATCAGCGTCTCCTGTTTCATCACCATCGAGGTTCTCGGTGCCCGCCTCTGAAGGTGCGTGGTGCACAAGTTCGTATGATGACAGAGACGGCGCAGAGTCTTCCGAGACACGGCGTGGAGGCTGTTTATGACGGCGAACAGAGCCCAAGGCAGAGTATGTGGATGGAAGAGAGGCCGTGTCTGCATCCCTATCCCGAGACCGTTGCGCAACCTTTCTGTCCACCAGGCTCGAGGTATCTGATTGCGAGTGCGAATCTTGTCCAGAGCGGTATTCCGAGTCCGATTCGAGATGGAGCAGATCAACGTCGACCGGCGTCATGTGGCGCAGTAGTTCGGCAAACATGCGCATAAGAGCGCGGAAGTCCTCGTCGCTCAGTGGCACTGACGAAAACCGGGCTCTTTCATATGCCGCTAGGAATGCGACAGTAAGAGAATCGTCCGGAACCACGCCAATGTCAATGAGGTATCGAAGGTAAGATCTCATCCCCATATCGCCGCGCCTAGCGATTTCGTCAATGACTCTCGGGTTGGGTAGTGGACTTCCATCAGGCCCAGGCTCAACCAACGGATCTATTGGCGCAACGCTGACGGCCTTTGCTTCCACAAGATCAACCAATTCATCCACCACGGTCGCGTACTCGAGACCGGGCAATTCCTTGGACGCCGGCGACGACCACCCTGCATGCGCGATGTTTCCCCAGCTCGGCTCGACCGTCTGATCGGTACTTGATTTTGTCTTTGTCAAGGCCAACATTCTCATCCCGGCGTTAATTGTATCGTGCTCGAGTCTTTTACTCCGTGGCCTGACCTGGAAAGCAATCACGGCACTCCGCTCTAGGCATTCTTGGATGAGTCGGTGCACTCTTCGGCCCGGAAGATCTTCCTTCTCGATGGGCATAAACGTCTTCGGTATATCCTTAAGCACCGACCGATTCGTGTATAATCTGGACGCATAGATGAGGACTGCGAGCAGAGCAGTAAAAACGTAGACGCCGGCAATCAGGAAGATATCGATCAGGCGATTCCGTTTGTAGGACTCGTAGATGGTGTCGGCAGGTGTAACGGCGCTGAATATGATGAGGAGGATGAAGACGGCCGTGAAAGAGGTGCTGTAGAAGATGCGGAAGATGATCTGTCGCGCTCGGCCTCTTGCCATCTCCACGGTGCTGGCATGCGAGGTGTCCGCGGCACGGTCATGGCGGCACTAGAGCCTCATGTATACGTTTGATTATCTCATGGTGGACTTATTATACGAGATAAGAGTGTGTTGTGGCATGAAGAGGTCGTCTAGAGAGTACTCCGTACAATGGTGGAGTTGATCTTGAGTGATTCCGGTTATACATCGGCATCGCTTTGCCCTCAACTTCACTTCAGTTTGGTCTGAAAGTTCGACGTCGTCACTCAAAGTCTCCCACACGAGGGAGCAATTGATTAGCCGCAGATATCCTCTCATCTCGTCTCCAATAGCGTCCATCAGCGCAGGCTCGAAATCCGTTGGCTCTGCCATATTACCACTTTGACAATTCTGGAGACGATCTCAACTAAGGGCTGATTCAGGAAAGCAGCTCTGTGAAGACCTGGTCAACTGAAAGACACGCTCACAGTATCACACTCAACACTACATTACAAATCCCCCGGGCTGAATCCACAAGTACCAGGCCATCTTCTATGCCGAAACCCGACTGCGCCTAACTGAGTGTTTTGCAACACTTAAATCGGACGCGTTGCTGCCTCTGCTCTGTTGTTCAGGCTATGCGACCAGCCAATCGGTCGGCTATCGCAGTTGCTTGTGATTGAATGATCCACATCAGTCGTCGAAGCTGCGCGCGGATGTCGGGCGCCCGTCGGGTGGGTGTCGGCAACACTCACTCGAGCTGACAAATCAAGGCAGGTAGCCTCGAGGCGACCTTCGAGTGGAATATGCTTTAATTCCTACGCACGACCTTCAACATCGTCAAGGTCGGCCTGGGATTGCGAACCAAACTCGTGGTTAGAAATTGAACCACGTGCCCCTGACCCCTTCAACACCTCCATCATGCCACCCCTCAGTTTGTACGACACGGCCGTCTTGCCCATGATACGCGTCCTCAACATCCTCTCCAAGATCCTCAAGAAAGGAGAAGATTTTGCCAACACAAAGGGGATGCCACATTCCGAAATCCTCGAATGCCGCATTGCGCCTGACATGAAAGAGCTACCATTTCAAATCCAAACTGTTTCGGACACTGCCAAGTTCCTGGCTGTCCGTGTCGGCGGCGTCGAGAACCAGTCATGGGATGACAACGAAAAAACCTTCGATGAGCTGCAGGCCCGCATTGCCAAGACCATCAAGTTCCTTGAGGGTGTGAAACGAGAGGACTTTGAGGGAAAGGAGGGTAATGAGGTCACCATCCGGGACAGGAAATTCAACGCATTGAGCTATGTCAACGACTTTGCCTTGCCGAATTTCTACTTTCACGCCGTCACAGCGTACGATATCTTGAGGATGAAAGGTGTGGATATCGGAAAGCTGGACTGGCTTGGCTGGAGATGAGACGGCCTTGGGATTATTCCAAATGTATGCGCGCATCCCGAAACTCAAGCACATTACCAGCAGCTAGATTTTACAGACGGAACTTATCTGGCAAGTGCAGACTATTTTGATTGTTCAAGAAGATTGCTGGATAAGAGTTGACGGCGATTCTTCGACTACTGAATCCCTAAAACAAGACTGTCGGTCTGTCCAGTAATTTCTTGGAGGAATTGCGTGAGTGGATAAAATGAAGGCGCAATGCATGTTGGATGGTGGTCTCCTTCCAACGTATCCAGGTCCATCAACCGCTGCTCTACTGCCGAAGGTGCTGGATGCTGGGAACCGAACCCATCTCCATCTGGGAACAATGGCTATACAGAACTACACAGCTCTGCTCCCGGCTCACAGGATATGCAGATTGCAGGAGAGTTTTGCCATACGTTGATAGATGGTCCTATTTCTTGACATTGTTGGCCCTCCGCAGTCTAACGGTCTGATTCTGGTCGTGTATATCTAAAGGAGCTGTGTGAGGGAGACTGACTATTCATACTTGGTACTGATCAAGCAGTGCAACTTGCCACGAAGCTGCCAGATCCTAGTTTGGTTTCGTGACAGCCCAACCATTGCTCTCTCGCAGCACACCGTTCTCTCACATTGTCAGTCCTCAAGAGCCAGGGTGGTGCCGATAGTCACTGCCCATCACAGCCTGTAGCTACTGGCCCGCCTGCATGTCCACCATGGCTAAAGCTCTTTCCAATGGTCATACGCAGGTTATTCCTGCATATCCGCAGCTGCGAGTACTGGCGCTTCTGGCTGCGGCTCCAAGCCGTGTTGCTCGAGCTGCCGGAGTCTTCGCTGAGGTCAAAGTCCGGACTGCCAATATTGTGCGCGGTGACATGGGAGCTTCTCTTGTCCTTGGAGCTCTCTTTATCGGACCCCTCATCATCGGACCACTCTTCATCAGACCACTCAGAACCGTACTCATCGGCCATACGATCAATATCATCGTCAATTAGCTTTTGTAATCTCGCACTCAAGGCAACGGTCATCAAAAAACCATGAGCTGTGGCTGCCTCAACAAACTCCACCTTGCCCTGCGAAAACACATCGTCTCTGCCAAAGACAGACTCGTACAGCGAACCAATACTCCTCGTTGATTCGCGATCAATGCCTCCTACAACTTTCGGCAGGCCATTGAGGTATTCATTGGTGCCGGGTTTCAAGTCGACCTGAAGCAACAAAGCATCACCAAAATTAGCCTTTCTCATGGATGACCGTCGACACCCACTGTGACACCACGACCGCATATCTCAGATACGGGACTCGGACTATCACTCACCTGTGGTGCAACGCCAAGTCGATGTCCTGCGGCATGGAACTCTCCAAGGAGCTTCTTGGTTAAGCCCTCCACCGGCACCACGCTTGCCAGGATAATGGTGGCGGGAGACTCTCTGTCAACGAGGGCCGCTCGGATGATACTCCGCGCCCAGAGGATATCCGTCACCCGGGCTTCGAACTCCCTCCCAGTATATCGACGCGAGCATGAATCCGCAATGATGAAGTGTGTAGCGAAGGACAGGTCGTGCGGGTTGTCCGACCACCAAATGTTCTTGACTGGGTTGTGAGGGCCTTCCCAGCAGTAGTCGAAGGCGCAGACGCGGTGGACCTTTGCTATGCTCTTGTCGAGGGCGAGGCCGCCGGGCCCGAGGCCATTAACGGCCACTTCGATGTCTTCTTTGGCGGGTGCTTTCTTGACTGAAGAGTTCGTTTTCCATCCGAGGAAGCGAAGAGGGGTTTGACTTCGAGCTGGATGGATTCTGATTATGCTTCAGTAACATGGTTCAAGGCTGTACTCGGGTTCTCTTCCGAATGTGTCCTGGGTTTCAAGATATCTTTCTCTGCTTACAGTCTTGGCCCATGAAGGTCATACTTATACATATGATATACAGGTCAGTCCGTCCCTGGATTGTGGAAACGAGTCGTGACAACTGGAGACAAGCTGGTGAGTCGTGGTTGATAAATACTGACTTCAAACCATGTCGCAAACAGACCTGATCGTGCGTTCTACACTCCGTTCGTATCTCCCAGTGACACCGACGATGATAGAAAACACAGTCAGAGCGTCAAAGATGCGGGCAAAGACTCATGATGCAGTCGTCGTGTGTATTTGCCTTGTGGTCGCCGTTATTGTTGCCATCACCTTCACCTCCTATTCCAAACAGCCTTATCAGGTGGCAAACAGGGCTGAGGAGGTCTCCCAGTACTGCGTACACAGTCACAGTACAGGACAGTACTAATTTAGTAACGAATTCGAGATTGGCTCCTGCGTGACCTACCCCACGTGAAACTCAGTCACAGGGGTTCCGCTGCGCTCTGCTTTGTTCTGCTCAGAAGCCAAAAGATTCGCATCCCTAACCGTTAATGATCTTGACGAACGGCGATCACCAACCAAATGCGATATGCTTCACCGTTAAATGAGAGGCTGAGCACACCACCCACGAGCCCTCATGGAGGTAGGTGGCCTGGACCGCAACGCCGTGGTATCATCATCCTTAAAGTTACGTGTTCCAAATCGTGGCAGGAAACTCACACGTTATGTCAAGATCCAGTCGTACACAGTAGCTTAATGTGTAGCTCCCCAAGAGCTGAGGCAAGACAGTTCAGGCGACCGATACTCGTATCCACAAGCAGAAGAAACGTACTTCCTATTTCGGAGGGGTTACAGTATTAATACAGCTCAAGCTCGCTAAGTTGGGCCGACCGGGATGGATTGCAACTACGAGTACGGAGTACGAGTTACGGATTACGAGTTACATACTCCAATTAAAAACCTCGCCTCGCATGCTTGGCTAGTCTTAGACCATCTGTCCAGGGGCCTGCGCTTACTTGGTGCTAGACTTCTTGCCTTGGTCCTCGCTTCACGCTTTACAAGTTACGACTTTATACTGTGATCACGCTCTTTCTAATGGTGGCTTACCCTATCAATGCCTTATCACGGACACCGGATACGGATTGAGTCGGTGCCCGATGAAGGCCACTGAATGGTTGGGGGCGGAAGCAAGCCAGCCAGCACATGGCTCAGCTGCGATGTACTCGGTATTGCTGTTAGTGATACGTCGTAGGCGACACCGTGAGACGACTGAACAACGACAAACGCTTTTTCCGATTCCTAGAGGCTGTGCAAGCTACTAGTAATGTGAGGAAGAGTCTTGGCGAGGTCAAGCTGAGGGGCGACCAACACGTCTGCCGCGATGCCACGATACCACGATACCACGCCGGGCACGCTTTCGCCTGAAGAGTTACATTTCTTGGCTTGACACCACCAAACGTTACGCTGCGCCAGTGGTGGTTTAAAAAGAGGGTGGACGTTCCACCTTCTCACCGGTAAGGAAAGGAAACGAAGAGCAGCTACCCAAGTTGTTACAGTACATACCTACTCCTTGGGGTGCTAGCTATCTCTGCCCGCGCAAGGCTGCAATTTGGTATACCTGTTTGCAGATCGTGCAGTTTGACTGTGGATATCAAGATCGCAGGTCAAGATCAAGATCAAGACTAAAGTTCCACGAGGCTCGATCTCAAATCTCATCACAACCCAGATCCCCAACGACCGACAGGGACATACAATGTCGCCTGCAAATCACGACCGCGACCGCGACCGCACCATCCCCCCAGGCATCAAGGACCATAAGCGCCGCTCCATCACCAACAAAAACACCGGCGAAACCGTTACCTGGTCGACGTACGGCTACGAGACCGACGGCAAAGAAGCCGCCGCCGTCCTGGTATGCAAACCGGGCGGCGGACCCCCTCTGCATTACCACACCACGTACGCGGAACGATTCGAGGCCCTCGACGGGGCCGGGATTGGCGTGCTGCTGGGCAAGGACCTCCACAGCCTGGACACCCTGCGCCTCAAGCCCGGCGAGGCTGCCGACATTCCCGTCGGGACGATCCATCGGTTCTTCAACGACGGCGATACCGACGTGACGTTCAAGGGGTTCGTGCGGCCGGCGCACGCCGGGTTCGAACGCAGCTTGTACATCCTGTTTGGGCTGAATAATGACGGGTTGGCGGATCCGGAGACCGGGATGCCGCGGAGTTTGCTGCACACGGCGCTGATTGGGGAGATGAGCGATATGAAGTTCCCGGGCTTTCGGGGCGGATTGATGAACCATGTGGGCGGTCTTTTGGCGGCGTATGCGAGGTGGACGGGCGTGGAGGAGGAGCTGCTGAAGAAATACTGGGATTGAGGCGATACGAGTGGGAAGGAATTTGGGGTTCTGCACGCGCGTACAGCGTGTATGGGACATGTAGATAGAGAGCCTCCTCCGGGCGCGATGCTGTTGTGAGTCGTGTGCAAACTCGGGGTCGGGAAATCTCCGAGCTGTTTTTGCGCAGGCCCAGACGGCTGTAGTTTTGGCCAGCCAGTAATTTCTTGAAAGGCCCTTGAATGATTGTGCATTGATGCCTTTGGAGACGAGTTCCACTGTCCTGCTTCCTTGAAGCTGGGCCCTCCTAAGCTGGAATGTTGTGCTCTTCCGCCCTCGCCCCCGTGCTCCACCTGTACCGACTTGCTACATGCTCCTCGAGCGGTCCCGTCTGGCCCTGTCGTCCATAGAAGTTCTCGCGATACGCCCCGTCAGGGACGGCGTGATCCTTCCAAAACAAACCTCCCTTCCGTAGTTCTGGCACAAGCAGCTCGACCACGTCCTCGAAACTGCCAGGAAACACAGCGTGCGCGATGTTGAAGCCATCAATATCGGCGACGTCAATCCACCGTTACAGAACGTCCGCCACCTGGCCCGGCGTGCCGACCAGCACGGGCCCGTTGCCGCCAATGCTCACATGCTCCGCGATCGTTTGCCTGGTCCACTTTCCGACGCCGGGACTGAACCGTGCGTAGCTTTCGACTGCCGCGCGCACGGCGTTGCTCTCGACATACGTCAGCTCTTCGTCTTCTTCGTACTGGTTCAGATCGATTCCAGTCCAGCCGCCGAACAGCGCCAACGCACCTTCTAGGTCCGCATACTGCTTGTAATCTGCATACTTTGCCTGGGCCTCCTCTTCCGTCCGGCCCAGAATCGGCGTCACCAGCGCCAGAACTTTCAGGTTCTGGGGATACCGCCCGAACTCCTCCTTTGCCAGCCTTCTGACGCCTGCGATATTTGCCTTGCATGCGTCGGGCGAACGGTGGGACACGAAGATAGCCTCGGCATGCTGCGCCGCGAACACTTTGCCTTTGGAGCTCGTGCCTGCTTGTAGTAGCAGGGGCGTGCGTTGTGGCGACGGCGAGCAGAGATGTGGACCCGGGACGTCGAAGAACTTGCCCTTGTGGTTGATTTGCCGAACGAGAGATGGGTCGCTGTACACACCGGTCTGCCGGTCCAACTTGACGGCATCGTCCCGCCACGACGACTCGAACAGCTTGTACATCACCTGGATATACTGTTCAGCCATGGCGTAGCGGTCATCATGCTGTGGTTGAGACGAGTAACCCATGTTGCGCGCCGCAGAATCCAGGTACGAAGTGACAATGTTCCAACCCAAACGGCCGTTGGTGAGATGGTCGAGTGTCGAAAGACGGCGAGCAAGATGATATGGCTATCCGTACGTCGTCGACACAGTCACGCCGAAGCCAATGGATTTCGTCACGGCTGCCATGGCTGGGATCGACGCAAGCGGCTCATGGACCGGCCATTGTGCCTCCGAACGGATCGCAAGATCGAGCGACTGCAAATAGACATCGTAGCCGCCTAGGACGTCTGCAATGAAGATGCCATGAATCTTGCCACGTTCAAGGAGTTGATCAAGGTTCGTCCAGTGAGACAATGTGTTGAATTGGTGCGACTTGTCTGCAGGGTGTTTCCATAGTCCAGGAGACTGGTGGCCGGAGCAAGTCTCGACGAAGGCGTGCAGAATCCACTGCTTTTTGACGGCCCGATTTCTTCATCCCGTTCCCGCGTGCCGTTCGTAGACGACATGATGGCTTTAGGCGAGTGAGTCGGAACCTGATTCTGCGTAGAAACGTGTACGGGAAGTCTTCAATGGCCCCCTCCAAGTCAGTTTGGCAAATTGTTCACGCTGTATCGACGTTGGCTTAAAGGCTCTCCTGCATGCATGCCCGCGCTGATGTCCGTCCAAATGGCAGGGTTCCCATCTTTCCAGGCGAGCTTCGTCGGTGGTATAGTGGATGGTGCAATCTGCTCCACATATCACGACGAGCCTTTCCCGCGTGGCTGGCAACTCATTTTATAGCGCCGCTAACCTTCCTCCAGACATGATCTTGACGGACAACCACTACCACAGAAGCACGTGGAACACCCTTGGTATGGCAACACTCGAGTGCAATTCCACCGATAGACGGAGTCGAAACTGCAGGAGGATCCAGGGTCTCTAGAGATGGATCCTGCGTCCCGTACGGTAGACGTGCAGGACTGGTTTCAACCAAGTCTTTGGGAAGACGCGCCTTGTCCGGCTAGCCTGCTGGTATGTGGCGTCCTCCCTTGCGTTGTTGACGTCTTTGAGCTCCATTCGCTCGAGAAAAATTCGCGGCGAGACCGACGGCGTGCTCGTTGATTGCCACGCATCGACTATGAGCTTAGCCCCGGCCAGTATACAAGTAAGAAGGCCATCGCAGCTTATCTCTTCTGCCAACTTCAGGTTGACCTGCTTCGCCCGTTGCCCTGGCTCGTCTTTGTCCTTACTCGGCAGTTCTCTCTTGACACTTTCTCCTCTTCTAGCGTCGAATTGAAGTGGACAAGATGTCTCGTGCAGCTTCTGTCATCACGAAGCATCCCGAGATCCAGGATGTCAGGGAATCGTCTGTGCAGAAGCATTCAGGTCAGTCCTTTAATCCCCCAGGTGAGAGGGCTCTAGTTGAACACGTACAGTTCGATGGTACCGCTCCACTTTCTACAACGCCACAATCCTGGGGCCCTGCAACTTTTCAGCTCCCGGTATATGGGGAGCAATGAACTCTCTCGGTGCCGGGGGTGAAGAGAAGCCATATCTTGTCAACGCCGCGAATGCACTGACCTTTTGCTTGATGGTGATCTCCTGTCTCCTCTCCCCCGTGCTTGCCAAATACATTGGCATCAAGGGCGCTCTCATCTTCGGGACTCTGGGCTATGCTCCATTTGCTGCAGGCCTCTACACCAACAACCGCTTCGGGACAGAATGGCTGGTGCTCGTCGGAGCTGCGCTATGCGGCATTTCGGCGGGTGTATTCTGGTCGGCGGAGGCCGCCATCGCTTTGGCATACCCCGAACCATACAATCGAGGGAGAATATTGGGCTACTGGCTTACCTACCGCCTAGGTGGACAGATTCTGGGCGGCGCAATCAACCTCGGCATCAACGTCAACCGCCACGAAGCGGGAAAAGTCAGCTACGTCGTGTACTTGGTTTTCATCGCCTTGCAAGCACTGGGACCATTCATAGCGCTGCTACTCAATCGACCCCACAAAGTCGAACGGACTGATGGCCTGAAGGTCGAGTTGGAAATTCTGGAGCATCCTTGGCGCGAGCTTAAGGCGACGACGAGGACGTTTTTTACGAAAAAATACCTACTGCTAATCCTGTTCATCGGTCAGACTGTCTATGCGGAAGCTGTTTTCTTCACCTACCTCTCCTTGTGGTTCAGTGTCCGAGCCCGAGCATTAGGCTCCTTTCTGTCGGGGATCATGGCTGTGACTTGTGGAAATATCCTTGGCCAGTACCTTGACCGCACGAAATTCTCGGTGAGGTTCAGGTCAAGGACTGCTTTCCTGGCACTTGTGATGCTTCAAGGCGGTTGGTGGATTTGGGCGACAGTCCTTGTGACCAAGTTCCGACACTCAAGACCTTCGTACGATTGGACGAGCAGCGGCTTTGGTCACGCTTTTGTTCCGTTCTTGTTCTTGACCACGGGATTCCAGATGAATTACCTCTTCTGCTATTTCCTGATCGGACAACTGGCGATATCACCGACTGAGATCATTCGGTATGCTGCGTTGCTTCGTGGGTAAGAAAAGTTCGTTCCCTTTTCGCGACAAGAAGCTGACGAAGATAGTACGGAATCGGCATGGCAAGCTGTCAGCTACGGCTTGAATTCGATCAAGATCTTTGCTGAAGTGGGCGGGGTGTATATCAAACTCGGGTTATGGGCGGCGGCTTTGGTCCCGACTTGGTTGGTTGTGAGACACTTTGGCAACGACATCATTGCTTCCGCAGCGGAGACAGACAACAATCCTGCCGTTGCAAGGTTCTCGAGTTCCGAAAGCGCTTCTGCCGATCATGCTACCGAGACAGTGACGGGGAAGGAACATTGTACACGCAAGGTGGTGGCGGTGGATTCTCACCGGCTGCTGAACCAGCCCTCTGATACTGTGCTCTCAGTGGAGTTCGAAGGACTCGCTCGTCGCCAGCTGACATGACGGCAACAGCACGGTGAGCTCGCCGTATCATAGTAGCGGCGCGCAACTTAGAAGAAGCGCGGGCAAGAGTCCTCCATATGAGCACAGTAGATTGTATAAAAGCTCTCCGAAAGCTCGTCCTTGGATCCCCCACCACCGCTGGCCGGAGACGCTAATTCGTTTCTGTACTAGCTGCTTCTTGGATCTTGGCGTGTTTTTCCCTTTTGCACGACTCTTGAAAGCCAACAATCAGCTACAACTCCAGCGGGCGGGATCAATTGATGAGAGCAGGAGCAACGGACTGGAGCCAGGTTGCTAATTTGATCCGTGCTGGTATTCGCAAGCAAGGCCAGCCCTGAAACGAGCTCGATCATGGCCGAAAAGGCCCCTCCTTCTCTCACCGCTGTCGCAGTCTCTTCGCTCATTCTCGGCCTGCTGGCAGGCTACTTCATCGGCCAAGGGTCCAGTATTGGTGTCTTTGGCGGCTCTGGCGGCTCGAAACAGGCCAAGACGAGCTGGCCAAACAGTTACGATGTCAAAGTCCACGCCGACTCAAGCGATGACCAGGCCGATGACGAGGATGAGGCGGATGAAGACGGAGAAGATGGGGATGGGAAAGAATTGAAGGATTTCAAGGACTCCAGTGAGGACGTCAAACTTGTCCTAGGCGTGAGAACAGACCTGGGAATGGGAAAAGGTGAGGGAAAGCTTATTATAACGCAGAATCTCCTGGCTAATCTCTCCCTCACAGGCAAAATCGCAGCTCAATGTTCTCACGCGACGCTTGCCTGCTACAAGTATCTACTCAACCATGTCACGTCAGCTCCGATGCTTAAACGTTGGGAACAAGGAGGACAACCCAAAATTGCAGTCCAAGTCAAGTCCGAGGAAGAATTGGAGACACTGCAAGCCCAAGCCATTAGCTTAGGGCTTTGTGCAAGGATAATACACGATGCAGGAAGGACCCAGATCGCTGCGGGCAGTGCCACGGTCCTAGGCATACTTGGTCCTAAGAGCGTGGTTGATCAGGTCACAGGACACTTAAAGCTGTTGTGACGGGAAGGTAGACTACAGTGCCTCTCCGTGAACATCAACTTTCTCCGCTGATCCGAGTACCTGTTTCGGCAGTCTCGCACTCTCACGGAACTTTCACCGACACCCTGTCTCAACATGCCACTCGCTGAGGAAAGCGACATCAAGACGACGTCGCCCATCATGACAGCAGCCGTCTCCTATGGACGTCAGAGATATGCCTCCCGGGTCCCTTTCTCGTGGCTCCTATGTATGGCATCGATCATCCTATGTCGAACCAAAGCGTCTTCAAAAGTGGGCACGGTCCCCAACCCTCTACTTACAAACGCATCCCAGGCCTTGTCGACATTGTACGCCCAGTCTGCAGCGACTTCGGTCTCAATCTCCTCTGGTTGTCCACCTTGCCCGACAAATTTCAGTGTGGTAGGGAACATCTCGAGAAGGCCATTAGGCCCCTCGATAATCAGGCTGCCTTTGGTTCCCCTAATCTCCCAGTACAGACCCTTCTCGGTGGGCGACTGCCCTCCTTGGTACACGATGGTTGCTACAGCTCCGTTCAACAGAGTCCCAGTTATACTCACCTGATCCGGGGTGTCGTTGTCGACAGTCCTGAGGACTTTTCCGGACGTCGGATCGACGATTGGCATTTTTGGTCGATGGTTGGCCAGCGTGGCCTGGAGATGTTTGAATTCCCCAAGTACAAAGCAAAGTGCATCTGTTCCATGCATGGTCGGTATGGTTGCCAGAGTTGCACCGTTTTCGAAGGTCAGCTCATATTCCAGTGCGACCGGAGTCACTGGCCCCATGATCACTCCATAAGCGAACATCTTTCAAGCATCACGAGTCAGCTTTGGCATACCACATGAGGTTGTTACGCCGATCATGTCTGTCTCCTGAATGTCTTGGGCCGTTTGAAACTTGAGGCATGACGGGTAATGGTGTTCCCACATACCGTTGTTCCCAAGATATCACCCAGCTTGCCTGCAGCAACCATTTCCTTCGCCTTTAGTACACTGGGATTCTGACGACCCTGAAGTCCGATCATGTGCTTGACACCTTTTGCCTTTGCTAGAGCCGTCAGCTCCTCCGCCTGCTTCAGATTCGCCCCCAGTGGCCACTCGACGAAGACATCTTTCTTGGCTTCAAGCGCAGGCTTAGTGAGCCTGTAGTGCTCGGGGGTCTTGACTGAAACCACCACCATATCGACGTTCGGGTCGCGTACGAGGGAATCCACGTCGCCATAGCAGGCAACCTGTCCTGGCAGATTGTATTTCTCGACAGCCTTTCTTGCTGAAGCTTCAGTGCTGTTCTGGAGAGCCGTGATCTGGTAATGAGGCGACTTGAGGAGCGCTGGCAGATGTGAACTGGATGCCCAGGAGCTATGTTTGCAGATAAAGTCAGGCCGATCGTTCGAATGAAAGGTATGACAGCGGAATTCTCACCCTTCGGCGGAAAGACCGATCAAGCCTATTTTGATCGGTGCCATCTGGTTCGAGTCCGCGAAGACGTCCCACCAAAAGTCGGCTACCGTTATGAAGTTGAAGAGACTCCTTACCCTGTCCCTTGGTGAAATCGCAACCTCCAAGTAGCCAGTAAGTTATATCTTAATCTCAAGCAGACCTTCGTCCAGTCAGGGGTCCGTAGTAAGCACTTCGTGGTCAGCGGTCAGTACCCCGTACATACGTATATATATATATATATATATATACGGATATGCATATGCATATCTTTCTCTATACCAGTGGTAGACGAAGTAGCATCCCCACTGATCACATAATACCCTAATTCCTCAGTCTCCAGGAGACAGTGTACCATCACCCAGCACGGCCGACACGGCGGAGCAACGGACGCGGCGTGGCGTGCACGGCGTGGTCCAACATCCAGTGCACCGGCTCGACTGGCACTGGTTGTGTTTGTAATTAGCCACAGCCGTACTGCGTACGGAGTACGGCGCACCAACAGGGCTTTATTGCTGACACGACAATGCAAGGGGCACAACCGGCTTAGGCTCGTGTCCCATATGACGCCCACCTCCACACCGAGGACACAGCACTATTCTTGCTTGCATGGAAATTCAGTGTAGTTATGTACTCAGTACGTGTGGCATGACGCTGGGAGAGAAGGATAATGGGAGAATTGCAAGTATAGTCTGTTAGAGATGCGACGGAGAATTGCATTACATTGCTAGGTACTGTAAGCATCGCATACACCCACCTGGTGACGCTGATGGTGCTGGTGATTCTCTTACCTACTATACCGCTAGGTACTCCGTACTGTGTATACATAACCACCACCACTCATGTCACGCTGGACTGATTACCGTGACTCGTCCCTGCACTGTTGATATAAGGAGAACTGCTGCGCCAATTCGACCGAATGTTAGGCCGACGGTTAATTATGTAGCCAAACGTTGTCCCGTCCGTGGTTTTATTGTGTAAATCTTGCTGACATGTAGAGTACCTCGTATAGCATAGGATACAGTAGATATGTCGAGCGTCGAATGGTTCTCCGGACCTTGTCACTGGTATATCTTGATGGGTGGGTAAGTATACCGAAGTCGCCGGCCGAAGCCCAGTGACCACGGAGGAAGAAGGAAGAGCGCAGGTACTCCTAAGTACCGACATTTACCCTGCTACACCTGGTGGGCACTGCGGGAAGCTCACTCATCCTGGGCACGCTCCAGCCTCGAGGCTAGACATACTGCTTGGCCAACTCCTCACTCCTCTCGCTGTACGTGTCCTTATACTTATTCAGCACGTCCAGCGAGATCTTGCTCCCCCCGCAGACCACAATCACGACTTTACTCCCCGGCGCGATGTCCTTCAAGTAGTGCTTCAACCGGCCGGCATACGCGAGAGCAATGCTCGCCCCGCAGGCCGGTTCGACAAGCATCCTCTCGTCATCAAGAAACCGCCAGCACGCGGCACACGCCTCGGCATCATCGAGCACCACAGGCGTCACATTTGGTCGTTGCGCCTGGACGAACGCATTCTCCGCCACACGGATGGCCCCAAGCGACGTGGCCACGGAGGTGATCCCCTTCAAGGTGACGAGCTGGCCCTGCTGCAGCGACTGGGCGAGGGAGTCCGCGCCGCGAGTCTCGACGGGCAGGACGCATACGTCGTTGCCCCAACCCACACGGTCTACTCCGTGCATGATGCCGGAGAATAATCCGCCGCCACCGACGGAGCAGACGATCGCGTCGGGTCTCTCGCCACAAGGCATCTGCCTCGAAATCTCCTCGACCATGGTGCCCGCGCCGGCCCAGATCGCGGGGTGGTCGAAGGGGTGGATATACACGCCTTGCTCGCCCCTCGCTTCGGCTGCGGGGATGATCGTCTCGCGGAGGTACTGGTCGGCGAAGAACCAGCTGTCGCCGTGGGAGAGGACCTCGGTGGCGCCTGCAGCGCGTAGTTTGGCGATCGTCGCGTCGTCTGTGTTGAGCGGCACGACGACGGATGAGGCGTAGCCTAGTGATGTGGCGGCTGTGACGCACGCGAGACCGGCATTCCCGCCTGACGAGGAGTAGAAATGTAGGGGTCTATTTGTGTCGGTTGAGCGAGAGAACGACTCGGCCTCTCGGTCTGCAATGGACTGGAGCATCAAGTTGCCGATGCCTCGGGATTTGAACGACGATGAGGGCTGCAGATTCTCGAGCTTAAGGAAGATGCGGCTGCGGCTATGTCAGTGCGTGTGCAAGGGATGACAGAGGAACATGTCATTGTACCAGCCAGCAATCTTGGACAAGACCGTTGATTCCACCAAGGGAGTCTCGATCCATGGTTGGTGAGGACGGGGCGTGGGGCCTTCCTCAAAGTGGTTCCGTTCTATCATGTTTTGCTGGTTGTGTTGTCGCCGGTCAGGTAGGATAGACGGCGTGTGTAGAAAGCAAAGGCTACTCGCTAAGAAGTCTTCCGTGCTGCCTTTTGTGGGAGGTTCAAATCGAAGACAGCGACGACATATAATGTGTCGATGTACAAAATAGATACACGAGTCTGTAAAGTACAGAGTTACAACGGCCAGCACTTGCCACCCTCGGCCAAGATCGACGTCGTTACTCTCCTGTTGCAACGTCGCGCTGTCCACGCCTTACGACACGATTCGGGTCAACAAAGTCTCCGATGTAGAAACACATGGCAGCAGGTGGTACCTGAGATCTTCCGTCGAGGCTTACTTTGTGGACCGCAATTCCTGTGACTGTTAATGAACACGTGGACTCTTCCGCTACTGGTCGTCAATGCAGGAACGAACAGGCACGAGTAGTGGAAAAGATTGGGGACTGGAGGTTTCGTATCGGACAATACCCGTCTACTCAGAACACAGTATGTCGGGAGTGTCTGCCGGTGAAGTCCGATGCGCGGCATACAGAGCCTCGCTATCTACAGAAAGGCTCACTGAGAGTTCGCATTCCTGTCCCCTCGATACGAGGTACCGTGGACACAGCATTGACGATCAAGCCACGAGGTAATTGTGGTAGTCGGTTCTGCGAAGAGGATCGGCATCCCAAGATGGAGCAAAGACTCGCGTTCTGCACGCTCGGAATGTTCATCATAGGTCTGTCTGTCTGTCTGTCTGCCTCGCTTGACCCTTACTGTAAGCGGCACGTATGTACTAAACGGGGAATTCACTCGGTACCTAGACAAGATCGAATACCTCGACAACAGCCAGACATCGCAACAAAACATCATTGGCGGCGCAGGGACCTACGCCGCCCTCGGTGCCCGACTCGCCGCAGGCGTCCAGCACGCCCACCTCGTAAGCTGGATTGTAGACATGGGCGCAGACTTCCCGGCACTGTTCCACCAGCTGATCAACACGTGGCACACGAATTGCGTCTTCCGGCGCGATTTGAACCGACTCACCACGATGGCGTGGAACGGCTACGGCGCGAACGAATATAGAGCGTTCAAGTACCTGACACCAAAGTTACGGCTCGACGAGAAGGATCTGTCCGACGAACAGGTCCTCGCGCGGAGTTTCCACATGGTCTGTTCGCCCGCTCGGTGTATCAGTCTTGTGAACGGAATCTTGGGGCGACGGCGAGACCTGCTACGAGAACGAGGTCTCAGTCCCGACGCCGTGGATGCTGAGCTGTGGCCAATCTTCGTATGGGAACCGGTTCCAGATCTGTGCACGCCGGAGGAGGTGGCCCGGTTAAAGGTTGCGGTTGGGTATGTCGATGTGGTGAGCCCGAATGCAGATGAGTTTGCCGCATTTTTCAAGCAGATGGCGGGGTTCGAGTCGAGGGAAACGCAGGTAAGGTGGTTGCTTGGTGGCCAGTCTGCAGTGGCAGGAAGGCCGCTTCGCGCAACCGTGGTGATCAGGGAGGGCGCGCAGGGCTGCAGAACGTACACTGCATATAGCTTGGAGGGTCTGCATCTTCGCCCATACCACCAGAGCAAAGAACGGGTGATGGACCCTACGGGCGCAGGGAATACCTTTCTGGGAGCCTTGGCGATGGGGCTGACCGGCGTGACGAGTCCTGATGGAAGTGTGCTCCAGGATCTTGTCGTCCCGGACGATCAGAAACGGCTTCTGCTTGCCCTCATACATGCCACGGTAGCAGCTGGGTATGCGATTGAGCAGATCGGTATGCCGGCTGTGGCGGCCGCAGACGGCGACTCTTGGAACGGGCAGAGGTATCCTGAGCGATTTCTAGAGTACTTGCGAAGAGAACGACAGCATATAGACCGACAGCTTTCATACACGCCGATGGTACCTTGACACCACCACTGTACCCGGCGATCTTTTATGTCGGATGAGACATACGTATCGCGGCGCCCTCGTGAAGCTGTTCATTTTGCTTTTCACGTCGCTGATATGTATGTACAAGTTTCGAGTGCGCCATGATTCGCCAATCATTTTGACAAGGAGGTAACCGAGGAACGCGAGCGGATGGGCTTCGGATGGCCCACATCTCCTCCTTGCTCTGGTACAGTAGTATGAGCCATTCACCTGCTCGTCCTTGTCCGACCTCCACATCTACACCATTGTAGGTATGCAAGTTGCGCGCCGTGGCTCACTGCCCTTGTGGTGACCGATGAGTGGGTGTTCGCCTGTTTGATCACCAGCAGGTCGCAGGTCGCGCAGTTCTTCATTGTCCTCTTTGGCCCTTCTCGTGCTCTATGATCTGTCTGCTCCAACTGCAAGAGTATCAGCAGAGGTACTCCATTGGCCACCCGTTGCCGTCAATCGCTTCAAGGTCAGACTTACTACCGACTCGGAAAGAACACGTCCTCCCTAGGCATCTTGTATCGCACTTCCCTCTCCGCAGAAACTCTCCACGCCAGCGCCGTGCACGCCGCAATCACCACGCCCATGACTATTGTGTTTGATTTCCAATTATGTGGTTGGCCGTACCATCCACCGGCCGGGGACCAGACGTGCTTCGGGTAGGGAACCTTGCCGCCGCCACCCATGGTGCTGCTGAGGTCGGGGTGAAGCAGTGAGACGTGAGACAAGAGGAGGACGAAGGGTAGGAGAGGGGGAGGATCGTGGGGCGGACGGTCGGATGTTCTCGTCGAGGGAAGTTTGAGCTTGGAGTTGGAGGTTCGAGTGATGGAGGATGCAGAGGAAGTGGATTTGGCGAGATGTGATTGGCGGATGCTAGCTCGCTCGGCAAACCTGCCGTCCACAAGCTACACACCGGGACCCAGTATCAGCAGCTCTTCGATGCTGACGGTTTCGGCTTCACTGCTTGACCACCGCATTCGCAAATACGCCGACTGAACATCTACTCCTCTCAAATCGTGTCCTGCCTGCACTATTGCAAATTCAGGCATGCATGATATTTGTCTCCCCTAATTGCCAATACTTAGCAGTGCCCGGGATCCCGACATTGTCGAGTTGTCATCAAGTACGACTGGAAAAGGAACAGAGTTTCCTCAAAGAGGTTTTTTATTATTTTTTCTATGTAAAGGAGTGTATTGAAATCAAGAACGCCGGTCGCTTATGCAGAGGGTAAAGAAAACAAAGAACGCCAATCGCTATGCAACTCATTAACAAATCCAATGCCAGTCACCGATGTTGTACGTGTGCTTCATTTCAAGCCGCGCAGTCCATGTCATCAGGAACCCCGTTTACAATTTCTGAGCGACAAAGCTAGGGTCGCAGACAATGCTGTGGACTTCGCTCGGGGTCTCCAAGGTCCAAGCACCCTTGTCGGCGTCGGAGAAGGTGATGTCGCGGTTCTCACCACGGAGGACGATCAGAGGTGCGCCCGCCATATCCAGGATCTTGCAGCGGTAGTCCTGCTTCTCGACCAGCGAACCGACCGAGAGCTCGACAGTCTCGTAGGGGCCGAAGGAACCGGCAGGAGTGGATGTCGCGGAGGAACCTGCGGGGAGGACGGTCTGAGAACCAGTGTCGGTCGACAGGCTCTGTAAGATGACGCGCAGGCTCAGCTCGTCCGAGTTGGGGTCGATCTTCACAAAGGTAGGGTCGCAGACCACCTCGCTGACATAGGCAGCTTGTCTGAAGGTCCAGGCACCCTTGTCGGCGTCCGAGAAGGTGGTATCAACGTTGGCACCGCGGACTCCGACGATGGCATTGCCGTAATTGTCGAGAGCTTGGCAACGAAGGTCCTTGTTTGCGACATCCGCTCCGAGGGAGATCTCGATCGTGGTGAAAGGACCGCTCGTGGCTGGAGTACCCATGGCCCGTTCTGTCGACGACAGGCCACTGACCTGAGCACCGGTCTCGCCACCGTCACACAGGATGACCGTGACGGTGTTGTCATAGGAGCGGCGACTGTGAGGAGCAGCAAGGGTGCCAGTGGCGGCAAGGAGAGCGAGGACGATGGTGTTGGCATACATTTTGAGATGTGGAATTGTTGTGAGTTGAAGGTAATTGAACGATTGGAATTAAGTGTTCTCTTGATTAGAAGTGGTTGGAAAGAATGTTAGGCAGTTGGTCCCAAAAAGTGACAGATAAGGAAATAAGGAAATATAAAAGGAAAGTCGGATGGTTGTTTGTTGTTTGTGCTGTTTGATGGAGAGAAGAATCGTCTACAGAGGTGAGGCAGGCCCTCCTTTATAGCCATACTGGCCATGTAGCTGGCTTGAAGTGAAGGATCCGCTAACGTGGTGTCTTCAGTGGCGCCAGATCGAATTGGTAGCAGCATTGTCCCAAATTGACAAGGCCATATGGCAGAGCATGGCGCCACTCAGCACGAGTGTAACGGTCAACAACGGCAAGCACAGAAGAACAGTCGAGAAGAATGACAAAGGTACCTAAAATGAGGTGAACGAGGTATGAGCTGCTACTGCGGCCGGGAGATTTGGCTGATAAAGCACGCGCCAAGACACTATAGCGCACTTTAGGTGTCATTGGCTGGAGAAATACACACTGTTGATTACACCCGCAGGACCAATTCACCTCGAGCAGAGGAGCTCACAGCCTGATTAGTTCCTAGCCACGATTCCACAGCGTAATTCGCCTCCACTTGACCATAAAGCCGGATGTTGTGATGTCTTGGCATAAAATAGTGCTTACTATTTTACCAACTGTTATCCCAAATAACTTGAAGCTCTGTGAGAGGGTAGACAAGCCTTTCGGAAGCCAAGACACCAGCTGAGGCAAGCCACGCTCATGCTTCATCGCCGCCTTGACTTGGTTAGACGAGGAACGAAGAAGAGTAGTATACTACTGTATGAGCTCGGCAACGAGAAGCATTGCCGAGAAGCGAGGAACGACAAACGTCTGAGATTGCCTTCATGGTAGCCCGAAGAGCTTTCGCAGTGCGAACAATCTAGCCGGGCAGTTTCCAGCTTGGCATGCATGTAATGTGATTTCGGTGCCTTTAACGGACGTATCATCCTGATGTGGCTCTAGCTGGGTTTACCATTATCACCCAGAAGAGCAGGAGCTGCTGGGTGCGCAGTAACTTCCGCGGCTGACGACAGCGTCATTCCTATGCGCTCTTGTGCAGCTGAACCCCGACTAGCTGGTCTCGTCGGAGGCCTGCTCGTGGACCCTTTCCACATTGTTGTCCAGGCTCTCTTTCGCCCGACGAGCTGTACAGGTCTCGAGCCAGGTAAGCAGCCCAGCATATCGCTCGGGGAAACCAGATTGGACGTAACGTTGGCCGTTGCCCACGGAAGACAATCCAACATGCTCGATCTCGCGCCGGAGACAGTCGCTCAGCTGTGCGTCGACCTAGCGCTCTGTCAGCTCCGCATTCGTGATGGTACCTAGGTATCTCAATAGTGGCCGGTACCAGCCTCATTGTATGTTGAGAGCTCGGGGCTCAGGGCTCGATAGCTGTAATACTGCGGAGTTGCGTCCGTCAGCACTTGGGCAGCCACTGTAGCGTTTCTATCGTTCTGATAAACGAAGCTCTGCCGGCTCACAAGGCCGATTAGATTCCGCCTTCATACTTGATCATGGGCTGCTGTTCTTGTCCGGACAGTCTCCCTAACCTTCCTAATTTTGCAAACACTGAATGCCAAGCCAAGAGGTCGCGCCCCAAAACTTGGACTCACCCATGAATCAGGTTGTCTACTGTGTAACAGATTACGCAGTACTTCACGCATGTGTCGACCGGGTGCACCCAGACTTTGCCCATGTAGGGACCGCCTTCCCGATTCAGTATTTGCGAGTACTACAAACCGCTTGATTTGTGCTTCTGCCCGACGGCATCAATCAACACGTCTTGTTGGCGGCGCAGGTTCCGCTATCTCTGGACATATCAAATAGACAGCCGAGATGACACCCTTGCTTGGGAAAACTGTGGTTGAATAGACTTTCGAATGTCGAAGAATCGAGCCAGTCAAACCTGACTCCAGGCAGACCTACTGGTCCAGCAGTAGCACCCCTGCAAAAAGCCAGCATGAAAGGTGATTGGCAACTTGAAGCAGGCGAGCCACAAGCACAGAGAGCTTAGCCGTGCACCCACGAAGCAGGGTGGCCATGATGAACCCGTATCTGTTCGAAACGACATCTTGAACAAGGATCGAGGCGACTTCATATGCAACGTGATTCCCAAGCTTTGTGCACCTATGATTGCTGCGCAACCACATTAGATTACTCTAATTGGACTGATGAAGGTGTTTCATGACCGACGCAGCAACGGTGAACTTGGAACCCAGAAGAACAGTTTGGGACAAGACAGGGACAGTTGAGTTGAAGGGGTCCGAAGTGGACAAGCACGCTTCCTTTTTGGGATAATTGCCAAGCCAAGCTCTAATTGGCTGCGATCGTTTCCAGATGAATTTCTTTCGCGTGTCCCAATCCGATGGTCTCGTGTCGCAGGAGAAAAACGTGCCATCAACCAGCTGGAGACGCACTTGTCCCTCCGTCAGGGTTTCCTTTGCCCTAGATCCTGACTCATAGCCCGAAAGCATACGGAGCTATAGGACCTATTTCGTGGAGCGGTGGTAGCTCCGATGAAGAGGTTGAGGCTCCTGAGATGGAGCGGGAGTGTACTCTCACCACGAACGAGACCCGACATCCTCCCTTCTCCGTTCTCCAGTATACGACGCTTCCAAGCAATAGCAGCTGTCCCCGCTGGTGCTGAAGATGTCTTTGAGGCACCTACGACAGATGGACCATACCTTCCTGAAGAAACGCTCATGACATTACCCTCACCTCCGGTCACCGCGGCGAGAACATCTGCGAAATTAGCAGCCCTCCATGCTCGGTTATCCCTCCCATCACGGTTCCCTCTTGAGACATTAGCAAGGACTCTGGTGGACGAGTCCGCGGACACCTCAATACGGTTCAACAACAAACCGTTTGCTTTGCTTGGCAATGACTTGCTGGGTTACTACACATCCGAGTATATCATCAGCCAGTATCCGAGATTACCGCTTGCGGTGGTTTATGCCGCAATGTATGCATACCATGGCCCAGCGACCTTGACACAGATGGCTAGGGAATGGGGTGTGGAAGCCGCAGCAGAACCAGGTGGTGAGGTTGACCCCGGGCTACTACAATTCAAGAGAATGCCGCCGGACACAAGATTAGAGAAGGATAGTCCAGACGCAGTCGCTAAGAGCAGCGACCCACGGGCAACATGGACCCGAACCCTGAGCGCAAAGTCGGTGCACTACGATCAATTTGGCGAACCACTAGAGCGACCGGTAGACCCAGAACATCTCAAATCCAAGGGCGTCACCCTGCAACGGGCAAGCACCAACTTTGTGAGGGCTGTCATCGGCGCGGTATATCTGCATGCTGGACGGGCAGCAGCGAAGAAATTTTACAGCGACCACTTCATGTCTCGCCAATTAGACATGTCGAGTCTTTTTCAGTTCAAGACCCCGACTAGGGATCTGAGCAAACTTTGTGGAAGAGAAGGGTTTCAGGCACCCGTGGCCAAAATACTGAGCGAGACGGGACGCAAAAGCAGAACGCCTGTGTATGTTGTTGGGATTTACTCAGGCAGCGACCTGTTGGGCGAGGGTGCAGGAGCCAGCCTTGACGAGGCAAGGACTCGCGCCGCAGTCGCCGCATTGAAGGGCTGGTATCTTTACAGCCCGACCGAGTTCCGGTTACCCAGCGAGACCGAAGAGCCGGCAGCCAAGCCATGGACGCCTATTCTGGTGGACGTAGGCGAGGTTGTCGCCTAAGTATCTGTACGAGACTTTGTTCTTGTCACTATCTCCAGCCAGTCGAGTGTACTTCTATGATACCTTGAATATTTGTGAAAAGTAGGCGGGCAATACGGGGCGCCGGGGCAAGGCATGTGTTTGCAAGGCGAACTGTTGTAAGTCGATATGCATGGGGTTGGCAACGCACATGCAAATGCGAATGTTCCTCTCCCGCCGTCTTCAGCTTCTCGACATGCACTGTATCTTCGATAAAGTTCTTCGTGCAACAGCGTGGTCTTCCGTCTGCCATCTCTAGACATGACCGGCCAATAAGAGCCTGAAGCGGAGCGGTTCAGTGTGGCAGCTTGGCAGACCCTTTGTGACGTCAATGATTGGAGGCCTACGCCAACCCTCCTGTTTGCTACGGAGTACCGCCTTGCCGACCCTTCGATCTTGCGCAATTCGAGAAGCAGCTGGCTGCACTAGGTTTGAGCAGACAAGGAACCGAATCGCTTTTCTTCCAATAGCAATGGCCAAGAGAGAACCGTCCCCGGAGTCGGGCGTGCTGTGTTGGGAGTGCCGGGATGATCAGGGCACAATAAATACGAGGGACCTTTCGCGTCACAAAGTTCTCTGAGGCTCCCAAGCCCATCACCAGCTTGCGCCACCTTTGGGGTGTGGTAGCCTTCGCAAATCAGGTCCGCCGAATAATACCACCGTGTGTTTCAGGAGGCTGTTAAACGGAAGATCAGAACGGATGATACACTCCGCCTTGCTCCAGTCCTTCAGATCGATTTCTCTACCGGCCCCATGACTCGGGCTTGTGACTCGGTTCGCTACATGGATTACCAACATTGGAACATTCCACGACCCAGTATTTAGCCTCGCTAGGCAGTCTTCAACTCTTATAGTGTCTTGCCTCTCTGAAGGATCCGCAATCCGGGGAACTCGTATATGGTTGACATTCCTCTTATAAGTCTGTCTATCACCTGTTCCTCCTCATCTACTCCTGTATCTTGAAGAATACGCCATGGCAGCAACAGAATACTTCGCACCTGGCGCCAGGCCTCCTCTGGAGCAACAGAGTTCTGGTCCGTACCTGCCTCAAACACAGAGACCGAGTCAACCGCAGCCTGGTTTTGGTTATCAACCTGGTCATCCAAGTCCACAGTTCGGCAGCAACGCACCACCATCGCCCTACGCTCCTCACGCGGCTCCTCGACCGCCGCCTCCTTATGAACCACTGAATAACGAGGCCAAAGTACACTTCGCCCAAGAGTCACAGCTACCTCCTCCCGGCCAACAACGACCTTCTCTGTCGAGTCAACCCACATACGCGCTCAATCAGCCGAACTATCAAGCCAATCCAGGGCAACATTTGGCGCCGTATCCTCCAGGCCGTTACGTGCCTCAAGGGCCCTATCTCCAACAACAACCTTACGCACAGTCACACCATCGACCCCACCACCGAGGTTCTTACAATGACCCTTCAAGACTGGACTATTCCTCAGACCCCGAGAGCCACAGGCACAGGCACAAGAATCGTCCCCGTCGGGTCTCAGACAACTCGCGGTCAACGAACGCAGACGGTTTCCTCGGCGCTGCAGGCGGAGGTCTCATCGGCGACCTGATCTTCCCAGGTCTAGGTACAGTCGGTGGCGCACTTGTCGGATGGCTAGGTGGCAAGGACTACGGCAAGCACAGAAAGTGGCGAGAAGAAAAGCGGGACCGAGAACAGGATCGATGGGAGAGGAAATACAACAAAGGCGACAGCGGCAGTGACAGGTCGAGGAGTCATAGTCGGGACAACAGAGACAAGGATACCCAGCGGAGCAGACACAGTCATGCAACCCGGCGGAAGAGTTATGACTAAGATGAGGTTCGCTTTTGGTGAAAAATTCTGGTGGATATTCGGTGGCATTCTGTTGACAACGTTTTCTCATGACAGCGACATCTTTTAGCATGCGGGGTCTGAGTGATGACATGTACCTTGGTACTTAGCACAGGCGGCTCTGATATACCCGACTAGGAGGCCGCTCCATCCGGCCTGAATAGTTGATGACTCGGATGAGTTCTCGCGGCAGAGAACTTGGGTTCTAAGCAGTACTATTTTTTGGGTCGCGTGGCATGAAAAGGTTCCCACGAACAGGCATAACAGTATGCGATGTCCCTAGTATCCGATTGACACCCGTATGCACCCCAGAGCAGCCGCGGTGGCAAAGACTGATGGAAACCTGCAGTTGAGCGCGAAGTGACCCGAGAGCATGGGGCCGGTGACGTACGGAGTACTTTGCGGCGGCTGCTGGCGCCAAGATTCGGTTACGTCTTCCCGTCACCTGTGAAAGAGATTCACTTTCCCTGTTAATGCCACCTCACCCCCAATTCTGCAATGTCGAACTCGGCGCTGGAACCTCGCACCGTCCCTATTGTGACCGACGATACGGTGTACCGAATACAGCCTTCCTCTTGGTATCATCCAATCGTATCAGCTCTACTACCGACCGTGGTATCGCTAAGCCCTGCGCACTAACGAAGCTGCCTTGTGGGGGCGAATATGTGTCAACAGGTGAGTCTGGACTCCGCATCGTTGCGCAATCTCCTGGCGCCGTGGGCAACAATGTGGCTGCGAAAGGTCTCTGCAGCTGCGCTTTGCGCGAGTACCCGGACCATTTCTCCACTGGTCTTTTCGACTTGAGCTGCTCAGGGACTGTGCATGAGTATTAAGGGACGCAAAAGTCGCAGTGTGGGATCTCATTCAATAAGAGGGGGTTTCCCACGGGAGGTATAGACTGATGGTTTGACCTTAACGCTCCATGAAGTTGACAACCCGTCCACACAGTACCCCTAGAGTGATGCAGCGGACATCGCATGTATGCCATATTGTTTTGTATCAGCCGACACTGCGCCTATGACACGACAGTTTGAACTTTGCCAGCTGTGGGCCTGGGCTACAGTGACCCGCTAGAGCACCTCCTTGATCGAATGCTGGCCCAGATAAACAAGTCCTTGCTTCCAAGTGTTTCGTTTGGTCTTATGGTCGTGCTGTCCCTTCACTCCCTACAGGAATCTCGGTACTTGCATGCGTTGTTTGATTTAGACCCTTGATCAGGTCTTGCCTTACTGCTTGCGTTCTTGGGCCAATATTGTAAGGCTCAAAATCACTCCGCGAAGAGTAAATACATCACCAAGGCTCTGCAGGCGCCACGAATGAAGGCGACAGGAGAGGATGCTGTTTCGTCCCGGCTGCCATGTCCACTGGGACTTTCAGACCCCTTCTTGGTCCATGCAGCATGGGGTGAATGAGTCAACATTGATTTCTTGCTTTTGCCGGACCATCACGGGCTTTGGGCATCGCGTTGTGCAGTAGGGAACCGTCAGACCGTTTATCCGTGCCCAAGTGACTATGAGAAGACGATACGTGTGAGCGACAGAACTGTTGGCTCACCTGGTAGGGTTGGGGACTTTCGAAGCGTTGCTAAAATACTCTCTCGCTGGTACAGGTTCGGTCACGAAAGCATCCACTGCGTCGATGTCCCTTCCAAACACCCTCCCCACAGCTCGCCCGGCTATTGGAAGAATATCCGACTACACGAGCGCTCATTCTTACACTCGCTCATCTCATCAGCTGCTTGACCTACGTTCCTACGCGCCTCAGTCTTGAACCCAATCATGAGTGTCTCATGAATTGGATTGTTAAATGGAGACATTTGCTGCAGCAAGCCAGGCAGGTGCCAACAGCCGGGGAAGAGGTCAGACGCACGGTAGCCCAGCAATATAGCTACGACCAGGGCTCACCAACAGGTGCATTGCTCCGCCGCCCTACATCACGTTCATTGAGCTTTTGAATGTCGCCTCGACCGCTCTGTCATCACCCATTGCAGCAGAGTCAGTGTTGTAGTAATAGAATAGCCAAGGGTAATATATCTCCTGGAGGAAGTCGTCAAAGGCTTGGATCTCACATCGCGTGTGGCATGGCTCTTGAAGGTTCTGCGAAGGCTGGTCAGGGCGAAGTGGAAGCTGCGAAATACAGCTCTCGCGCCGATCTGAAGCGTCCAAGCGCACAGGGCCTCATGGACGCCACCTTTTCCAGGCCCCCACGGCGTACCTGTTGTGTTGGCTCATGTAGGCGCTGCTCTTTGTCTCGCATCCAGCCGAGCCGCATGTCGCATTGTTCAATGGAGGGTCAACTTCCACAAATTGAAGGTGCTACCCAGCCTGTCGTTTATCCCGTCAAGGTACTGTAGCTGACCTGGAGTGGAGCAGTGCTGCTCATGCTCAGCTTGTCTCATGGCTTTATAATTAGTACACCTTTCACCATAATAACGAGTCGCAACCTGAGCATTCCGCTCATCCCGCCCTATAGGTCATGAGTGTCGGTTTTCATGCCCAAGTTACGGCCGTCGGTGTGAAGGACATTCGCTGCCCTTGTCCCTCCCCGAACCACTCAAACAGAGCGCTCCCTATACACTATGCCTCACTCAGCCTTACGTACCCTGCATTCGAGCAGACGTGTGGCGCGCCTGGATTTGCGCCGTGGAGGGACTCTACCGCCTGTGGCGCACAGGAAAGGGTCTTCGCAGACAGTGCTTGTCGAGGATCCTGCCCACCGAGTTGAGAGCTGAAGTTTCGGTGCTGGGCTGGGCTGGCGGGCTGGCGGGCTGGCGGGCGGGCTTGAGCCCCGAGCTGGATTTTCCAATGTCTCCTCAACTGCGGACCTATCGTGACGAGATATCTACGTTGAACAAGGTTTGACCGAGTTGACGCTGGGGAGGTGGGACGGTCAATCTCTATGTCCCCTGATATAACATCAAGCGAGGTATGCAGTTCCGGCAGCCAATACTTGGGAGTCAGGGCAGCGGCAGCGGCAGCACCGGCGACGGCGAAGACCAACGGGAAGCTCGTGAGAGGTAGGAGCTCGTGGGAGATATTGCTTGTGGGAGACTGGCTTGCTCATTCACTCAGTCATTTAGCGAGACACCCGTTATGCGTAGGTAGATAGGCAGACACGTCGAAAGGTATTGAAGCCGGCAGAGGCTCTCTACTCGTTCACCCAACGAGCCGTTCCGCCAGGTGGGATACATTTAATCCACGCTGCTATGTCCATCACTAAGGACGAGCTTGGACTCTCCAATTAAGCTAGGCTTCTGACCGACCCTCTCTCTGATTGTGCTAGTCTTCCTCCCGTCTCCAGGCCCGACTTGGTTCCGATTGCGGAGTATATACGTAGGGAAAGCGTCACACCCGCTATAGATTCTCCCGATGATGTTGGTGCCGGCGGCTTGCTCGATCCTCTTACCAAGTTACCCTCTTGTCTTCTTTTCACTTACCTGTCACGAAAGCATACCCAGGGGCAAGATCGCACCCCGCTAGCAGATAAGAGGCACATTCGGACAGAACATACAGCGCAACGCTTTGTCGTACCGTGGTAGAACAATGCCGGTCCTTACGCAAAGCAAGCGGGACATATCCGCCGTTGCCGAGCGCGCTGGCCAGAAGGGAGCTGAGACTAAATGTGTAAGGCGGGCGGGCAAGTACGTCCCTAGGGCGTTCGACATCGTATTCGGGGCTTGGCCCAGTATCCCGACGCGGGGAGAGAGAGACGTACCAAGGCTCAGGTTTCCAACGCTGTAGTCTTTCTCCATGAAAGGTATGAGGAGCTCAATAAGTGCATGAAGGGAGGGATCGCGCAGTTGCGGCGATCGGTGGATGAGCGTGGACTTGTAGAGTTAGTATGGGATGCCCAGAACGCTCAGGATTCTCAAGAGAAGATAGACCTGGGTACTTACACAAATGTACCCGCGAGGTGATGGGGTTGGGTTGAGGCGGATATCTGAGGAGCAGCGTCTGGGACGATTTTACTTACTCGAGGAAACACGCTTGAAAGTGGAGGTCTTCAGATTTCATTGAACCCGCTGTCATCTTTTCCTTATCACATAAGCGTCAGGATTCCACGCCGGCGATCAGGTGGACTTCATGACTTTGGAACACGTTTGCAAGCGTTGAAATGTCGGCAGAGGTGGTAGGTCTGGCCTCGTCGTGGGGTGTAAGTTTCATGGTGCTTTGGTCCCACTGGTGGGCTTGTTTGATCGACGGTAAAGAGATGCCTTGCTCGTCAACAAATACCCTCCGCGGACCGTGGCTGTCCACGCACAACGGGACACTGGAGGGGAGACACGTGAAGAGTCAGAGGGCGCGACAGAAAAACACGCCACATGATAGACCTGGTGACCATAATGTGATGGATTGATTGAGGAGGTTTCAGAGTTGACTGTACGAGTCCGGGTCCGAGTCCGGACATGCTTGGCTCGATTTCGCAAGACCGGGAGTGCTTTGGCTATGGCTTGTGAGCCAAGCTTGCGGCCGCACCTTTCTTGGGAACAGCCGGCACTGCTCCGACAAACGAGACGCGGTAAGACTCCTGCAAGGAAGGGCGGGGAGTGGGAAGCGACGAGGCATATGGCCACACGCTCCAGGGTCTGCGCTGGCCCGCTACCAAAGATCCTCAGGGCGCAAACTTCGTAGTCCGATGAGGATGACAATGCGAGGGCAACGTAGCTGTGGATTCTCAATCCCTCGAACGTGTATTCGTACATCAACACTAGTAGCGAAAGTGCTTGCTAAGGCTGATATACGGCTGTAAGGGCTCGGCCGGAAGTATCTCGTGACCACAGCAAGGTGACGGTCTAGACCTGGACACCGCACCCTTGTGTGTTCTCCACCCTTTGAGATAGGACGTGATTACCATGGGGCTGTCTCTGGTGCTGAAATACCGTGCGTCTCTAAGGCGGCCAGAAGTGGTGGGAGTGCTATCATTCGCGCCGTCATCTGGGGCTCAAGTTTTCCATGCGAATCCGGCAGGCTGTACAATTCTCTTGAAAAGGGTGTGGTGTTTTGCCACGGACCGTGCGTAAATGCGGGGTTGATATGAGAATGTACGGCTTTAAAGCTAGCCGAGGAGCTGGGAAACTTTCGTGGTCAGCTTCAAAGACGCTTCCATTTGAAAGCAGGTACATGTGTACTGGGCCATGGTAGTGTAACCAGAAACCGTGCCACACAAACCCCTCCTCGAGGACCCTGTGCAGAGCCACATGATCTTCAGTCGACGTGGACGAAGTCGATGGCAAGATCCAGCCGTGTCGGCCATGGAATGCGCGTACGCGCAATGCACTGGGACTCGGCCAAACACGGCTCGCCTCATTGTGCGCCTCCTTTCCCGAGCCTTCGCCCGTGAGCATCAGACGGGGCCTGGCGGTGATTGTGAACGTTTCTTCGCCCGAATGGCCTTGAAACAATGCAAGCTTGCTGGCAGCACAGCCGATTGTTGAAACCTTGGCATATACTGGAGCCCATGAGCATCTGACAGAAGCGTCCCGTTATCCCACCCACCTTTGACGTAAACAGATCTCCTTGCATGCTTGCCAATATAGGCAGTAGGTGTACACACCTCCACGCACTGTTATCTGTGAACGGAGGAAGGCCGCTCAGCAGCCATCAGGTAGAGCAAGGCTGTCAAGGCTGAAGACTTCGGTTTGCGTCATTGGTGACGATCCAAAGCAGCCTAGCAGCATTCTTCTAAAGAGATATCGTGTCGCGTCAGTGGCAGATAAAGTGAGAGCTTACCAGCCGCAAGGCTGGAACTGGAGTAGTAGCGCGTACTCCGTCCTGGTCAGCGCTATTCGTGCATACTGTGTAGTCCCACAAATATCCGGACCAGGCTCGGAGAGAGACGGACGGTCCGTGGGCGCACGGCATGGCCGGGCCTTTGCATTTCTCCGGGGGATCCTCCTTTGCCTTCGCCACATTCTCACCCACCAATTGGGTAGTCTAGGATGGACTCGGACAAAAGGTTTTGCATGTGGCTCGACTCCGTCTCAGATTCCCTACGTTTAGTTTCTGCACTCAACAAAAGCAACACGCTGGGGGCGGCTTACGACATGGCCTGATCAAGGGTCTTTAGCATACGAGTATCACGCACGGTTTGTTCGTGCTGCATGTCGCAATTTCGCCTGGACAGATTTAGGCGCCGCTGATCTCCTTGCTGTGGCGTTAACCCATTCGTCGACCTTAGGGTTGAACCAGTGAGATACCCTCGCCTGAGCACAATGAATACCGCATAGTCCTAGCACAATCCTTGCGAAGTTGGGGTGGACGACATCTTCCCTTTACAGCCACGCTAGCCTCAAGGGACTTGTGCAAACAATAAGCAGCACTTATCACTGGCGGACGAGGGCGTGGGGTCGGCAGCATAGCTCATCGCAGACAAGAGAGCGATTCAGACGTATATTTGCGAGCCAAGAATGCGACGGATGGTGCGGCATCGACATGAAAGACAGGGAGACCAAGGTAACAAGGAGCATGCTGGTCGGTTTGGTGTACGCAGATGCAGCTGGCCGTCCGAGGTCATAGGAAAGGACGAACCATGTCAAATGATCGACGCAACCACGGGTGATCGCTGTCGCTCAGGCTCGGTTTGGCGGCACCTACAAGGGCATCAGGTAATATCGAGCTTGATGCCTCGTGGACAGTGATATTGCAATTTCGGCTGCTGATCTAGTCGATGAGACGAGGACACTGACATGCAGTCATAGTCCTCGACGCGGAGTCTTTGTAATATGCGCCATCCTACTCGTTGCGACACTGATGAGCGAAAGGACCACTAGATGGTCTTCAGCCACATGAAGGGAGGCGACGTTTAGTGCCAGACAGCTTGGTGTGGGGTAGGCTGGTGTAGCGCAAGCATTTGAAGCGCTCAACGCACATGAAACGATATTGCTGTTGCCACTGCGGGCAGCCGTTGACAGCGCGGGGTCGAGTGGGCATTAGCGTATCTGACCTGTCAATTTTAGGATGAAGGCTATTGTCGGCACGAGCTGGACCAAGCGCATGATTCCTGCCATGGTCTTGAAGGGAGTGGTGTTCACGGATACGGCACTGAAGCTGGGGAAGGCGTTAACTTCACGGTGATACAATATTGTGCTAGTCGGTGGGTGGGTGTTTGCACGGCGGTAGAATGACGGAGGGCTCCCCTACGGCTCTGCGAGTTGTGCGGCGATCCATGTCGTCGGGCAGGGAGGCGCCGACGAGTCATTGAAACATCTGGATACCCTCAATGCCCGAGTCGCACAGAACGGCCACTGGCGACATCGCAACATCGCTCCGAAGGCAACCCCACACTGACTGTAATCCGCAAGGAACATGAAGCCACTGCACGAGACCGACCGCTAGCCGGATCTTTCCACGAGTAAAGAGATTCGTGAGCTCGGCTGCGACGGGAGAGCCTGCGACAGGACTTTGCGGCGGGCTGACGTCGTTGTCCCTCGAAGCCTGAAGGACCTGGCGGGAAGACGGCATTTTTTGATGACTGTCAGCATTCCAGAAACACCAGAGAGATGTTTCAGATTGCGGAAGGCCTTTGTGAGGACCCTTGAAGAATTCAGCTCGTGCATCGCCATGTGGGTGTCATGTTTAGCCCGTGCTGAGCAGGGCGCAAAAATCTGATACGGACCATGGGCCTCTGCAGATGCTATGAGCGTTGCCCTGCAGGCTCTTCGGGCAAGAACCACTTACGAGAGCAAGCCATCCCACGCCCTCGACCAAGAATTGGACGAGGAGCATGGACTTGTGCATGAGGTTCTACTGTGTCTGGAACGCAAATTCGATGGTGTGGGAGGACTGCATGACAGGTGACCAATCAGTCCTACGCAGGACAGGTCCGTCCCTTGGCCGGCCTAGCGATCCCTCCCAGCTGCAGCACTAAGACTCTGGAGAGAGACAAAACGGGACGAGCGCGGGCATATTCTTGGAGACGTAGACACCAACACGGGTGATTTGGGTCTCAGGCAGTTGAGATTGTCGTCGAGGTGGTGACAAGACGAGTCGATCTCACACTCT
Source organism: Cladophialophora yegresii CBS 114405 (assembly GCF_000585515.1). Classification (NCBI taxonomy): domain Eukaryota; kingdom Fungi; phylum Ascomycota; class Eurotiomycetes; order Chaetothyriales; family Herpotrichiellaceae; genus Cladophialophora; species Cladophialophora yegresii. The sequence goes on along the minus strand of NW_006913051.1, from coordinate 2,434,971 downwards.
GGTCATAGAGCATGACCATGAGCGGGAAATTGCCCATAAGACGTGTGTCAGCGGTTGTAAGGACGGAGGACACCGCTAGGTTAGGGCTGAGCAAAGCCTGATGAGCAATCGTTCCGTGCGTACCAGGCGTTAGAAACGGCAACGTACAGTATCTGGAGTCGGGTGGGTGTACAGCAGGCGTCTCGTGATTCCTGGCCAACATCAGTCTTGACTGTCCTCGGAGTCAAAGAAAGTTGTTATGAGCGCCCTTGGCAAGAGCGAATAACTTGATCAAGCGAGCACGGACTACCAGGTGGTGGTCGAAGCTTTTCTCAAATCAGATAGCAGGTGTCGGCTGGCTACAGCAAGCCCATTGGGTGGTGCCTTGATTGCGTGGGAGTCAGGGCAGCCGGGGTTGGGACCCTAGTTCAGACTCGTAGCGAACGATGAATTTCGGCTTAGCTTGCAGATTGCAGTGAGAGCAGACCAGATGTTGGCACTCGTGATGGAGCAGTTGATGCGGTGCGGTACGAGGGCGTGGGATCAGCAAGGGAAGAGGAGCAGGCCTCAGGCCGATAGCACCCGTGGTGGATTACAGACGATTACTCGTACAGAGTATTACGGCGTTATGAGGCGCTCACAAGGAGGAGTGGAGTGAGATCTGGATGAGGGAGAAATGAAATTTTGTGCAGTGCTGGTGGTGTGGTGAAGAAAAGGCCGCTGTGGACAAAGAGCAGCGCCTGCAGCCTGAAGCCTGAAGCCTAAGCCTGACGCCTGAAGCTGCACCCACCAGCACCCTGGACGCTCAGCTCGGGGTGGATCAGTCAAAGCCTGGTTCAGTTAGCTCTCTCTGGTGGCTTCCCCTCTTTTTTCTTTCCAGGCTACTGCAGCCCTCAAACACCAGCGTTATTCCTGTTCAGGCACGCTGCCGGTTCATCAACTGCCCTCTTTTGCCCGCTGCGTTCCACCTCCACGCTCCCAACGCTCGAAGCATTTTCTGATAAACATTGGTTGCTCCCATCACCAGACAACCTTTTCCCTTCCACACAACCTCTTCTTGAAACGAGACGTTCATGAATCATCAGCGCCCCGTTCCACGGACATTCCAGGCCTTAACTTAGCATCCATCATCTCGAGGCCTACCTTTTTGCAACTATACATCAAACGTCAGTCGTGTCTGAGGATGAGATACAGGCCTGCCTGCGTGACCACCCATTGACACCCACCACTGCCACACGGCTACGATCACGACACAAGATAGCCTGTGCCCTTGCCATACCCTCCATTGCCGGGACATATATAAATCGCCACGACTCCCCCCACTGCTTCGAGTCATCTCCTCCTACAGTCGTACGACAGCAGACATGGATTTCCTTCTCGGCGACTTCTGCTTGTCCTGCGATCGTCAGACCAACGGTACCAACTTCTGTTCCTCAGCATGCCGTCTCACACAACTCGACCAATACACACTGGCATCCTCGACACCGTCCACTTCTCCCCGTGACACCAGCATCACCAGCTTTTTCTCTTCACCACAACGATCCTTGATGAACACCACCACCAACACGGCTTTCTTCCTCGCCCCGGCCTATGACTTCTCTCTACACCGTACTGTATCCTCGAACTCGCTCTCGACCGTGTCCTCACGGCCTGTCAGTCCGAAACTGTCTGAACAAGCCCAGAACGACCTCAAGAACTACGTGGGATCATTCGACCAGACAAGGACCCTGAAGAGAAGAGTCTCGATGCAGAGCAACGAGGACACGAAGACATCCTGTCGGGCATCTTGAGCCATACTTTGATCACAGCCACCACGAATTTTTGACGAAACACGAGGTCGACGAAAGGGGGCCCTTATCGGAGGGAGCCGGATTTTGAATGCCCTCATTTTTAATCCTGTCTTGTTCTATGCGTGTCTAGCGGGTGTTTCACAAAAGTTCTTTGCATTTCCACATTGGCTCCAAGAATTGGAAGGGGTTTGGAAAAATGGCGATATTGCAATCATGCCCCACGGGAAGAGGGCTTCATGGACTGTGTTGCCTTACATGATGGATCTTGTTATTGCTGTTCATTTGATTGCTTCCATGCATTGCATCAAAGCCAAGCATTTAGAACACGTTGGGCGCTCACTGATGGTGTCCTTGGGTTGGGACTTGGGATTCATGGACTCGACTCTTGTTGTGATACCAACATGTTACCATCACTGACTGGACTGCATGGTTCAAGGCTCTGGTGTTTGGGTCACTTTGGATACAGGACGGGTGAGATGAGGTACGGCGATGAGAACCACTACCTTCACTTCGATTTTCTCTATTACCATGTTATGTGACAGGCGGGGGAACGAATGGGTCCAACCAGGAGCACAGCACTCTCCTCATTTTTCTTATGTTCGCAATAGCAGCATCCAGTATGCGGTACGGAGTATCTATCATATGGTCCCAAGGGGGCTTCAGAAGACAGAACAGCACAGAACAGAACAGAACAGAACAAATTGAGAAAACATTCGACGGGGCAGGATTCCGAGAAGAATCAACCTGCCCTGTGCGCACAAACCCTCCAGTACCTGATATCTACATTGAGCATCCTGTGTACAGTAAGGAGTACCTACTCTATCTTGGATTTCCGTGCCGCCTCTGGGTGGCCTCAGTGCTCTCACCCACCTCCTGTGGCCCCTCCACGCGCCACCCGCTCGCTCATCCTTATCTTTGCTGGCGGGAGCTACACCCATGTTCGATATCGCTGGAGACTACCTAACTCGTACCTAGGTAGTTAGTATGGAGTACCCGTATCTAACATCCGTGACCCCACCCACACTCTGATCCCCGTCTCGCATCGACCTTACAGTACCATACTCAGTACATAGTACTTCTTCTAGGAAGACAGAGTACCTACTGCACTGGCTACTCCTTTCTCCTCTCACTACTCCTGATCCTACTCCCACTCCAACAGTACCTCGTACGAATGGTGCGGGTACCTTCCGGAAACAATCTCCGCCCCGCCCAGGACGCTTCTCCAATGATACCGTGTGACGAGGTGGGTGCGAGGCTAGAATTTCATGCCTGGCGCGCTGTGTCTGTGTCTGTGTCTCTATCTGATCAAATCACATCACCTGCCACGCGGAGTATCTGGACGATAAGGTTAAGTACAGCATCTTTATCTCACGGCGATACGATCCGAATGATTTTTCGCGCATCAGTTCGTCCGTACAAGGAGGTTCCAGGACCAGGACCACGACCGTGACCATGGCCGAGGACGAGCTACCCTACTGACTGACTCGCAAGGAGTCGTGGGAACCCATCGTGCATGAAAAGTCAAAATCCAAGCCAAACCAAGTTCGGAGTCCTCCATCGATCAATCCATCAATCAATCAATCAATCAATCAATCAATCAGACGCATTACACTGGCCGTACGCAGCTTGCTGTGCTCCGCATCGCGCGCTGCTCATGGAAGTCATTTCCGGGCCATGATCACGCAACACTGACGGCGCTTGACTCTGCTTTGCTCGATTTGCTCATGGAAGTCATTTCCTGACCATGGTGTGACCCGGACCAGGACCAGGACCGTGACCACTGCAACGGAACGAAGGTGGATGGGTGATCATCCCAGGGAGTGCGGCTGGCTGTGATCACGCTTTGAGGCTCCATCACGCGTATGAGCTACTGTTAGTAGCTCTCGCACCGTGGTATACCGTATGCCCCATGCCGTATGCCTTGTGCCGGGGTGTTGAGCCGCGGCTCGTTCCTCCGCGTACAATGGGGAGTATGGACCCGTTACTCGTGCCCACTCACAAGCCAGTCTCTCAGAATATCAAGTACGGCGCAAACGTACGGAGTACTCATCGCCTTTTTTGCCCATCGCGTATTTCATGTACGTATCTCCAAGCCTTCCCGGAGGTAAATTAGGGGGACCATCCACCGTGGTTAGCGATCTGCCCGTGCAGAGAGTAACTCGCAGGGGATTACTGCAAATGGGTAGGCAAAGCAGGTACGGACTATGTACTGGGCTGTATATATGTACCTAGGTACGTGTGGGTGGAGCGTGTAACCACCTACTGCACATAGTTAGTGTGGAACACGCATCGCATGGACCGCACGGATCTAAGATCCAGATCGATGTACTATGTATCTCGTAGGGAGTTGTCCGAGTCCGGCTAGAAGTGATGTGATGTGGTGCGAAGTGAAAGTGATGGAGTTGGGTTGAGCTGGTTGATGATGATCCTTACCTCGTACTCGCTGTCTGGTGTGATCCCATCCCAGCCGATCCACTTGATCTGATCTGATCTCATCTGATCTAGATCTGGATCTGCTTTCCGGAGCTACTCGTGCGAGTACTGGGATATGGATACTGTGATGCACCTCCTGCGGTGGAGTGCTCGCTTGTAATTGCACACTATTGCGTCCATTAACCATAATGGCATACTCGGTCCTGGTCAAGGTAAGTAACCAGTACTCGTACCGCTAGAAGATCTCTCTCCGGGCTGCATTTCCGTTGGCTTAGTACCTAGGTGGAACAGCCACACGGAGAACGTATGATATCACCGCGGATTGTGTACGGATTGTGGTGCAAAGTATAATCTCTGACAGCTCCACAGCGTTGGTTTCCAGGTGGTTAGTGTGCTGGTACTTACTCGGTACTGTTCACGTTTTCCCCGTTTCTCCCGTGTCTCTCACGGCTGTCAAGTGTGTCAACCATGCAGCAGGACCGGACCACCTACCATGGAGCACAAAATTCGTGACGAAAGTTTGATTGTCTCCCTGCCTGCCATGGCCTTGATCTGATACAAACTCCAGGCGTGTGGAAGTGTGTTTCGGTGGTAGCTGGTGGCGCTGCAATGCACTAACTACCGAGTGAGAGGCGATGTGCACGCTATTGACTTTGTTCTTGACCCCAGCGCGATCCATGCGTCATTAGTACACAGGACGGGACGTACCACAGTAGTCGGATCGGGCAGGAGGGTGACTTCCCCTTACGGTAGCCAGGTTAGGCAGTAGACCCTGGCGCAATCGATCGATCAGGTCACGGAAGTGCTCCGGAGTTCGTGTGTCGAGTATCGTACCAGGATTGTGGTAATCCTTCAGGCGGTTCAATACTCTGTACCTTCGCATATCTCTCTGGATTGGAATGGGAAGCTGGAGATACCTAGCCGGAGCGAGCCCAGCTGTCACTCCGGCTGTACTCAGTACAGTGGGCGCAGTCTTCCGCCCTATTGCCTTGTCGTTTTCCAGCCCTCCTTCTACGAGGTACCAGGGCTCTCTTGTCTTAGTCTCGACGGATCATTTGACATTCACCATGGCCAACCATTGGCTGCGCCGGCTACAAGCTTTGGCTGAGACTAACAAACACTATCACGTAACTTACTTGACTGTTTTCCAGGTCTTGACGGTGTCCCGTCCATTCTGGAAGGTAATGCAGGGGGTCCGACGATTGACCCCGCAAGACAAAGAGGCGAGAGGCGCAAGCCTAGACTCTTTTGACTCTGTAGGACACGATCCCGCGCACAGGCCACTTCTCGGGCTTCATGACAACCTCTCGGCATTGAGGCGCCCGAGATGAAGATTGCACCATCGACCCCTGTGACGCTACCCTGCGGCTTGGTCGACTAACAGCTGAATGACCTTACCCAAAAGCTCCCTAGCCTCTCCTGTATCGGTCAAGTGCATGTTAGGCTTTTAGCCGACTCGGGCTATTCGGCAACCTTGTCCCTGACGGCCCAGTCCACACGTGGACTGCCTGACCCAGATGGGAGTTTTCTGGGGTTCCTGGCGTTTCGTAGTTGGGGTTAGACGTGGACTTGGATTGACTTTTGAGTCAAGATCCCCTCGAACAGCAACCCCTTCTGGCACTAGGGCTATGAGATCTGCCTCGAGTTTGCTGGTTTCGGCAAAGGCATATGCACCATGCGAGATGCTTTCGCTTGTTGGTCACCTCAGTACGAGGTAGAGTAGAGAACCCCGAGTGCCCAGTGTGCGGGCTGTTCTGTAATGTATGCTACGACGCTGTCACAGTAGCATGGACTGCTCAACGAGCCTTGTTCCTGCGTCGCATCGGAGGGTCGGTTCCCCGACTGGGTCGGGGCCATGTTGACCCTTGTGAAAAAGGAAGGAGCTTGGAACGGTCCGTTGGTGCCCTTCGACCCCCGTCGCTTGGCGTCCTTTCCTGTCAAGCGAGCTGAGCAATGTTGCAAATGCACAAGCTGCTACAGTAGGTCACAGCTCAAATCTCTAGATGCTACATCCGTCTATCCGTAACGCTCGCAACGTATGCAGGATGGCGACAACGAGTCGACGGCCACCAGTCACAAGCTCCCTTAGTCCCAGGGCTTCTCTAGTTTAGAGTTGAAGCCTCCAAAGAGGAAGTGGTCAGTTGAGTTTCCCCACGCTTGCCTCCATGTGGATGAGGACGACTGCCCTCATCCCTATTCCAGCCCGGGTGTTCCGTAGCTTCTTTGGTCAAACTTGCTACCTTTTAAACTCTGGAAGAGCAGATTGTGCCGACGGCTTTCTGCACGGCTGGAGTTTCCCTTCCGACACCATGTGCGCTTCCAGCGTCACTGAGGATTTGACGTGAAAGTGCCCATCTTCAGCAAGCCGCCGCAATGGCTACAATCTTGAGCAGTCACGAACACTTGCCCTTTCTGTAGCAATACCGACATGGCGTTGAGCGAAGCAGGGTGACAAGTCATCATGGCAGGCTCTCAACTTTCCACAGCTGGTACTTAGGCGTGCCTTGTGGCACTGGTGGCAGGCCTCCCAAGGCAGGGGAGCTTACAGCCAAATCCTTTCCTGGTAACATCGCTCTCGCTCAAGGCAACATCGGTCAATCCTGGGTACGTGCAGCTGAAGATGTCTCATTGGTCGTTCTGGCCAGTTCACCAGTTGTACCTGTCAAATCAGCCACTGGATGCATATCTCAAATCCCGAGTTAGACTGCGGCAGACGAAGCTTTGGTGCCGCTCTCATCCGGTAAGCCGTGGTCCGCTCTCGGAGATGCTCAATGTCGGAAGAGTGCTGTTATCGTGCGCCTTGAACCATCAACCGGGCTGCTTGTTGTCTGGAAATAGGGTACTTCTGATGAGGCGCAGCGGAACATATACTTGGTAGGACACCCAGAAAGGCAAAGGGTCCTGGAAGTCGTATGTATTTTCTCTCCAGAGGATCAAGTGGCTAAGAAGCTCAAATATGTGTCTCATCAACTCGATCAGGCTGCTCCTGAACATGAAGAAGTCGCGCAATGGCTCGAGGCACAAGTCGAGCAAATCCTGACCAAGATCATAGATTCCAGGCATCCCCGTATCGGGAATTGCTACGTCATCCGGTAGCACTTCTTGTTGTATAATAGCTGGCGTTGGCCTCGTGATCCTTCCATTGGTGTTGACCTCCTCAGCAGCAAAGAGCGATAGATAGGCTCTGGCCAATGGGACTGAGCCACCCATTCCGTAGAACAGCTGCATAGCGGCGTTAGCGCCAATGGAGACTTGAACCGGCAGGATGGATTGAAACACGCCCGATTCAGTAGCTTGCTCATCGACACAGAACTCGAAGCCGAGATGAGTGGTGAACTCAGGGCCTTGTTTACGTGCAAACGTGTGAACGAAGCGTAACATGGCATGATGCAGAGCGGACTTCGAGTCCAACACTTGATAGCAGCCGGGTCGTAGAGAGCGGCTGGCGACAAAAGCCCTTACCGAGCCTTTGACAATAATCGCAAACGTGGAGTATCTTTCCAATCCGTTGATGTCCTGTTCCAGTTTCCAGGGCGTAGTATTGGCGATGGTTATACGTGAGACAGTGTCATACGTCTGGCTGATGGTCCTGCTCGGAAGCATCGTCCTGGCTATGTTGGCATTGACTCCCTCTTGGTCGAGGCTCTCGAGGAGGTATCTGCGGCTCCCTCGTGCTTTACTTAGCACTTTGTGTATCTCAGCTCGCGAAGTGACCTGATATGACTCTGGAACAGGCAGTCCCTGACTCGCCAAGTACTTGAGAAATGCCTCTCGACTGGCAAAGTACGGCATGTTTTTCGTCCGCAGCGCGAAGCATTGGCACTTAGTATGCTGTTCGACCGCATCGCTTGCTTGCGCCTCCATGCCGTGGATTGCACTGTTTGAGCAGTTGATCCACAAGTCGGCACCCTCATGCTCGACCATGTGCACCACACGCGCCACGTATCCATCCTCCTGCGATCCCGGCGTCTCACCTGGCAATTTGTGAAATTGGCTCAACGCATTCGAAAACCGAACCTGAAGCGGGAGCGGCCCAGGCTCGTAATCCGCACCCACAACTCTGTGACCAGTGTAATGAAAAGCTCTTGCCAATTTCAACCCATGGGGCGTGTTGACTCCGGTGATCAGAATGGTCTTGGGCTTGAAGCCGGTCACATTTCTGAGTCGTTTGTGAATGGAGTTGCGACCGAAAAGGAACAGATACAGATAATTGAGACAGAGAGCGACTGTCGATATTGGAAGACAAGAGACAGCCAGCAAGGCGACCAAGAGACACTCTGCTGCCCTCAACCTTCCCATCGTCAGTATTCGTCAACTTCGGAGTCGACGGCCGCAGCTGCTCTCAAGGGAGGAGCAATGATCTGTGAGGATGCACATGGCTGGAAGATCGAAGCTGTCTCGTCGGAGGAAAGAGGCAGTTAAGGTCATGACGACAGCGGCAGGGAAGTGGAGATCAAGCCAGTCTGACCCGACGAGCAAAGTCCCGAACTGACAAGATGGCACAGATGGAGAGCGACAGGAACCTGTGGGTGTATGTCTGACAGTGGGCGATCTTGGTCTGCTCGGCTGTCTGAACCGTGGAGCTTCGCGGCGGGCTTTAACTGGATGGGCGCAAGAAGCGACTGGCTTAAGCTCAAGATGATGGCGTCGTTAGCGAGGCTGCCCCCGGTCTTCCAGGTGGGGGAGCCCAGCAGGGTGCCCAATGATGGACGCCCGCGGCCGGTTCGGGCGTGTCTCTGCAGCGCCGGGCAGGTCCATGGCAAGCTGAACCTTCCCGCAAAACACAAATTCACAAATTGCGTCTGTCCTTCCATGTCGACATCATTGTTGCGCAACAAATTTCGCGCCGGATTCTCGTGGTTCAATTCTTCCCTCTGTCTCTCTTCAACCGCATGTCTTACAGCTGCGCTTCTCTCCGACGCCTGCACTGATAATTAGTGAACAGGCATTTGTTTACTCGTGCCCTGGGGACGCCCTCAGCGCACCGTCCTCGAGACTCGACGCGCGTCGCAGTCATGGCTCACCAAGGTCAAGCAGCGGATTACTACAACCAGAATATGGATGGCGCTCAATATCAGCAGACGGGCTATCAACAATATCCTCCTCCTAGTGGGCCTCCGCAGGGCTATGGACAGCCTTACATGCCGCCCCAGCAGCCATATCCACCGCCTGAGGCCAAGTACGGCGTACAGCCCCCTACTTATGGTCAGAATTTCGTTCCGCCTCAAGACGACAAGCAGAGCTTCCAGGAGACGTTCAAAATTCAGAAGCCCGAATTCAATGATCTGTGGGCCGGACTGCTGGTGAGCCCACGGACACTGAGATCTAGTTCGGAAGGTGCTGGCGCTAATCAAATGCATACAGTTTATTGCAACCTTCTGCGGTTTCGTCGCCGTCTCCGGGCTTACCCTCTATCGATATTCCAAGTACCACACGTTCAATGGCGGGGGAATCTATGGAAGCAACAACGATTTCTCCCTGGACACCAACACCATCGTTCTCTTCGCTTTCGTCCTGTGCGTCGGACTGGTCTTCTCATGGGCCTATTTTCTGGCCGCTCGGGCCTTTACCAAACAATTCGTATGGCTGACAGGCATCCTGAACTGTGCCTTGGCCATCGCAACTGCTGTCTACTACCTGTACCGGCGTTTGTGGGGAGCGGGTATTGTCTTCGCAATCTTCGCCGTCTTTGCTGTGATTTGTTTCATCAGCTGGATCCCGCGCATCCCCTTCGCTGTGGTCATGCTGCAACAGGCAATGGATATCGCGAGAATGAAAAGAGTGCACGTGTTCTGGGTCAGTCTCGTCGGAGGACTTGCTAGCGTGGCATTTGCCGCCTGGTTCTCTGTGACACTGGTCGCCATTTATACCTCATACATGCCCAGTAATTCGGGCAGCACTAGCAATCCGTCGTGCGGATCAGCAGGTTGCTCAAGTGGCAAAGTCATCGGCCTGGTGGTGTTTGTCACATTTGCAGGGTATTGGATCTCGGAATGGATGAAGAACACAATCCACACCACCGTCGCTGGAGTTTACGGTTCCTGGTACTTTTGTGCAGGTAAACCAGGCGGCATTCCTCGCGGTGCCACAGCCGGAGCCTTTAGGCGAGCCACGACTTATTCCTTCGGTTCCATCTCTTTCGGCAGCTTGATTGTTGCTCTAATCAACATGCTTCGTCAAGCCTGCAGCATCGCCCAACAGCAGGAAGCTGCCGAGGGCAACATCATTGGCACGATCATGTTCTGCATCCTCGGCTGTTTTATTGGGATCCTGGACTGGGCCGTCCAGTTCATCAACAGATACGCATTCTCTCACATCGCTCTGTACGGAAAAGCATATATCCCGGCGGCCAAAGATACTTGGACGATGATGAGAGACCGCGGAGTGGATGCGTTGGTGAACGACTGTCTCGTGGGACCCGTGCTGACCATGGGATCGGTGTTCGTCGCTTACCTCTCCGCTCTCCTGGCCTATTTGTACCTGGAGTACACTCAACCAGCCTACAACGACAGCAGAACATTCACGCCTGTCATCATGGCATTTGCTTTCTTGGTTGGACTGCAGATATGTCAAACGTTTACCACCCCCATCGGTTCCGGAATCGACACCATCTTCGTCGCCATGGCTTGGGATCCGCAAGTCGCCATGACTGACCATCCGGAGTTTTGGGAGCGGCTGGTGCATGTGTATCCCAGGGTCCAGCAAGTCATGACTGGCGTATGAAGTGGTTTCTACTTTGACCTTGATATTCTTATCCTGTTTGGCATGCATTGCTGCGCGTGCAGTACGGGCACCAGTCCCGCAGCCAGCTGGGCTCCATGCAGCCTGTGATTAACTAAGAATTCTGATATCAAACCTTTTTGCCCGACATATTTGAACGGTCTCCGTGTGCTGACAACTTGGTTGAGGTGTCGAGCTCAGACTGCCCATGCCCAGCCACTGCGCTACCCGAAGACATTGTATGGCTCCGCTAGCCACTGACCTGCGAATTTTACCCGGCGATGAAGTCGTCATGTTCGACAGTCGACACTGGAACCGTAGAGTTGCCTCGTTTCAACAGTCGGTCGAGACCGGCTCCCTTGATAATGGTCCCGTGCGTATGACAAGAGCCAGAAGCGGCACCGAGTGCCCAGCAACCATTGCGTAGTCCCTCATGTCCAACCTGCACCGTGATTGCCATTGCTGAAAGACCGTGTCTTTGTTGAAAGTCAACTTCAGTTGACCTGCACGAATTCGTTGGATTGCTTTGTTTGGGCGATGCGACCAAGCAAGGCGTAGGGCAGGGGGGTCCACCAGCCAGCCACGTACGTCGTGTCCAGCCCATGAATATCTCTTGCGCCTCCTGCATGGATGGTATCTGGGATTGGGTATGAGCACGAAAATCTGAAATCTAAGTGTGCAAAATGAGCTGGCTGTCGTCAGCAAGCGTGGCGCAGTCTGATAGGAGGACCTCGCACCAAGAAAGTTTGAGGAATAGTGTCTGCTGCCCAGGACTCTGCGCCTCTGCGCCTCTGTGATAGTAGACGAAAGGTTCATTATTTGCGCTGATGGCACGTGGGCTTTTGTTGCTTCATTCCAGCACTCTTCTTGTGTGCACAGCGAGCCCAGTGACGCAGCCTCTGAGGCTCCTTTGTGATACCTTTCTTCATAGGCAGCCGATTGGACGTGGAGGTCTAGATTGACCAAGGATCCCAAATGTGGGCCGTTCTGTGCTGGGTGATTCGGGGATTGAGTTGTCCTACCAAATTCTTCTCACTGGATCTCGGGTTCGCAGTGCGCAGGCTCCTTCCCTATAGGCTTCTAGCAGGGCGACGGGGCCTCGAAACGACTTGCAAAGCTCGGCTTTCAGTATCGCATCGCAAGCAGCCAGCCACGGCGACCGAAACAACCCAAGGGACTTCTGGAGCTTTTAAAATACCGTTGCTGTCAAGACCGGATCCCACGGAAGCAATCGCCGTCCAAAGTCCGCGTGGACGCAGACAGCGAAGTCGGCAGGTAAGACGTCCTCCAGCGATGAGACTGCTTACCTCCAGGATTGGGATCCTGCGGACAACTTGGGACACTGCGGTAGTAGTACGTCTGCGTGTTGACATAGGCAATAGGCAATGGTGCCTAAGGCTATATTTAGGGAGCGAGACACGTCTCACAGCGTGGGGCGAGAGAGGCCTCCGCCATGACTCCCACAGCGCCCTGGTGAGAAGCTGCATCCCCCGAGCTGCATCTGCCGGGAGATCAGATTCTGGTCCTCGCAGAGCGGCAACAGCGATATGGAATCATTTTAGCATATATATCATGGCAACCCAGATGGTCGATGGTCACTACTGCATCAGCCACGCAGGTGGCGTTTGTCAAAATGCAGACTAAGGCGGACAAGGACATGGAGAGACTGCATGGCATGCTGTAAGCAAGGCCGGCTACGTGCATGGATCGGCTGGATATCTTGACGTCCTCCCTCCTCCGTGCACCCGCACGATCATGTCTTCTCCAAGCCCGATGACAACTTGATCATGAAACATGCCGAGCGCGTGAGGGCTTCGTGGCCCGGTGCTCGGGTCATGCGCTTTATATGATGCCCGGCCTCTCCGGGTGCCTCGGGCAGATCAGCCCGCCTGCGCCTCACTACGGTGTTGCAAAAATTCGCCCCCATTCCTAGACCTAGCGTTGGATGACTGATCTCGGGCTGATCCCACGTTAGCATAAGAGTCGAATCCTTCATCCGCGTCGGGAAGCTCTCAGACATATCGAGCTTACGATTGGGTCACTCGAAAAACAATCCTTGCCCAGCTCGCAACGCAAAAGGGCGGAGCGCGGTGTCCGCTTCTTTGACAGATACTGTACTCGTACCGACCGGAATAGGCTTCATGCCACCGGGCCAATCGCAGGTGCGGCCGATGCGGACGGAGGCACTGACCTCGATTCGCTGCCTGCCACTCTTGCCATTCTCTTAACACGCACTACTGGAGCCTCGGTACCCAATACTCGTACGCTTTGCCACACTGCGTGTCGTGTCTGCCTTGGTATGTACCTCCCGCCGAAAGTCACAGCAGTCAACCACATCCAACGATAGACTGTATGGCGCCACGGCTGGGGAACTTTTGCTTCGTACCGTGCTGTGGTAACCATTGCACCGTCGGACGCTTCTGGACCCAAAATAGGTGAGTCATCAGCGGATCCTGAGGCGAGCACCACAAGCACCACGAGCACCCAGCACTCGCACGCACTCGTCATGTGAAAGCCGAAACGGGGAGGGGGCAAATCGCACACGGTTTGCGACCCAAACTGGCATGACACCCTCTCAAGGCTCCCACGTCAGTCAGGCAGGCAGGCACCACCCCCGGCTGATGGATAAGCTGGCCCTGTGATTCACCGACCATATATGTGCCGTCCTTCTTTTCGCCAGCCGTTGCTTGCGAGAGGTCCTCTCGGCCTGATTTGCCTGTTGTGGCGCATGACTCGCTGCTCATACGAGCGGTCGCTAATCGAAAGGCCACATACCACCACTGCGCGGCGTCTAGCGTGTACTTTAGCCTACAGAGTGCCGGCCTACGTTTCGTGACGGTACACAGCCTTGCAGGCACCCGATCTTGCATGCCTGTCCATATAACTTTAGGCCAACGGTACCTCCCTGCCATGTCGGCCGCTTGACCTGTTGGCGTCGCTCTTTCACCAGGACAAAGAACTCATCCACCCAGTACTGCCATCAACATGATCATGAGAGATATTAGCTATCCCGTCTCGCCTCCAAGCGACACTGACCCAGCATCATACATATCCACCACAACCGAAAAGACGACGCACATAGTCAACATGGCAGATGAGCTTGTTGCGCCGCCGTCGCTGGCGCTGGCCGAGCCCACGAAGGTGACCGTCCAAGGAGCCTTCCGGCGGACGAGATCGCCGCCGCGCAACGACCACGGCCAAATGTTCTGCGACCACGTCAACTGCCGCGGCAAGAATTCCCCGACGTTCAAGCGAGTCTGCGAATGGAACAAGCACATGGATCGCCACGAGCGGCCGTATAAGTGTCGCGAGTCCGGATGCGAGCTCAACCCCGGCTTCACCTACTCGGGCGGCCTTTTGAGGCATCAGCGCGAAGTCCACAAGATGCACCTCTCGACCAAGCAGCCCTTGTTCTGTCCGTTCCCCAACTGTAATCGCAGCAGCGGCACGGGCTTCACCCGCAAGGAGAACCTCGAGGAGCACAAGCGGCGCCGACACCTGGAGGAACTGTCAGACCATGAGGCAGAGGCGACAGAAGAACCACCTGCTGCGAAGCGACGGAGGATCTCCTCCACTGCGACAGCAGAAGTGCAGGGACAGGGACTGCAGCAACAGAAGCAACACCAGCAGCAGCAGCAGCAATTAGGCAGCAGCATGGTACCACAGGCACAGGCACAGACTATGGACAACAACATGGTAGTGGGAAACCCCGAGAGCCAATTGGTGAGCCACCTCAGGGAAGAGATCCGGCAAAAGGAGGAATTCATCCGCAGGCAAGCCACCGAGATTCATCGCCTCCAGAACCTGCTCCGCTCGTTGCCACCGCAGGCCATCTATCACATGCAGCAGCAGCAGCAGCAGAGCCGGATGCCTGGGAGTGGCGTTGGGTGAACGAGGAGTCATGTGACATTTGACATTTGATTTTGCCATCGCTGCCTTTGCTTGGCGCTATCGGCGTTGCGCAGCGTACGGAAGATGCACGAGGATATGGACGGGACGGACGGGATGAATATTTAATGCTCGATGATACCACAACACCCACTCACACATTCACATACGCGCGCACACGCGCTCACATATGTATCTTGTACGTTTGTATAATGCTAGACTTGGACAGATATCCCCCATGTCCATATATACGCAGTACTGGTATAGGACTGTCTCTGCTCTTATTCATAGCAAGTAGAGTACAGTAGTACTCACTCATTCGGAGGACACTATTAAACACCTGGGATTAATAAGCACTTTGAATATGCCATTATCTGTACCCGTCCGCCTCGTTGTCGGTGACCAACCGCGGACGTGAGTCAGTACACAGGATCTTCATGCTGGACTCGGCCGTCGGGGTTACGACTTACAAGGGTATTTCGGAACATCAAGACGTAAGATCCAAGATTCCAGGTCCCAGGTCCCAGGTCCCAGGTCCAAGACTCGACTTCAGAGTCCATTCTTCCAGGCAGAAGCAACATCCTATGTAGGTATACCCCAGTAGCCTAATCTACCCAGCGGAGCCTGGCTCAACTACTATATACAGCGTACAGTTCCACCTCGTGCTCTACACTTCGGACTGGGTAGGTACAGTGATTACTCCGACTCTTGAACTGGACAGACCTAGGGTACGTACCTGGTACATAGTGTAGTCAGGCGGCCGTATCCGCTGCTGCACACTTAGACACAAAAGCATGTAATACAAGGCACGTCTCACCACTCGCTTAATACTACAGTACCTAGGTAGGTACCTAGGATAACGTACCACTCACTCACTCACTCACTCACCACCACCACCAACGATTCAGCCAAGAGACAACCATGATCAGAAACGCACTGGTCCAGGCTACGAGCACTGACTATTCCGTAATTATACTACGCCGCGCTTCTTGTAGCCCTGTCGTTTCATCTTGTTTCCTTTTTTTGAGACCACGCGTTGCTCGCCACCACTAACTAGCCAGCGGCAGTCAACCGGCCATTCACTCAGCTCAGCCAGTCGACGCGACGAAGGTGACGGAACAACGGTGCGAGACACCAAGGAATCACGGCCAAGTAATCACTGTGTATGCCGAGGGGTCGAGGCTTGAGATTCAGGGTCTCTGTGCGCTGTGCTGTGCGGGCGACGTGGTCAAACGCAACGCAACGCAACTCAACGCAACGCAACGCAATGCAATACACAATACACAGTACTCGCAGTGGATGCAAGGTCTTTTCGCCTGCCGCGTGCGTGCGTGCGTGCGAGTGCGTGGACGCGTGGCTGCGTGGCTGCCAGAGGTTGCGCACGCCACGTACATACTCCGTACAAAGTCGACGCCACAAGCGGCCATAAGCGCCACCATCGAGCACGTGGGTAGGATCGGAGAAACGTTGTTCCAGAGTGCGACTGCTCGCTGGTGTACGAAGTAATTACCACATACAGCACCTCGTAATTAGGTACGGTCGTGCTGAAGGTCGCATGACGAGGCACAGGTCATCCGCCTCACGTTCCGCGTGTGGGTGGGCGTCTACGCGTCTACAGTACTTCGTACCGTTCTCGAGACCGTTCAAGGTGTTCTCGCTGTAGAGACGCGGGACCTGACCCTGGGTCCCAATTTCTCATTTGTTCCGAGCACGGTACTTTTCACCAAGCACGGCGCTGGTGGCTGGCTCATTTCGGCTCTGATCTGTAACGAGATCTTGAAAGTTGAACAGTGTGCTCTGTACGTACGTACACGATCCCCATTTTACAATGTCTTCGTTTTGTGTACACCGTACTGTGCGTGTACTCCGTCCCTTTGCTTCACTCCCACTTGCGTATCGTTTGCAGTGGTGTGGATGGTGTCATCCACGTGGTTCCTTTTTCTCTGCCTTCCACCCTCCCAACTTTCCCATACAGTACGTACTGCGTGTTTCCATGGAGTGGTGGATTAGTCCTATTCCTCTTGATGGAGGCAACCATTTCTGCACAACGTGCACTCGTAGGTTCACATGAGTGGCGCTCGACCCTGTTCCATCACGCGCCACATCCATCCGCGCAGGCCGCGTGACGAATTCCATGCACCGAGTCTCTTGGTATCGCATGTGTGCTGCACCGCACACCTTTAGCCAGCGCAGGACTCGGAAGCCACCGCTATGCTGAGCGCTGTGCTGTGTACTCTGTACGAATACTCCGTACATATTTGGATTTGCGGACAAAAAGCAAGGGAGGAGTTCCGTCCGCGCAGTCTCAACCACGCTCACGAGCCTCGTCACCCGTCCTCGTGTAGCATGACTTGGCCTGCGACCTCTGGATGGGAATGCATCCAGAATCGTCCCGTGCAGTCCGCGCAGTCTTACCATGCTCACAAGCTTTCGCTTCGTCACCCGTCCTCGTGTAGCCTGATTTGGCCTGCGACCTCGGGGAACGCACTTAGGAATCGTCCCGCCACACTCCAGTTGTCGTATCTAGTCACATGGTCGTGGAATCGTTGCGTCAATACCGTTCCGCCAGTCGACGAGTCACGCTCGACGGCCATTTCGACCGAGTGAGGCCAATTGACGCTCCATTCGGCCTCGATCAGCGGCGTGAGCCAATCGCGGAGTTTGTTGGTGGCCGCATCTCTCACGGGAGGTCTAATTCCCGTCGGAGTCAGTCTTGTCCGTGCGAGGATGCACGTAAGCGGGGGGAGGGAAATACCTACAAGGGTATCGTCTCAATGGCACCAATGTGCGGGATCATGCACTGTGTCGGTGTCGGCTTCATCATGTCTGGGATTCTTTGATAATTCTCCTGCGTAGGTACTAAATGCCACTGCACAGAAGACATCAGCTATGCTGACAGGGGAAATTTCTCGGACTCGACTCACTCGCATCATATGTGTGAGCAAACACGCCGTAGCCAGCCGAACGAAGACATCGGTATCATAACTGCGGGACACCTCGCACGCCCATGAAGCGCAGTCGAGCTTGTCGTTTGCCCGGCGAGGGCGGAAGAACAGGTCGACCGCGACGCGGTCCGAGTGGCCTAGGACGTCCGATGCCGGGACTCCGCTTTCGAGCATGCGCCGAGCCCCGAACAGGTAGTCGGTGTACGTCCGGCTCATCGGTGAGTCGTCAGGTACTACTAGTGGTAAGATGAGGTGCCTGGGGATGCGGAGCCTCGTGACGTGATCCTCCTGGGCCACACACAGATCCCACTCATTCTGTCGCACTTGACCGGACGGAAAGTTGGTGACCAGCTCGAAGTACGGCGTGGCCGGTGACGACGCGACCGTCAACGCACTCAGCGAGATGTCCGTGTTGAGCATTGGGTATCGGGAGCTCTGTCTCGAGGAGGCTGTAGCAGGCGATGGAGAGTCCGAGTGGAGCGTTTGGGAATGGTCGATGTGGGACGGACCCCCTTCGGAAAACCGTCTCGACGGGGGCTCAAAGTGCGTGAACTGCTAATCGTCAGTCGCCGTGTCATCCCCAGTGCAAGCAGCAAAGGGAAGAAAAAAGAAAGGATCTGCGTCAAACCGCCCGAGGCTAGCGCTATGGAATCCCGGCCACAGAGTCCGTCTCCTTTCTCCTCGTACTTTGCACCGGAATGGAGATGAGGGAGGCTATACCTGTGGATGCGGTTCAGCGCGACTACTTTGTGATCGTATGTGCAGGACTGGGTGCCATGTGGCACGTTCGGCTACACTCGGCGGACTTGTACCGGGGCCTGTTGCGTCTCCGGAGCTTTTGCCATCTGCCAACGGGCTCGGCAGGCTGGCTTTCCCTCCTGCCTTGAACGCTACGAATTGTCGCAGGAGCGCCTCTCCTTGGGCCTCGGAACAATTCTTCAGCGAGAAGAGCAATGTCGAGACTGGCATGAGCCCTGGCTCTGCTGGCCTGCCCCTGCCAGCATCGGAGCCAAAACTGGACATGTCAGCTGGGCTCTTGCCAGGTTTGGTGTCCTCAAGGACCGAGTCGACGCCGTCGGCCTGTGACAACATGGTCCCATCTCCATCTTCATCGCTGGGACGGCTCAGCTGGTGTTGCACTGCGACCGTGATCTCCTGGTTGGTGGCACCACTCCTAACATAGTCGAACAGAGCCTCAAGTCGCGGCGACGGTCCTTCGCGAATGGCATCAAGCAGAGTATTCAGCGCTTCCTGATAATTCCTCGATTCATCAATCGTCCGCTGAAACGCCGCTTTGCGTCTCATGTCGAGAGACAGGTCGATGATACAGTCGGTCCCGAGCGTCTCGCAAAGCTGACAAGGTGACGGTCCTCCGGAGCACTTGGTTTTTCGCTTCTTGCATGCCTCACAGGCTGCCGAGACTCTGGCGCTTGAGGACTTTTTCTTCGCCGACGGTGACTTTACGGCTGAGGCTTCCTTGGCTGGCTTTAATGGCCGAGTGCTAGGCGGCTTTGGAGGTGAAGGCATATCTCGGGCGACGCTCGCATCTTTCCACTATGTGTGAGTGTCCATTGTGCGGCTGCCCAGTGAGGTGCTTCGCCCGGAACCTTCAACCTCGGCCTGAATGGCGTCGACTTCGCTGGAAAGGGAAAAGGTGCTGAATAACACTCGGTTACCTGATTTCACCAACGTCGATCGAGCGGTTGTCCTGCACTCGAGATAGACTCTCTGAGATCGAACCTGGTTTACCTCGATTGGCATGGGAAAGCTGTTCGAACAAAGAACCGCAAAATGGGAAAGCAGGAAACGGGGCCCAAGGCACCCCTGTGCGGGCTTTCGCGACAAGCGTTCGCCCAGGGTTCATTGGAGATGTACATCCCCCTCCATTTGATAGGGCAAGTAACGCATGTCGAGAAGGTGGACCAAGCGGGCATGACACTGTGCTGCCAAGGGCTACGACGAGTCCCAGAAATCCGACCACCGGAAGCACCGCTTGTCTGTCATCTGCGATCCCCTATGCCGTATCGGTGTGTCTTTGGGGCAACTGGCGGCCGTGGCGGCGGCCTGCCTACCGCCCGCCAGGTGGTGCTGCATCCTAGCGGGGCGCCATGCACCTACCATGCAGCTGAGAGACAGGCCGGAAAACTGTTCCCTTAAGGGCATCGATGATTGGATCTGACTAGGACGTTCGGCAGATCGAGCGGGATAAATTTCCGGCCTTGTCGATGCTCGCAACCCGTGCCCGAGTCGAGGGCGCCATCGAGGGCACAACGGGTATCACTGATCTGGCGTCCCTGGTCGCCCCGTACGTTCCATCTCGGCTGTCAAGGTACTTCGTAGGCCGCTTGAGATCTGCCCAAAGGCATCTTCGCAGCCTACTCCGTACACAGTACTCGTACACAGAACGAGTACGAGTAGAAAGACCAAGGCCGGTCACGGACTCAACTTTACCGCTTCAGGTTCGCTTACACAGTACGTGAAGGATCCGTGGGTGGCTTATCTCGGCTCCTCCCCAATCTGTGATGGCGCGATAGAAAAAACCGATGGCCGTTGCCAGCCACTGACATCATGAGGAGAGAAATGCATTCCCCGAAAGCAGTCGGCCTGCCCATCCGCACATCACGCCCACAACGCCCAAGCACGCGCCCCGATCAGGCGGGATTCATTCCCGGACTTCCCACTGGCCTGCGCCAAGGCTTCTGTGCCAGATGCCGGAACCTTGTTCCAGATACCGCCACCGCTCGTGGAGACGATCATTAAGGGCCGTTTCTAGATTCCGTCTCAAACCTTCAACCTTAACGTCGTCCATGTGAAGCACCTGCAGCTCGCCCTCAACCGTCAAGAAAAGGACAGTATGAGCGATCAGCATCCAGGATGTCTCGCACTCGTTCCATGGATCATGGACATCCAGCGCTCCACCCGCGACTTCCATCTCGTCATCAAATGCGGTACTTCCAGGTTCCGGGCACAATTTGACGAACAGCCTGCGCAGTCTTTTCATCTTCCGGATACACTTCAGCACCTCGTCCACATGGTTGTAGAAGGGGAAAATGGCGATGAAGTCGAAATGCAGTAAGTTTGCGAACAGGGCATCCCCTGCCGCGGAACTGTTAAAGTGGAGGGCGGTCAGGAGCGACGGCGTCCGCCGCAGGAAGAATTCGTACGTCGTATAGGCAGAGAGGCTCGACCCCTCGTTGTACACCATGCACTCCCACGGACGCCCAACCAGAAAGTTCGGCAAGTCGTCGTAGTCGATCTTCGTCCGCGCGGCTTCGAGACTCTGATCGAATCTGAGCACCTGTACCGGCATATCGAATGCCCAAGCGTCGTTGCTCCACGAATGGATGCTGGCCAATTCGGCGAAAACCTCGGGCGGCGCAATGACGCTAAAGCGTGTTGCTGGAACTTCGTTCAATAGCCGTGCCCACCACGCTGGGTGGATGTGATTATAGTGCCCAGATACGTGGACCACCACACTCAACACATAGTGCGCAAGGCTATGCTCCTTGAGGAAGGCCAGAAAGTCGCTGAGCAATAGCGGATGGAGGACGGCGTGCTTGAAGAGGACAGGAAGCGCGACCGCACGAATTAGCCGGCACGTCAAGCTGAGATTCTTCAGCGCGTTCTGCCTGTTCGACCCTGCCGGAACGCTCATCAACCGTATCCCATCACTGGTCTCTCGTGGCCCAAGTGCCGATTTCGGCTTTTCGAGCAACCCGACATCGAATGGACTCGCTGTGTCGTGGAACGTAACGATTCGGGCCAGTATTTCGTTGGGAAGTTCGAGAAGCAGCATCGTAGATGACAGGCTCGAAAGCTTGAGTCGTAGTTTGTGTTTCGTAAACGATGATCGTAATTGCGAGTGGATCATGGAGCAAAGGTAATGGACCGTGTAGCCAGCCAGCCAGCCAGCCCTTCCCTTGTTCTCACGCTGAAGACGTCTGAGTCACTACTTCGTCCCCGACTAAGCGACGCGACCGTGGCAATCACTTGCCGGTACCCAGTCACTGCCAGTCGACATCCAAACGTGCGGCTTTATCGGCAGAACCCTCCCTTTTCCTGCTTCTCCTTTTCCACTCGGTCAGTAGTGCTGGCTGCCGCCTTAGTCGTGGTCTGTTGAAGGTCGATCTTGAATCGAGATCAGAGCTAATCGGCCGATCTTTCGGATCTCAACACGGATAAGAAACTCAATGCGTCTCCCGGGCTCAAGGACCACAACGCTGGCCCGAGACGATGTGCGATACAGCCTGTTTGCCTAGTGAAGACTCGCAAGCGGCTGCTGATGGATAGGGTAGTAACGTGCTGTGAGTAAACGACTGCTGTCAGTGTGACCTGTAACCTATCGGGCCTGGGCTACCGCCGACTGACGGCAAGGCGCTACAGCGCCAAACCGTGAGATTCAGATCACAGACTAAAGTCCCGGCGAGGCGAGGCCAAGACGTTGACCCCGCATGGTCTCCTGCGATTCGATGGGTGTGGAGGGGCGTTCCCTCCTGGCAAAGTGGGGGGATATGTCCGAATGTTAGGTACGCGGCGCACGTTAGCATCTCAGCTGGGGTAGTCGAAACCCTGCCACACATGGTATGGACATTGGACCAGGCCTGGAGGCGAGAACCAGAGGAAGACCATTCCTCTTGGGCCACCACCGGTGTGAGCATTCATACCCCGCAGTTGTCTCCTATCCCGAGGATTGGATACTAGGGTGAATTTATTCTCAAGGACATGCTCAACCAGACCTGCCATATGTCGCCTGCCTGTCGGGGGATAGCTGCAACGTCTGCCCCTTAACAACGCCCGAGAAGTCCGTCTTTGGGTTCGTGTGCGCACCTTCCATCTTCGACATGACGGCTTGGCGCCCCATGCGGATTCCCGAATCACTCAAGGAAGTTTCTGGGCAGGCTAGATATGGATGAAATTGGAGCGGAACAGATGAGTTGCTGGTTGGACCAGGCCGGTGGCCAATCGGTGGTTGGATTGAAGTAGAAGTCACCAGGGCGATAACAGTGTCAGCGGCCTGACGACGCCTTGAGATTTGCTGTCCAAGAGTGGGAACTTCCTTAAGCACTGGAGAGCATTTGGAAGAAGGCGGCTATGGACAATCGAGGCCCGTTCAACCAACACATCATTTATCTGCGCTCCTTTTGCTCAGCACTACGTGAGCAATAATAGTTCTAGTCATTCCCGGCTGTAACCACTTAAGTCTCGAACCGAACCGTTGACTAGCCGCACAATGTGTTGTGCATTGAATTTTGACGTGCACATGAGTGTCATTTGTCGCCAAGTGCATCTTTCGTATGTATTCTCCATAGAGACGACGTAGGCGAGTCCAGGCAGATATAACCGATCTCCTTGGTGAACGTCAATCCGTCTGGGGTCCGGTACACGTGCGAGACAGTCGTTGAATGTCGAGGTCGTGAGAGTCGGTCACCTGGTCCCGTGCTCGCGGATTCAGTTTCTTCCATGTACTTTAAAAGCCATCGTGCCATAGTGACATCTTCGTCTGACGAGGACACTGCTTTGGTGTGCATGGCCCAGCGTGTGAGTGCTTCGTCATCGTAAGGAATGCTTTCAACACCGCCCCGAAGAAGCAAATACATAATTCTCGTCGACGACTTTAACCTGCAAGCAAGGTGGAATAACCTGAGTGGCAACACATTGAGTGGGGGACTGATTAGCTCCTCTTGGAATCCAACATCCTTGCGGATTGGGGCAGGACGCTTGACGACCGTGGCATGCAGTTCCAGCAATACCAGCAGAGCCTTCTCGTTTCCTTCCACTATCGCACCGGCCATGCCATCAAACAAAGCCTTTGGGGAGACGAAGAGAGTCCGGTCAAAGGGCTCATGGCGCAGTCCCTGGCGGAAATATTGGAGCAATTTGATTTTCGCATCTGTCCATGGAGCACCTCGCAATATGTGGACTGGGAGAGTACGGACAATGAGGATACTCCGGCCTTCATATGCAGCAGACCCTCCGTCTTCATGCCGAGGAGTAGGTGTCACAATGAAGGGAAGATAGCCATCTTTGTTCGCTGGTCCGACAACGGGCTCTGAAATGTCCCCGAGACCCAGCGCCGCCTGATATCCATGGCCAGTGTCCATGCCATGTGTTCCGCTGTTTTCATCCCCCAAGCTGTATGAACTCTTTCTCGCCTTGTAATAGCTTTCCATTTCGAGCTTGTCGTTCAATACTGGTGAAGGAGAAGCTGGTTTTGGAAAGCGTGCTGCAGTTCCGGTGTGGACCGGTTCTTGTTCGAGCTTGGCCTCCAATTCCTGTCTCTCACGGTGCCAACATTCAAACATCGCGAGCCGGCTTAGTGTGGGCAGACATGACTCAAACAACTCCAGGGTGAACCATCGGCAGCGAGGAATACCCTCTTGCAGTCGAAGACGTTCATCCCTAGTGATTATTCGGTACGCAGCAGGCAGGAAGTGCTCAGTTTCGATTTGGCTCTGCGCTGAATCGGGTTCATAGTAGGCGAACAATACGAGAGCAACGTAAATCGGGCGTCGTGACAAACCTCTAGCGAGGTATGGCGAAGCCCTAGGAAGATTCAGCTCCAAGCAGTGAAAGAAGATCTGCTCGAGAATTTCATTCGCTAGAGATTCCAATGTGGAAGGTGTGTAAGTGCGGGAGGCGGCATTCAGTTGTCTGTGTATTAGTTCTGCCTGCTGGGTTCGAGTCTTGCGAGATGGTTTCAGCAGGGACGCATGTTTCATGGGTTTCCCGCGACCGGTCGATACGCTGCCACTTGAGTCCGAGACTTGTCTTCCGCGACGGTGCCGTTTCCGCAGGGGCATTAACATCTTGACACCATCAGTGCCGGCATCGAAAAACCAGGTTACGCTTGCAGCAGCGAGAAGACGGTGTACCAGGATATTGAAGAACAAATGAGAGTCCGACGCTGCTCGTCAATGTCTCCTTCACCCTGCGGCAGCCAGTGACTGGGTACAGAAATCGTGCTGCCCGAGGTACTCGCGCTGGGTGTGAGGGAACTGAAATGTAAGTCAGGCTGGTCGACGTTGGAAGTGAACCATCAAAGAATTACAGCGTTGTTTGTGACATCAATACACAGAGTCTTGGCGAGAAACCCCGCCTAAACCACTAGGGAAAAGGGTAAACCTCCAATGTCATTACATATTTACTCAGTTCCGCAACTTCGAGACCTGTATCAGGTACAGAGTACGTAGTGTTGCCTTACCTCTTTAAACCACCCTCGAGATACTCAACACCCAGGCCAAAGGCTTAAGCTAGACTTCTACAGCATTGTCGAAGCAACGAAAGCAAATGCGAAGCAGTCTTGATCATTAGCGCGTAGTGTTGTACAGAATACTCGGCGTCACAGCTTAAAGCCAAAGCTACTTACACAGTAGTACCCAGGTCGTGTCCGGTAATATCCTACACAATGTTACATGGCCCCAGCAGATCGCAGATCGCTCTGCTGGAGGCGCCGACAGTCGACAGTTTCCCTTTATCACATCGTCTCATAAGCCTGTCCAAGCGGCCCTGCGTGCGTGGAAGACTGATGTGTCCGTCCGGCATTCTCTCAGGCGCAGGT
The DNA here is from genome assembly GCF_000585515.1 of Cladophialophora yegresii CBS 114405. Lineage (NCBI taxonomy): Eukaryota > Fungi > Ascomycota > Eurotiomycetes > Chaetothyriales > Herpotrichiellaceae > Cladophialophora > Cladophialophora yegresii. The sequence continues at coordinate 2,409,658 of NW_006913051.1, read as the reverse complement.
ACTGTTTTCTCGAAAGGGGTCTGGTTGGCAGCTCGCGGTTGGTGTTGGTCAGATCTTTGCTCTAGTTCCGTCGGACGTTACTTCGGCGCTCATTTCCATCTACCCTCTTATGTCTGAATCAAGCCGGGGTGTTGCCTGTCCTGGCGAGGCATTTGTGAGTTCCTGAATCCTGCCTACCGCCCTTTTCTTCGGGATCTCTTCGCGCAAGATTCTTCTCAATACCGCTCTGCGATGCTCACGGAAGAGCCTTTTTGTCCGGGCTTCCTTAATCAAGCGCTGATACTCCGTGCCGTATAGAGTCTGCCTTGCTTGATGTGGATTTCCAGTGCGAAGCGATTTTACACTCGACGGAATCGTTGGATGACCGATATACATGTCACTTACAGTCCGCGAGAGCGAGACATCCTTGCGCATCCGCTGCAATGTCCGCAGCAGCTTTTCTTCCTTCCGTTCAATGCGGCGGTCGAAATCCGCTTCCATCTTCGGGGCTCGCTTCTCATCTCGCGTGATCTGGGTTCTGGGGATCTGCCCTTCGTAGAGCTCGGCTCGGTAAACGTCTCGGGTCCTCGCATTTGCGGCAGAAGTCTTTGTCTCAGAGGCGTCCATTTTGAGTGCTGATTCCAGATCAACTAGCTCCGTGACGGGCACATGGTCTGTGGGCGATCTGCTGCCCAGCACTCCAGAACGGTCAGGAGTTGTGTGTAGGCGAGGACGTCTGGGTGGTAGAATTCTCTTCTTCCTGTTACGCAGCAGGAGCCCTTGAATACGGTCCTTTAGGTAAGGCATGCGACGAATGTAGCGGCACGTGAGTGGTGCTCTCTTCCAGATAGCCGTATATATTGCATTGTTACCCTCCGCTGCAAGCCTGTTGGCTTTGAGCAAGACACTGGCAAGATGGACAGCAGTGTAATAACTCGGCATCAGCTGCGCAGGGTTTCGCTTCTCCACCACCTTGCGAAGCACGGGGATCGAAGGTAGACCCTCTGATTCCTGTGGCGGGAGCCATTTGCCACGCTGCAGGACTGGCCATGGTGGAGTATGGGCGATCATCTTCTTCTCAAAAAGTTTGTAAGCAAGCAGCCAGTGTTCCGGATCGTCAGATCTCGTCAGGATCTGAATGTACATGTTCCAGTTCTTACTGGTCAACGCGAATCCTACTTTCTCCATCTTGGCTACCAGAGTAATAGCAGAATTCTGGAGCTGCCTCGCAGCCAAAGTGTGCATGTAACGACTGAGAGGGGCCTCGAGCATGTGTCTTTGCGAATACAGGATTGCAAGACCAGGTTCGTCCAGCGGGAAAGCATCCAACGAGCTCTCTGGGATCATGGAGCCGAATGTGAAGTTGTCGCTGGGGGCCAGTCCATCTTCTGGCAGTCCCACGGGCTGCAGTGGCAGAGATGCTAGGGCTTCCTGCGTGTGCCCCTTGTCGTTCTCCTTGATTTCAGGCAGTGATTTTTGTTCGCGTATGCGAGAGGGTCGTCCTACTTGGATGGCTCGCTCAAGTGTGAGTCTCCAAGTTGCCTCAACATCACCCCACGCTTGCTTTTCGGCTTGCACTGACAATCGCGCACATAGCAACGGGATTGACATGGAAGCACTGCTGCTTAAATGCAAGTAGGACGACTGATGCATGGCTTCAAATCGCTGGACAAGCTGTTCCGCGCGTTTCACTTGGCCTCTCGTCAAGAGAAGGTCGATAAAGTACTCTACATAGAGAGATGGCATGGCCTCGACGTTCCGCCGGCGGCGTAGCCCAGGCTGTGGTTGACGACTCGCTCGGTCTTCTGTCGAAAGTCCATGAAGGATCTCTTCCAGATATTGAGCGGCAAACTTTGGTCGCTCGTTCTCAATGGGGTTCCTGCCAGCTTGCAGATGTAGCATGGCAAGACGAGGGCTGGCCCCGAGACGGGGGAATCTCTCGACGAGTTCTTGATAGATGACGTTGGCCATATCCCTATCACCTTCTTGTGCAAAGCCATGAAGGATGATGGCATAATGAAACGGTGTAGCAGCAAGTGTCTGGCTCATATTCAGGGTCCTTAGTATTTTCACAGCATCCCGAGTCTTGCCGAGTAGCACAAGAGCAGTCATGAAGGCAGCATGGGTCATGGCGTCAGCATCAACACCGAGCACAGTCATCTGTTGCTGAACACGGAGCATACTCTTGGATTCCGCGAGGAAAGCATAGTGCCTCAGTAGATAGTTCCACATCGTCGTAGGGTTTCCACGAAGAGCAGCAGTTGTGGCCGCGGCTGCAAGCCTCTCTGCGGCTTCTGCTTGATCATTGAGACAATATGATTGTACCAAACCAGTGATGAGGGCATATGAGCCCTTTATTTGGGTTTGCTGCGCTTTCTCAAGGATATCGAGGACTGCGTCGGTATCGCCATTTCTGGCGAAGACGCCTATCAACGTCGTAAAGGTGTATACATCTGGTGTTACTCCATCGGCCTGCATCCTATCTAAGACCCGCAAAGCCTGCTCAGGCTGGGAGGACCTCGCGTGCGCATAGATCAGAATGTTCCAGGCATACGCTGTTGGTTTCACCCCAAACTGTTCCATGGTCTGGAGCTCTCGTTCTGTGCTTGAAACGTCACCAAGACGTGCATAGACGTACAACAGTGGTGTATAGAACGCAGGCTCTGTTGGACGCCCATGGGCTTGGCAAAGGCGTAGAAACACCTCTTGCACACCGTCAATGTCGCCTTGAGCAGCAAGGGCTGACAGTACCTTCTGGTAGCTCATTCTATCTGCCACGCCATGGAACTTCGCGAATTCATCCAGGTAATGGATATATGCCTGCGCAGATGCTCCTTGTTCGGTATGGATGGAGAGAAGCGAACCGTACGTGCTAGGACCCGGAGGAATCTCGGGAAAGTTTGATCGAAGATTGGCGTACACCGCATCAGCTAGCGGACCTTTATCAGGCCGAATGGTGGTTTTGTTGATGGTATTGATAGCGCTGAGGTACAGCGAGGGCACCGCCCGGCGCAGGTGGTATGAAACGTCAAACAGATTTTGCAGCCCCTGTGGTGTAATGATGCTCATGAGCTGTCCATTTCGAACCAAAGCTGCCAGGACTTCGTTGAACAGCGTTTGCAACGTCCCTGAATGCTGCATGATAACCGGCGCCCGTTCGCGCAGCCTAGACCCCAAGTGGTGTATTGCTAGTGGTAGGTCGCGATAATTGCCTACCTCCCTCACAAGGGCAACACGATTTGGTGATGTTTGATTAAATTGAAAAGAGGTCCATCTGAAAGAGGTATTCCATACTGTGTTGGCGGTATTCCAGAGTTGGTTTGAGACGGCATGAAGTAGGAGGAACACACTACAGCCCCGGTGCGAGTTGCGCCGTGTGGCTCGATGATTGATATTAAGAGCAACGCGGTAGTTGTCCAGTTGCACAGCCACTCGAACCGCGCGCTCATAATCACCACACGCTCTGCTCTCCTCGTCGATAAGTCTGAACGCACCAAGAGCCCGTGTTTGATCCAACTTTCGGCCGGACTGCGCCAAGAGGTGGAAGACATCGGTGGCGTAGGCACGTTGGTCCCGGATTTGGTTGAATAGTATCCAAGCACGATCGAGAGCTGCGCCCGTTGGCGTCGACTTCGGCTCGCGATTTCCGTCAATTATTTCGCGCAACTGCCGCTCTGGCAGACTGGAACCGCTCGAGAGATAGGGCATTCCCATTCCATTTCCTGTATCTGCTGTTGCCATATCATTACTTTTCGACCCAGAGCCATCTTGAGCCGCGTGTACTTCCAACACGGAACTGTTCGTCTGGAGGGACGCATCATTCTCAGTCATGAGAGCCGCACTGGCATTTTGGGCAACGATGCTCGATCTGGCATAGGATCGTGATGAAGGTGAGCAGGGAGCTTTCGAGCTTCGATCACGTCTCAGAGAGTGAGAGCGGTATTGGGAGGTATGTTCATCGGGGGCAACTATTCGCACCGGTCGAGGGCAAAGCAATGGAGATTCGAGGCCGGCTACATTGTGGCGCGAAGCTCGGATTCCTTCCAGAAATAGTGGCCACCAGTGAGGGACATCCAAATGGTTTCCTCCATTTCTCCAGAAGGAAGGACCGAGTGCGCGCCGCGTGCGAACAGGGGGTTCAATGCATCGAAGGAAAAGTTGAGATGCTGGCTCAATGCATGCCGCAGTCCGCTCTAGCATGCCCCGTTTGCGTTGACGGGAGCCAGAGTATAGCTCAGAAGACGAAAACGCCGGCGAGTGTAATTATGGTATTTCGAGGGACATGAGTCGAAGGCTGGACGAGACACAACTGTACGAAAAGAGTCGAGACGGGGATGGATGTAAGTTGGAGGCGAGGATCAAGTGAGCGAAAAGTGAAGCAGAGCCGATATGCAACAATTAATTACCCGTACATTTTCTAAGGAGCCTGCGGTCCAAGGCCCTGCGCTTGCCCCACATTCACACTCAACCATCAACACCAACGGAATATTCGGTATCTTCCTGCAGCAAAGGCTACGCCGACTGAGCCGCCAATATGAACATCACCAGCTCGCTCGTGTCTGAGCGCGACAGGGCTCTTCTTGGAGGCGACTACAATGCCTATCATGCCCAAGCAACCCGCAAGGTCCAGAATCTGCGACGTCGACTCGGTGCCGCAACTCGAGGCAGAAAATACACTCCCAAAGCTCCTGTGACGGCAGAAAATGTCTCCAAAAATGCCGAGTACGTTTCGTTCTTGCTAGGTGGGAAACAGGACTGACTCGTTCAAGATGGGTACAGTTGCTCCTCGCCAGCTCTGAGCGAGCATGGGCATCTGCTATGGCCATGAAGTCGGCACAGTCGCCAGAAAACACCCAGAAGCCTATGCCCGGCTCCACGAAACGTCAGATTGCATCACGACTGCGGAGAGCAATTACTCATGCGGACAACCTGGTCAACATCCTGCAAGACCGCAACACGACCGGCGCGAAAGTGCTGGATGACCTGGAAGCACGTGCGTACCTTTCCATGTTGAAAGGCAGCCTTGACTTCGAGAAGGGAAGCTGGCAAGCATGCATCCAGAACTACTCTGTCGCTCAGGTTATATACTCGACCTTGGCACGGTCGGCAAAGATAGACGCATACAAGGATTTGCTGTCGGGCATCGTAGACCCCAGCATCCGATACGCAGCATACCAGTTGAAGATGCCCCGCACAAAAGCCCTGAACGAGATTGTCATCGAGAGCTTTCCTCACTCCGAAGCGACTGTGAGGCAAGAGATTGAGGAGATCGATCCACAAGCATTCTCGGTGGCCGCAGAAGCAGCACCCACCAAGGGTGGTCCCAAGGAGATCCCGTCCACGCTCTCCTGGAGAAGTCGGAAAGTGAAGCTGGAAGACGCCAACATCTCCCAAGCACTAGGCCTGTCCAAAGAGAAAGAAGAGGACTTGGTCTCATCCTTCAAGTCGTTCCGAGATGGCTCACTGAGCGCGAAGGACCTTGCGACGGCGTATGAAGAGGTCATCACTGCCCGCCAGGATGCGGCAGACGCCACCAAGACCGCAATCGACGAGCTCGTCGCCGAAGGCGTTGACACCGGGGACGCGCGCATGCAATCACTGCAAATCACTCGCACAGCAGTCAACTACGCCGTTATCGAATGGCGTATCGGCCGGAATAGAGTGCTTTGTGGTGCGTCAGATGACGGTCTGGCCTTTGAGGACGAGAAGCCCAAACAGCCCCTGAAGCCGCGCAAGGACGGCAAACCCCGTGCACCCAAGCAAGAAAGCACCGGGCGGAAGATGTCCAGACTGCGAGAACGATTGGCACTCTATGACTCCATCCTGCAGAGCCTAGACGCCGTCAAGGAACTCCCCGGCGTCATGGCAGACGCTCCCTTTATAGAGGAACTCGACGCAAAGAGGGCATATTTCCGCGCGTTGAAGTGCCTTGCCGTTGGCCGCTCCCACGCCATTAGCGACCACATCCCCAACGCCCTAGCGCTATACGCCCGGGCGCTCGAACTGGCCGAAACAGCTGCCAGCAAACTCGGCGCTCCCACGACCGCTGACAACGCAACGCCACCCAACCTAGGCATCTCAAGCCAACAAATACACCTCACAACCTCGACCCTCCGGAAACTCGTTCTCCGATACCGCGCCCTTGCGGACCTCAAATCGTCCAACGCCAACGCCACATCCGATGCGGCATCGTCACCGACCGCTGCCACAGCACCAAAACCCGCACCCTTGATAGAACGCCTCTCCCACAACACGTATATCCCTAACCTCGACCTCACGAACCTTGTCAACTATCCGCCAAAACTACGGCCCGTGCCCGTGAAGCCCCTCTTCTTCGACCTAGCCTGGAACTACATCAAATATCCCGGCCAGAAGGGCCCCGAGGACGACCTCCAGCCTGGTGCGAGGGAAGACGTGCTGATGCACGACGCCGGAGCCAGAACCGCCACCAATGGCCCAGTATCGGAGCCGGACACAAAAGAGGACCGAAGGGCGCCGCCCAAGCGGGGGTGGTTTGGGTTCGGTCGGTCGTGAAGTGACTCTGTCAGTCAGTGCAGGGTCTTTAGGATTCGCAGGAGTGGGAAACGAGTCATTGAGCCCTCAGAGCCACGATCAGAGGTACAACGCTGGCGGTCACACGAAGGCCAAGTGGCAGGGAGGGGCGAGAGGGGCATCTATGCAATCTTTCGCGAGGCACGAGTACTGTACATGAGAGAACGAATTGGACGGTCATAGTGTGCTGTGTAACAGTGCAGCGTGCACAAATGAATAGTCAAGCCACCTCCGGTACTCTATCCACCTTCCCTCTGACACGCGTTCGCTCCTCCAATCCACGAGAGTATGACAGGCCTTCCACGAGAGATACACAGAATAGTTAGACCCAATGACACCTAACCACCTGTTGTGTCAAGGAACGACAGTAAAGTACGTGCGCACTCAAAATGAAGGGTAGAGTCCTTGTGAGGAGGCATACAAAGACTACAGGACAGAGCTACTGTATCAAATATCATCCCACTGTGGTGATTCATATGATCCCCTGTGAACTTCGACGCGCAGTTGCACGGATCCATCGATACGCAGATGAATGTAGCGACAGATGAGCAGGCAGAAGAACAGCTAGGCGTGGTAGGCTCGTAGACAGGGACCGCAGGTGGTCAAAGCGCACAGTGGAATGAAGTGGCAAGATCCCTGTCCAGCTGAGCATCCGCGTGTACAGTAAGTTGCTACAGTAGCTCCGTTCTCTCTCGAGTTTGTGTTCCGAGAAGGGTCCCAACACGAATGCACCCGGATTGAGACGACCGAATTTGCTCCCATAGGGCCCTGCTCCGCGACTCCGCTGTCTTTTCGGTCCGATTGGATGACCCTCAGTGGTCTCGTCCACAGGCAGGACTGCTAGTGCGCGTCGGTCTCAGTCCGAGTCTTATGAGCGTGGCCGCCCTCCTCGCGAAACAGATATTGCAAGTGGTCGGATTTCACCTGTGCGGTCCGATCCGGGCTTGCTAGATCTGGGATCTCGCTTCTCATCGGCATACCTGCCGATGCAGGCTCTGTCCGCCAGCAGACTAACACATTATGCCTGATGCAGAGATGGTCGAGAAGCCGTGCATTTTGCACTGTGACAGCATGGCGTCTGCGGCCCACGCTCAGCACTCCACAATAATGCGATGCAATGGCAGCCGGGAAAAAGGTGTTGGCTGTTGCAGCGGGTGTAGGGTCAAGGCATCTTCTCGAAGATCAAAGTCCTTCGCCTCCACTTGATCACTGGGTTGTAGTCATCGCAGAAGTGCTGCGTGTCGTCGTGCTTGGAATCCACGCGGAACAAGGTTTCCATCCCATCATAGTGTGCCACGGGGGCTGACGTGTCGGCTTGATGCTGAGGTCCCGGGGAGGACCGGCGGCTCCATTGCTGCGTCTGGTGCTCATTGACACTATGATGCGATATGTCTGGGGGTTCGATTTTCAAGACCTCGACTTGATTATGTGCTTCCAGAACACTCGCTGATTTCGGGGCCTTTTCCAACTTCGCCTTCGCGGCCAGATAGCCACTCGTCATAAGATTCGACTTCCGTGGCCCGACATCAAGCAAAGGGTTCAAGATTTCCGTCAGGAGTTGACGGTCCAAAGGATCGATCGGGTCTCCGGAGTCAAACGCGACGCCTTCAGGGCGATTTTTCTCCATGGTGGGAAAGGGTGCTAGTCGCTGAATGTGCCGCATATTGGCTCGACCTCTGCGGCGTTTGATAAGAAGAAGAGCGAGAAGGACAGACAAGAGGCAGACCACGAGTGTTGTGCGGACTCCAAGGTGGTATGGAGTATGTCCGACAGTGTTGGACCTCAACGGGGATGGGGCCATTGCAACATTGTATGAGTAAGCTGGGGCGAGGTTGGTTTCAAGGCGTTCTTTTGGGCGCCACTCACGTGCCGTGAGACGAAAGATGGGAGGAAGGGACAAACCGTACCAACCTCTTAGATAGTGGCCGTGTCGTGAAAGATATATGCTCAAGTCGTTACATACTTTCCTCCAATGGGACCTGTATTACCTCGCATGGACACGAGAGAAGAAGACAAGTCACCAATAATGCGTAGTGTCCCGACCCTTGCAGTTGGACAGATCCAAAGACCTAAGTCTGTTGCTGCAACATCGATCCGCATCAGGACAGTCTCGCTTAGCATGAGGTTGAGATTGGCGTAAATGGCTGGCTGGCTCGCAGAATGAAAGGGTGTGCGATCCGCAATCTCGGGGTCGACGGAGTAGATGGAGACGGCGAATCTTGGACATGACGCCCAGTTCGCGGTCAGCAGACGATGGCAATTGACAGAATCGGCGAAACAAGCTGTGGCTTCGACGCGGGAATCGCCTGACAGGCGCTTGTGAAGGGGCAGACGGCAGACCTCAGCTTGGATGAGGGACGCCGCGGGAATAATAATGGAAGGAGAGACTCGAACAGCCTTTAGCCTATCCGGCGAGCCGATAACCGAAGAGGCAGAAAGTTTGTACTTCAGCTCGCTTGGTGACGCCGCAACGGAGTCCAAGGCGCGGCTAGAATCAATGGAGCCCAAGGTTGGTCCTACCCGCAATCTGTGACACAGCAGTGTCATGTGTGTCGGAGGCTGTCGAACCCTTGGCGAATTGACGTGATTTGTTACGTGAACGGACGGGATACGAGCTCGAGGAAACTTCGGGATATCGTTTGAAGAAGCGAGAAAAGCCAAAGAGCTTGCCACGGATTCATTGGGAAAGGAGAAGTGAAGGATAGGTGAAGGACAAGTGAGGGAGAAGCGACGAAGAGGGGCGCCTCCCTCGACCTTCTCGAAACGAACAACTAATGCCGCTTTTAAGGTTGAACGCTTGCCTTGTCCGAAATGTTCAGGCCGCACAATGTGCAGCCACCGCCAGAGCCAAACCAGAGGATTCCGCGGGACGCAAGCTGCTGAGCCAGAAGAAAACATGGATTTCGCTTCGTGATTATGTAGTATTCACTGGTGTTAGACACTCCTGATGCGCTAAGAGACAACTTGAAAGACAACGTTCTAGATGCTTATCCCGCTCAGTCGAAATGCATGCTTGGGCACCTCGCGGTTCGCGCATGCTCTTGGTCCTAACGCCGCCAGCACGAATGGATAGACAAATGCTCAATGTCGCGAGGATGCCACTTTTGAGAGCGCGGGCTCACATATCAACCGCCGACTTTCATGGCCTTCTCTTCAGTGCTCGTGGGTTGGCGCTGTTCAGACTCGGTGGAAGGGCCTGAATTCCTTCTCTTGGTGCTCTGAACCAGCCTCTTCAACACATCAGGTGCATCCTCTCGACCCATCACCACCTCCACAATATTCAAGCCTTTGCCTTCTTGAAGTGCCGGCTCTGCCAAGATGTCGTTCACCTGACCCCACGTTTCAGCTCGCCTTGTAACCACCGGGTAGGCAGGGTCATCTTTGGGTGCACCAAAGTAGTTTGGTGCGTCGAGGTATCTCCATGGTTGGATGTCATTATAGCCGGCCTTCATGCCGTGGATCCACCTTTCGATCACATATCCATCGTTGTTGATGACGAAAATAGTCACGTCGAGTCGGTTCCGGATGATGTCGCTGATGGATTGCGCGGTCATCTGGAGACTGCCGTCACCCTCAAAGAGGATGGTGCGCCCTTTCGGACGCAAGCCTTCAGCAATCATTTCGCGCTGGGCTAGGGCAGCGCCTTGACATGCTGGTAGCATGTAGCCAATAGACAGCCATATGCAAGAAGAAACAAGCGTAGTGTCGGCAGGGAGAACCATCTCTCGGGCTCCGATTGCTATTGTGCCAGTTTCGGCCATGACAATATCGCCTGTCCGGAAAAAGGTCGATATCCGTCGCCAGAAAGTGGCTTGATCGATAATGTCATCCTTGCCTGTCGGAGGCAGGGCCAGAAGCTCGGCTTGGGGGGAGCCTAGATCAATGTAAGGGTTATAATGAGGGAGCTTGGCTGTTTCCAGCTTCGAAAGAATTCTGCGTAGGAGAGACTTTATGTGAAGATTTTCGTACTTGATTCCTCCGATCTCGACGTGGTCGCGGTGGAAAACAACCGAAGTTTTTGGGTCGGGAATGGTGCTGAATCCAAACGTATTGACGTCGCTCTCCAGAGGCCCCAACTTGAGGACGAAATCGCAACCTTGGGCCCAAGGCATGTATACCTCGTTACCAGCAATGCCAGCGTAGATCCCGTGGAAATTGGGACAGTCCTCATTGATAATGCCCTTGCCAAAAGGAGTGGCCGAAGTGGGGAATCGGGTCACTCGGACTAGCTCATTGGCCTCCTCGCTAGCACCGTACCTCGATGTGCAGCCATCCACGACGATGAAAGGCTGTCTGGAAGCATACATCTTGTTCAAGATCAAGTCAACCTCGGTATCTTCGAACCCTTCATCATTCAATGGGATGGAAAGATCAATGGGTGTCTCGAGGGCCGCTGCTGGGACCTTGGCCCGGACCATGTTGCTAGGCAATTCAATGTACACTGGTCGGCTCTGTATGACACATTCTCGGAGGCATCTGTCAATCTGTGCAGGGGCGGTAGCTGCATCCCTTAGGTTCGCTTGGGCCACCGTGATCTTTTTGTACATGTCAGCAAAGACCCGGAAATCGCCATTGCCTAGGGAATGATGCATGCAGAGCCCAGCATCCTGGACGTTGGTCGGGACAGTGCCCACAACATGAATGACCGGCGCCACTGTCAGATGAAGTCAGCGAACATTCAGATCGGAGCATGGGGAAACCACGCACGTTCACTATAAGCACCAGCAATGGCATTGATAGCAGAGAGTTCGCCGACGCCAAAGGCTGTGATTAGTGCCGATACACCTCTTATCCGTGCATAGCCGTCCGCAGCATATCCAGCGTTCAGCTCGTTTGCATTGCCAACCCAATCCAGACCGGCTGGTTGAATGTAGTCAAGAGCGGTTAGGTTGTAATCTCCCGGAACACCATGGATAGCTTTGACCCCAACTTGACGAATCCTCCGGAAGAGGTATTCCGCTAGGTCGATGTCGGTGGCCATGGTCTAAGAGGCAGAATTTCGTAGCTGGGGAAGGTCCGCACAGAGGAGAGCAGAGAGCAACAGGATTGGTATCAGGAATGTCTCGACGGAAGGCACTAAGAAAGGATATATAGAAGAGAAGTGATGTGATCTCACGCGCGAGAGGCGGGGTGGACCCGAGCTTTCGATGAGACTTACCGATTGCTGGTCCCGAGAAACATGTACTTGGGAGATACCGTGTGAAGGATGTGTCCCGACTGGGTAAGACTGAGGTGGTATGCCTTGTCCAAGACGTAGTCGAGCAGTAGATCAGCGAGTCGCAACTCGTTGTCGGATTGCGGAATGCGACCAAGAAACGCGGTGGCGGCAAGCAGCGGTTGGATGCGGCTGACCGCGGAATTATGCCGGATCCCGAAACAAAGGATTGATCCGACTGCACAATGGATCGGTCGTGTCAGAATCGCGTGAAACTATATATGCTCGATCGGATATAACTGCACTGTGCCCTGGACGCCTGTCGCATACCCCACGTGAGACTGAGGAACAATGAGGGATTTTGAGTCATGCCATCAGAACCCGTCCGGAACGCATAAGAAAAAGACCACTTACACGGTACCAGGGTTAATAGTAGGAAGCCCAGAGGCATGATATCCGCATATCTGGGTACCATAAGCACTTGTGATGGTCCCGGCAATCTATTCTTCCCGCGCTCGAGCATCGTCCACAGCCCTCTGCCAGTCAGCGAGCCGCATATATACAGCCATGATAATAGCAGCACAACCGAGCCCGGTGCTGGGCCCGATCCACATGCCACTTAGACCCATTCGAGGGGGCCCAAAACACAAGAAGAATGACAAAGGCAGTGCAAAGAGATAGTACACGCCAAGATTGACCCAACCGCCGATTTTCTGTCTACCCAGCCCGCGTAGCAGTGCATTCGAGAGCGCCAGTAGTGCGTCAAAGAACTGGGCTGCCGCCGTGATGGGCATGACCGCTGTGATGATGGACTTGACCGCAGAGTCTGTGGTGAAAATATCCGCAATGACGTGGCGGCAAGATGTCAGCAACGTAACATCGAAGATGCCGATGCAGACGAAGATCAGGTAGTGTGTTTTCCAGGCTGTCCGAGCCGCGTCCAAGGCGCCGTACCCAATCAAGTTACCAAATCGCGTCGACGCTGCAATGGAGATTGGGAAGGGGATATGGTACATCAGAACAACGATCGTCATCAGCACAGACTGTGCGGCAAGATCTGGCTCGCTGAGATAACCAGCCGCAATAGTGAGGACGTCGAAGGCAAACCACTCGGAGAAGGTCATGAGAACACCTGGAATTGCCAACCTGACCATCGGACCCCAATTCTGACATGCTCGACGGAAGTCCAATCCAGGCCAACACTCAAGGTTTGAAGGGGCGACAAAAGCAACATAGAGCGCCAGGACTATGGGCTGGAGGTTGTTGGAAATGACGACCGCCCAAGCGGCACCTGCAAAGCCTAGGTTGAAATGAAAGACCAGGAGCCAGTTCCAAAGAATGTTGAGAGGGGCGCAAACCAACACCACGGCAAGGGACGCGGTAAAGTCTCCTTGAGCTTGGCAAAGTCGCTTTCCTGCCTCGAAAATCGCCCAACCAGGACCGCCAAGGAGATAGATGCGCATGAACGTGCCTGCTAGGATAGCCGTGTCTGTCTCCGGCACAATAGCTGACAGGATCCAAGGACAGCAAATCCAGACCGCCCCGATTGGGATCGTGACCACGCAGACTAATATGCACATACGCTGGACATGGAGGCCCACAAGTTGTTTCTTTCCATTTCCGTAAGCCTGCGAGGTCAAAGTGTCCAGGCTGGTGGATAATCCTTCATAGACGCAGAGGCCCGTGATGTTCGCAGTCATCGTTGCTAGCGACGCCGCTCCTAGTTCTCTCGTCCCCAGACGCCCGGCGACGAACACCGTCACTAGCGAAAAGGAGTATTGCAGGACGTAGGTCAGCATCAAAGGACCTGAGTATCGTGCTAGAATGGCCGTCTCTGCCCTCCATGTTGTCTCAAGCTCAGGACCCTTCACCAGTGAAGCCTCCTCCGCTGCCGTGCCATATAATCTCTGGTCGACCTGATCGATGGATTTCCGGAAGTCGTCAATCCCATGCTCATTGAGAAGAGCACTGGTCTCGGAAGGTCGACGTCCAGCCATTTTCTGTACCACGCAGAGTTTTCCACCTTGGGTCCTCAGCGGTCCACGTCGTTATTCAGCTTCGCTCCGTTGCACCTGCAGCCAGGTCTCATAGCTGTGAGAAGAGGCAGGTCAGATTTTGAGGTCGCCCAGTCTCCAAATGAAGCGTCATAATGAAAATATGCGAGGATGAGGCCGGAATCATTGTCGGTGTGGAGTTTTCCTGTCGGAGTCAGTACGTGGAGCGGTGCGATGGAGCCCGAGACTTTCTTCCAATCGCGCCATCACCGTCGCTTATGCAGCCGAATGGCTGGGTTATGATGCGACATCCATCCACAGCGTTGATCGCACCTTCTCTTGTGCTGCAAGTCATCCAGCTGTGTGTCTAAGCGGAGTAGGGACGTCGTTGTCAACGACGATCGTGGCACTCAGCTTGTTGGCTTGAGGATATGCGTACTCGGACGAACAACTCGTAGAAGCTGTTGACAGCGCCGGGGTCGCCTGGATCTCTCTCCCTTGACCCTTGACTCTTGGCCTGTGGCCGGGATCACGCGTTGGTTCGCGTCAAGGAAGCCACCGTCGGCGTTGCTTAGCGGGGTCTTCCAGCCAACGGCGGCTGGTAAACTCACGGCTGCAACACCAAGTTTCTGGAACCTGATTCCCAAGTCGAATGCACTTCACCTTCGCAACGCGCTCTTCCTTGCCTACATCGCTCTGCCTCCGCCTCCGCCTCCCGCCCGCTGTCCGCCTCTGCCTAGGTCCGGCAGTATGACCGCGACATCCATCTCCCCTCACAAAATCGCCAGCCGCAATGCCCTTCTTCCACCTCCAGACCCGGCCTCTGTGCGATTACCGGACTCGCCTGAGAAGAGTGATTTGACCTCCAGCGACAAGACTCGTGGCCTGCGCCGGCTCCAATCGCACAATCAACTATCCTCGACAAGCAACATGGGGATCCAGACATCAAATCTGAGGCCTCCACGATTTGGAATTTCAACAAAGCCGTCACGCGAGCAGCTCAATCAAACTCAACCCGTTACAACCTCAAACGTCAATATGTCCAATACCACCTCTACTTCTCGTGCCCGAGCGAATAGTGATGCTCCGATGCCGTTTGCGCCACGGACTCGCAAACCTCCTACGAACCTCTCCAACCCATCCTCAAACCACATCCTCGCACACGCCCGCAAATCCAGCCTAGAAATGACTCTGCGCGACGGCCCCCCGCCTGGAACAACCGCCGCAAGCGCCTTGTCTTTGCTACGGCATTCGATCCTGACGAGTGGCGTCAGCGCAACAAAAGAAGGCATGTCCGACTACCGAGTATACCTCTGGTTGACATTGTTGAACATCGGCCCTCTGTCGACAGACACATATCTTGATCTCATCCACAGAGGCCGCAGTCCTGCGTACGAGAAGATCTCCAACGATGTGTTCCGTACACTGGCGACTGATACACTCTTCAAGCGGCGCGTTACCGATGCAAGTCTGACTCGGCTGTTGAATGCCACGGCCTGGCGAATACACGACGAGCAAACCTCCAATCCACCGTCAGAATTCGCTCAGAAGTATACCCAGTCAACCTACCTCCAAGGTGTCAATGTGCTCTCCGCCCCGCTATTGTACGCCTCACGATCAGAGGCTCAAGCCTACGCCATCTTGACCCGCCTCCTAACTGAGCATATCCCCACTTACCTCTCCCCAACCATGTCTGGAGTGCATCGAGGCCTCGACCTCATCGACAAGATCCTGGCTGAGATTAGTCCTGCTCTCGCATCTCACCTCCTCAACAAGGGCTTGCCGGCTAAGATCTACGCCTTCCCCTCTGTGATGACGCTCTGCGCATGTACCCCACCTCTTCCGGAGGTACTGAAGCTATGGGATTTTCTTTTCGCATTTGGGGCACATCTGAACGTCATCTGCGTGGTCGCCCAGCTACTACTGCTGAAGGATGCATTGCTTGGCGAGCCGAGCCCTGCAAAGATGCTGAGGAGCTTTCCGAGCCTGAACGCCGAGAAGGTGATTAGCATGACTGTGCTGGTCGTGAAACAGCTATCCAACGAGCTGTACCGGGAAGTTGTTGTCCATGGAAGGGATGTCTTGTGACGACTCTGCGCGCCGCATACTCGAGATCACCTGAAATCTCCTCAAAGGAGTTGAGTCCTATCAATGGGCACGGGCTGCTTCGATATAACCACCTTGATCCCGAAGAACGACATAGATCGCGAAACTATCAACTTTCGAGTCTTGCTTCCGCTATTGCGGGTGCGAAAGAGCTGAATTTTTCAATGCAGCCATCGATAGGATCATCTCCACGAGGCCTACAAGACAGGTCCTGCCAACACAACAAACTGGTGACTGCAGGCGGTTCATCTTGTGTCACATCGCATAATCACTGGGGGCAATTCGGTTCAACGGAATTTGCTTGTATCCTTAATCCTTTGAGAAACGGAGCGCGGTGCCCTCTCCAGCATCCTGAATGAATTGACGCTTTCACGATTGTATCGAATGTTCACGATGGGAAAATCTGGCAGGAGGAATGACAAGGCAACTATGAGCCTAAGAAGCATGATCAATCCAGACTTTTGAAAGATTCAGTTAGTATATAATTTCACGCTGTTGCTTCAGCAACCTAAAACGCCTGTGTGTTACCGCATTCGTGCAATTCTTCATCCATATTCACTGTCAGTAGAAGACGAGACTCCCGTCCAAGCTTCGCTCTAGTTGAAAGCGATGCTTCCGCCTGCAAGTCATCGCGTGGCTAATCTGCGACAAAGACCACAATAAGAGCTACAAGATTCGTGCTCACCATCCAGATGCAGGTAAGCTTGAGCTGCTGGTTGGTATCCAGAACGGCAAACGTACGTAGAAATGTTACCACAACACGTATAGCTGGGACGACAGCTAATAGCACAATGTGTAGAAGGGCGGTGCCACTGTATTTAGTAGCACAAGTACGGAGTACAGGGCTGAGTCGAAGCGAGTCAAAGCAAGTTGAGGCTCAAGTCAAACGCCAAACACGAAATAATTGCAAGCGTATCCTTGCTTTAGACCAAGGTTTTTGGTGTCGAAGTCCAGGCGTGGCTGCTTGCTTATACCCAAGGGAGGACTATTATTCAACGGGGAGTACCGGTCTAGCATATGACAATTTCGCTCGTAGAAGAATATTGACGCGCGGGCATTTCAAGCATGCGGAAACGGTACATGTCCAGATCTGACATGTGCCCACAGGATCGAAGCGGAAGGAGGAAACGGTAGCTGAACGCAAACTCATGCCCATGTTTCATCGAAGGCAAAGCTTGAACGTAGCATATAGGCCACGTGGTGGGTAGTAGTGTTTCCATAAAGCCCACATCAGCGCTTACAGTGCTGAACAAACTCAGAGGAATATAACTCGAATATGTATCATGTCCTGTGAGGACGTAACTGTAATTAGGACATTCGACGCAATGGCCTCGACCACCCAATAAGTCAAGTGCGATGCAAAGATCGTCGCCCAGGTTTAGTTAAAGCCTTCCCTCCAAGTGCCACCAAGCTCGGTTAAAGCCGGCCCCTGGCATTATCGCCGTTGGAGCCCCAGTGGCATCGCAGCACGCCGAATTTCGAACCTCCTGACTTTTTCTGGCGCGCAGCCTGCACAATCTCATCTCCACCTCCGCACTTGAACTTGTGACAGCCTCCTCCCTCCCTTCTCACTCCTTTCTCGACACCTCTACGGAGTACACAGCACCATTCTTTTGCACGGTGTCAACTTCTCGCCACCCGGACTTAACATCATCAGCAGCCTCGGAGGCTTCACTGCCTTGGGAGTTGCTGGGTATTAGGTCGTTCCCAGAGCCGGTTATCGTAAGCGGGCTGCGGCCGCTTTGAGGGTGCGTTCGTTCGAGGAGGGAATCTCAAACAGCATTCTCCAGGAATGCTGGCCCGGTCCTCCACCAACACACCATAGCACGCTCCAGCCCACGATTATGCTACCTTTCGATCTCTTATTCAGCTAAATAACGACTATTGTATCCTCGATTACCTCTCCCGCACCACCATCATGCCGCCGCTGACAAACCCGCCGTCGAGCGACTCGAGTCGCTTCAACGACCAGACCTTCTCAGACCTTCCCCAGATCTCGGCCCTGCAAATACGGGCTGAAGATATTGAACTGCCTCCTTCTCCTCGAGACGACGAGTCCGCAACACCGCCTTCCCCTTCTCCCAGATCATCGCCGTCAGAGGGTTCCGAGACTCTTCCGAAGTACGGCCACTATCTCTCACAGACTACTCCACCCTCGGGATCCCGCAATTCGTCGCCTCAGAGGAGAATGAGGCCACTATCAGTTGGAAGCATGATAACCGCTCCACCGATGCAACGAGCGCATTCTTCACCCGGCGTGGACGCCTCGGGTCGATATATCACGCCTTACGGTGCCCCTAGAAGACCGGAATCACCTCTACACTCAGGAAGACGACGCAGCCCTCTCAGGATGGCCATGGAAGAGCCGTATCCCGGCAAGCCAGCATGGAGCGGTCTGGTGATGGAACCAAATATCCCCGAAAATGAAGAGCTTGACTTCACCCCAGATGGAGATGTGGCACAGCCATCACTGATATACTCTTTCTCCAACACATTTCCGAGAGCGCGGCGACGGACTGCGATGCCGCTGCACCAGAGTGCGAGTGCTCCCTCCCTCCATGCTAGAGCTGTCAGCCCCAACATCTCTGGGAGAAGTTCGCCGTCACCATCATACGGCGCCCAGAAGTACACATACGAGCCATACCCGGTCTACTCTGTTAGCTCTGCTTCCAGCATGCCCAGCACGCCCACATCACTACGATCAAGGTCTCCGTCGATCAGTTCGCTGGAGACAATTGAAGACGCACCTGATGCAGAAGAGGCGGCAATCCTCGAGGAGGAGGGAGCAAAGACGAGAGGGGAAGACGGCGAGCCCGGTGAATCACGACGAAGGAGCTCGCTAGAGATTCGTGGCAGCAACCTAAGAAGCAACAAGGAAAGAAAACGATGGTCTGTGTGCGGAGCGGAGAGACGTGCGGACTTTTCGTTGGAACCTATTGAAGAATGATTATGAAGCACACGTCGTTCAGGACACGCCTGGGTACTGGGACGGCTGGCAATACGGTCACATGAGCCTGAGATATCGATTGAGCATGGAGTTAAGC
Source organism: Cladophialophora yegresii CBS 114405 (assembly GCF_000585515.1). Taxonomy (NCBI): domain Eukaryota; kingdom Fungi; phylum Ascomycota; class Eurotiomycetes; order Chaetothyriales; family Herpotrichiellaceae; genus Cladophialophora; species Cladophialophora yegresii. The sequence goes on along the minus strand of NW_006913051.1, from coordinate 2,390,828 downwards.
ATGAAACAGTCCCGCCCGGGAAATGCATACGAGAGAATCAGCGGGCTATTGGGCAGGCACTGTTGAACCATGATACCCAACAAGCAAACAGAGTCATTGCATTTTGCATTCATTGATGGCATAGCATAGCGACAAGACGTCGAGACAGACAGTATGACAATTCATGAGCTCTCATGAGGAATACGAGCATTAAATATACCAACGTTCACTCGAACTTGACTCGTGCATCATCTCGCCATACAGATTCCACGACCCCTCCCTTGACACATGCAGCCCACAGCCTCGTCGGGGACACAGACGCCTAGCGCCGGAGGGTCCCCCAATCTATACAAGGCTGAACCCTGCATAAACTCAGATCTGGCCAAAAAATGAGGCTCACACTCCTTGCTTTCCACCCTTGCACCCTGCGCTTACGACTCGTGGATCACAGTTCCAGGCTCGCATACAGTCGGCGACACCATTATACATGTCGCGGACATCAAGAATAGAGCTGTCAGGGCTCTCGTCGTAAAACTTTTTGAGGAGGAAATGGACTCGTTCCAGAATCATGGCTTCGACGAGTCGGCGTTTGGGGACACAGGCTTGTCGGGGCTCAGGACGTTTGACGCATTTCGTGAGTATCTTTTGAGACGTCCGGTTTGAGACGTCCGACCCAGCATTCTATCTCACTTTCATGCGACCAGCAGAGCGATCTGGCCGACCTGACTGACGCGTATGCTCTGCAGCCAAAACGAAACCTCGCTACACCTCGACCACCACCCGCGGCGGTCAATGGACCATCGCCGTCGTAGTACTCTGCCTCTGCCTTACCTTTTCCGAACTGCGAACCTGGTGGTCCGGCACGGAGACGCACCACTTCAGCGTGGAACGCGGCGTGGGCCACGAACTGCAACTGAACCTCGACATCGTGATCGCCATGTCGTGTCGCGATCTGCACGTCAACGTGCAGGACGCGGCGATGGACCGCATCATGGCCGGCGACCTGCTGACGAAGGAGGACACGAACTTCGAACTCTGGCTCGATGACAGGAAGCTCTTCCGGCTGCGCAAGATGCAGGGCGGCGGCGGCATGTACTCGGGCCTGCACGAGGGGGACGCGAAACGGCAGAAAGCCGAAGAGGAAGACTCGCACGTCGGCCACGTGCTGGGCCACATGCGGGAGAACACGCGGCGCAAGTTCCAGAAGTCGCCCAAGCTCCCGCGCGGCGTGGCCGTCGACAGTTGTCGCATTTATGGGAGCCTCGAGGGGAACAAAGTGCAGGGCGACTTCCACATCACGGCCCGCGGCCACGGCTACATGGAGTTCGGCATGCAGACGCACCTGGACCACAACCTGTTCAACTTCTCGCACCACATCAACGAGCTCTCCTTCGGCCCCCACTACCCGAACTTGCTCAACCCGCTGGACAAGACCAGCGACACCACGTCCCTACATTTCATGCGCTACCAGTATTACCTCTCGATCGTGCCCACGATCTTCACGAAGCGGCGCGTGGCCACCAAGTCCGGCAGTCTCGATCCCGCGGCCATCCCGCAGCCGCCCACGCTCGACATGTCGCCCCATACGGTCCGCGACAAGGACGGCATCGTCCGCCATGTGCCACACCCGGATCAGGGCCGCGACGCCAAGTCCATCTTCACGAACCAGTACGCCGCGCAGTCGCAGTCAAGAGAAGTGCCCTCGAATACCGTGCCCGGGATCTTCTTCAAGTATGACATTGAACCGATCTTGCTGATCGTCAGCGAGAGTCGGGCCAGTTTCCTGGGCCTCGTTGTAAGGCTAGTCAACGTCATGAGCGGTGTGATTGTCGGTGGCGGTTGGATGTTCCAGCTCAGCGAGTGGGCCGCCGAAGTATACGGACGGAGGAAGCTCAGGCGCAGTGCCACGGGGCTGGGGATGTTGGATCTTGGCGAGAAGGGTGCCAATGGTGGCGTGAATGGGGGGCTTAAACACTGAAGCGCGAAAGCGCAAAAGCATTGAAAATGGAATGAATTGAATGGAAAGATCAATGGAAATGGAAATGGAAATGCGTAGGCTGGGTACCTAGATAGAAGGTAGGCACGTTATCGGCAATCCGGACACTCTCGCAAGGCTCCTGTCATCTCTCTTTCAGCATCTGACCAAACGGGGCGAGGCGAGAGGCGCACTGGGATCGGGAGCAAGTTTCAGTAACTACCTCAGTACGTCGGTGGGTGGTCGCGCTTGAATCTCGGGCGAAGTTGATCCGTACAGTCCATTCCTGACGTGGAGTCCACTGTGACCTAAGGAAGGGCTCCGAGGACGGGGAGGCGATGTGCATGCATGTTATGGGAACGCGTGGACACACATAAATTGGTAGGATAACCTAGGTACGCCGTAGGTACCGTGCAGTACACGATACAGACTGAGGGATGGAGTAGTATTACGAGGTAAAAAGAATGTGGCGGGCCTGCGGCCTTTGTTCGGATCGTGTGCATCAGGCGAAAAGCGAGAGTCGCCAAAGGCGATTATTGTGTACGTATGCGAGAGATGTACTGGCTCGCCGGGTCCAGGACGTCTGGCGCTCGCTCGCTCGTGGTCATCAGCGGTCGGTCGAGCCGAGTATCCCGATCTCACACCTCAGGCAGGTTTTCTGGCGGTGGTAAGCAACGCAATCCAATCCCACCTGATCTCCCCTTCTTGATACTTCTGCCTCATGTACGAGACGACGGCTTCGTCCGCGCGATCTTTGAACTTGTCTCGCTGCTCCTGCGTCCACAACCTCTGCTGCACGAGACCCATCATGCCAACCATCATGCGGGCAAACTCGTCGAGGGTGTCCAAGACACTCGTGTGAGGGATTTGCTGGACGTCCACGTCAACGAAGCCAGCCTTCGTAAGGTTGTCTTTGATCCATGTCGGCTCGTCCCACACACCCCCTGTGTTCATCAACTTGCGGAAAAACTCCTCATGGTTAGGGAAAGCGGGGATTCCTGGGTCAGTGGCGATCGCGGCTTGGACATCGTCAAGCCAGCCGACTCGCTTCCACGAGGACATGGCTAGGGTGCCGCCTGGCTTGAGCAAGCGGAGCAGTTCGCGGCACCCGGCTTGTCCGTCCGAGAAGACCATCGGGCCGAAGTTGAGGAGCACATGCGTGAACTTGTCGCTTGGTAACTTTGTGTCTTGGGCGTCGGCCTTGACGGTTTCAGCACTTTTCGTGCCAAAGGCTTTGATGCGGGGACCGACGAACTCGATCATTGAGTCTGCGAAATCCGAGCATGTGAGATGGAAATTCGCTTTCTGTGAGTCGTTCAGGCAGTCCACGATCTTCTGCGAAACAACCCCCGTGCCGCACGCTTGGTCGAGGACAACGAGTTCCTCATCATCGGCGACTCGATCGAGGTTCGCAGCCTTGACGAGTTGTTCGGCGAACCAGCCCGTGAACTTCTCGGCGCCTTGAGCATACGTCTTGGTGAAGTCTTTATTGTTGTACAACATTTTCAACGATTCATCCTTCTCCGGTGCCATGTTGGCTTCCAAATCACGAGAGAACTTGGAGTCGGGCGGAAGTCGCGAAAATCTTCGGCCTGCGGGTGATCGGGCACGATAGCTTGCGAAGTCGCAGATGATGAAGATGGAATATACGCAGTACAGTCTTATCAAAGCCTGGAGGTCTTCACCGTACCAAAAGATGTAGGGACCGAACGAGGACGGCCAGTATTCGCAGGCTGCTGTAATCGGAGACATCCCATATGTCTCCGATGGACGGTGTAAATGGTCGAGTACTAGGTGGTGTTGCGGCTGAAGCACCCCGCAATGGCTGTTCATTTCATTCGTTCATACCTAGGTCGTTCCATAGCTCCGGAACTCAAACACACATATACATACATCAGAAAGAGCACGCACCATTGAATAGGTGGCCTGATCTGGATCAAGGAGAGTGCTATGCTGAAAGTATTGTCGCCGACCTGAATTGCTTGGAGCCGGGGGGCCGTCTTGGGACTTACCACGAGCCCTGAACGGACACTTCACGCTCAGTAGGGATGGGAACACACAGTCAGCACAAGAAGTGTGAGGATTAATGTTGGAATGTTGGCAGCTGAGAACGTCCGTTCCCACGAATCGGCCATTCGGAGGGTTTCCAGCAGCTCGGTAAACCTGCCCGATTCGTATTGTTTGCGTGTTTACCACGACCGAGAAGGGAAGGTGTTCCGCGAGCTTCGCTTGTTTCTTCCCTTTCACCACCTGCGACACTTCCTGCCCAGCAAGCTACGTGTGGTTCAATAGTCCTCCGTTCGTCAGCATCGCCGGATCAGGGACAATCGGTCGGATTGCCGATAAGCGCCATGACTAATGCAATATGCCCATCCCCATACGCTCCCACTCGCCAATCAAGTCAAATTCTGCTGCAACTGGCCCGTCATCAACACCAGCGAGCCTGGGAAACGTGCCGCATTCCGAAGCAACAGGTGCAAAAGAACCGACAAGGCTGACACGGGAACCGGCACATGCCCGCGCCACAAGCAAAGTATCCGCACGTACAGTCACTGAGCGAAAGCCCGACAATCCTGGTCCAGCAACGAAGGTTCCCGTCAGTAATATCCCTGGAGACGGCTATGCAGCCCGCGGCCGTACCAGAAGCTACGTGTCAGCCACCAGCAGCGGCGTGACCCGGGCAGCTCCAGCCGTAGCAGGCCTGGCAGATGCCGCGGCAACATCTCGGTCACAGCAATGGACAAGCAGCAAAGATCCAGCAAACGTGAGAACTCCTGTCTTGAGCTCGCATAGTGGGGCCTTGAGTGCCACCAGCAAGGCAAGGAGAATCGCCGAGACTCGGAATTCTCAGAACGAGGCTCGCAAGGCAAGTGTGGTGGTGCCTTCCCATCCACTGTCATCAACGGCAGGCAAGGGTTCGGTGTCTGCCTCTGAGAAAGGGAGACAGGTACCGTCTGTGAGGCCAAACTTCAGCACTTACCAGCAGCGCTATAGTCAAAAGACACCAAACGCCGTCCCCTTAGCTTCGGCCACGGCTCCGAACAAAGTTGCTATTGGTCCCGGATCCGCAGATGGCGTTCTTTCTGCCGCGGAAATTGAAAACCTTCGAGACGAGCTGTTACAATCATCCGTTGTCCTGGAGAGGTCACCGGCCACACTCCAGGCTTATGAGGCGTCGATCAAATCGCATTTGAGAGCAAGTTTTGAGGATGCGGCAAAGCAGCTGAGTTTGCTCAAATCCCGGCAATGTGATCGGCAATTGACCGTCAACGCAGTTGCCGTGAGCGAGTGGCTCAAGAAGATGCGACAAACATCAGCTGTAGCGCATGCTGGATGTGATACACTATTTCTTTTGGCGCACTGCCAGGGGGAGTTGCAGGACGTCAGCGAAGAAAATGGCCCTTTCAAGGATGCTATGCGGATCTTTGACGAGTGGTGCGTCTATTCGTCTTCTAGAAGGTCGAACCGCGCCGCTGACGACCCACGCGATGGAGACGATGCCCAAGATGCAGGATCCTTTCTCCGCTCTAAGCCCTTTGTGACTGAAGGGTGGTCGGCCTCGTTTTCGTCCGTGGAAGGTCGAGTCAAACCTTGTGCGGCGTCATTGACCGATCTGCAGCTGCCGCCAGAGTCCACCTCACTTGGTCTGCTGATCAAAATGCAATCAACTCTTGTGAAACAGGTCTTGCAAGAGATTGCGATGTGCAGGTCCATAGAAGGCCTGAAACTCCGAGAAGAACAAGCGTGGCTTAGAACCGCGGTCGATGCTGCTCTTCAAGACGCAGAATTACATCATTTCGCAAGTGCAACTGGACGTAGTGTTAGGAGGGGCATATGGGACAAATATGAAGTTGTTTAGAAAGGTACTTCGCCCTGGCCCACAGCATCTCGGTCGGGTATTGTTGACTCGTGCATGGTATTACTAATCTTCCATACTCAAGTATCATCGCATCGGCTGAAAAATAAATCCTACCGTCATTCGATCACCCCTGGTCTTGAAGGATTCCTGAGCGGAAAGGGAAGCCAGATACCCCAAACGGAAGATCTGATGAGCAGACGTCTGCTCTGATCGAAATGATAGGTCATCCCAGGCGAATCCACGATTCGAAACCCGAGACAGGCAAGTATAACAGGCGAAGAAGTATCCTTCGAGACGAAGGAAGCTGCAGTTACATACCAGGAACATCAAGGAACTTGAAGTGTACCACTGCATGTATCCGACATTCTCGGCAACCCGGAGGACGTCGGCTCGGTGGACCCGACTGAGCACTTGACCCGCTAGAAGGAGTGGAACGAACATCTGCGCCAATCATGCGCGATGGTGGAGGCCCAGTTCAAATGCACAATGATGTTACTGTACGCCCCAAAAAGCGACTGCTCAGTCAACTGAAGACCATTGGGACGCGCCAGAAGCTCCAGGACAAGAAGCTGATGGCGGCTCTCCTCTGCTCCAGAGTTCCATACAAGGGCGAGAGTAAGCACTCCGCTGGGCGTCCATAGAGGGGCTGGATGAATAATACACGCGCCCTGGGACTGAGGAGCTCTTGAAGCTTGCTCCGTTAACTCCTTTGTCATCGGTACTCGTACCTATTACTTTATTTTCGCTTAGAGCCACGTACCTACGCCGGGTTCAGGCCCTCAGGATTCGCAGCCTGAACCCTGCAAGGTGAGCATAGAACTCCGCTTCGTCATGCTGTGCTGGGTACGGATCATGCTGGCTCAAGCCCGTATGTATTGAGCCATCGAGCATCCCAGGATCAAGGATCAAAAGAGTTGGGTGTCATGCTTGCGAGAAGCTAGCACCACGTGATAAGCTCATAGTACATTTTTACTCTGACGCAAGTCGGCCACGTCTGATGACCAGGGAATCTAAAGACGTGTAAGCCACGACTGGTATGATGTGGGCCAGATTCAGCTAGGTCTTCTCAGTTGGGTGACATAAAAGAGACAAGATCGGAGAAGAGTTAGGTATTCAAGGTTGTTGCTCGTGGTGCTGACGTAGCACGGCTGCATTTGTCTCGTCAAGGAGTATGTGGTACTGTTTGTTCTCAACTTGTCTAAGAGGATTGGCATGGGCGTGTAGGCTCGCGCCGCAGGGTATTGATCGGGGATAGCGAGAGGCTTACCTAATAAAGTGGTGATTTGTAGTCATCGAAAACTGAAGCTTGATTTCTCGAGGTTACAGCAATCCGGGTCGAGCATGTCATGCTAGCTGCATAGTCCTACCTATAGGTAATAAAGGCGATTCATCATGTAAAAGGCGCAGAGCTGTAAATGGGTCTCTGTTGCTGCCCTTGGCATTTGAATATCAGCGGGACGCGACTCGAGACATGAGACACGAGTCAGCGGCCAGCCAGTCGCCGTCTTTCTTGTCTGATGTCCCAGAGCTCACCTCCATCTTAGCTCGGGGCTCGAGAAAGTCCCACAGTAAGAGACCCGGGGGGATTAGCCTTTGGCCGTTGGTGGAAGGTTGGCAATTGCTCCAAATTACATGATAACCCGGATCACGTTATCTTGATATTTCACATCCAAGCCTGCTGGAGTTAGCGATTCCTTTGTTCAGTTAGTTGCAACGCAGCGTCTAGCTTATGGGTCCGTGCCACTGCCCCCAATGACACAATTACCCGCCTTCGCATCGCATTCCGAACGTGCAGCCGTGGCAAGCCAGAACAAGCAAGCGTACAGCTGACCCGAGGCGGCTGGGGACCGCCTGTCTGAACATTCGTCCTCGTTCTGTCTGCTACTGCTAGCCCACTCCCGGTCGAGGCACACCAGGCTGTGCATTGCAGAATCAACTGCATGCTGTGGCTGGCTCTGGGCCGCGGGCTGCCGTCCCCGCTGTTGGCTGCGAGCTTCAGTATCCATCCACTACAATATTCCCAGGCTTTGCAGAAAACTGTTAGCTCACCACGCCCGCTACGTCCCACCCGTCAACGGAGCCACGGCGATCTCTGATCTGTTACGAGCATGGTACTGTGATACTCCGTACTGTGCGGCACCAACAGTAGCAACACCTACCGACTCACGCTGACTCCCAATCCAGTTCTATCCGCTGTCTCCAATCCTTCTCGATCGCCCTCTTCCTCTTTCCAGATCCTCCTCCCCCCTACCACCCACGCGCCACCGGCCAATCGAGATCGCGCCATTGATGCTGCCCTGTCCTGGCAATTGGACCCATCCCGTTTCTTCCCTAGTCGCACGCCACGCTTCAGACGCATCATACTATACACGCTCCATGCCCGCTTAGGCATGTTCTGCGCTCGGTGCAGGCCTCCATCGCATTTCGCGAGCATGCAATATATCCAGACATTCGCCTCTTGCGTCGGTCCGTAACGATAAATCACGCAGAAACCGAAGGGGAGAAGCCCTCGTCCTAGACCCGTTGCGCCACCTCTTTCGCTGGCTTGCCACATGCGCTTGCATTTTCTGCCGCCATCTCCTCAAATGTTGCCTCGTACACGCCACTCCCGGTCGAAAAAGGAACAGAAGCTGGTGGATTGTCGGTGGAGGTGATGGAACGGGGATCCTACCTACCAGGTGAACCAGAGGATGTGAAGTCGAGACCGTCCATGGCTTCCGGCCTGCTCCTCTCCCGCGTTACCAGTGCGCCTGAACCCCGGCGCCCGCTGCCTGATGCCTCCCTCTCGCCATCCTTCGATAACACCCCGCGCAAACGCGACCTGCCACCGGAAGGGTCTCACCGGCGACCTGTGTCTGGTCTGTCACCGCCAGGCACAAACTTCTGGCCTTCGGTAAACCCCAGTCCGCGGGGCGAACTCGGAGAACCCCCAGACAAACGCCCCCGTCTAGACTATATACCAGAACAACCGGAAACAGCGGTGGAATCGTCAAAGAGGAGGATGTTTCCCCACCACGTATGTGACGGTGGTCTCTTGGTCCTTCTGATCTCCGCCGCGGCGTTGGCAGAATAGGTGTTGTACTGACAATCGATTTTGCCGCCAGGCCAGCCCACATTTTGCTTCCGGGGAGTATTGGCCACCACGGCCCCCTCTAGAGGACGTCTCGCAGCACAGACCCTGGGCCGGAACATGCGGCAATTGTTCAGACACGGAGTCCCTGGTGTTGGAGCTCGTCCAGGGCTTTCTGGAGCTTCAAGCTGAAGTCACTCGAGCTCTGACCATACCCATAGGGCCGAAAAGCCCTATCGAGGTAAGCCCCAGTCCGCCCCATTGGAACGGGAAATGCTGACAGGACGGGAGTCTATCGGTGCAGAAGTGACTAAGCTAGGCCTTAAACAGGCTCTTACATGGACGCTCAATGAGATCCGGAATACTAGTCGCCTGGTACAATCAAATGCAGCCATGACCAAACCGGGATTACCATCCCTGGCCGATGTTGTCCCACCCCCGTTTGTACGCGATATACGAAGACTCTCCATCCATGGCCAATCTTCGGCCGCTCCCACATCTATAAATGAACCCCGCAAAGTATCACTCCCGCCCGATACTTCTCGAATTGATGATTACCAACGAAGGCAACCCGAGCAGCCACCTGTACAGATGCCTCGGCCGTTTGAGCAAGGCCTTCCGCCTATCGTCCACGGCGAGGAATTGAAGCGGAATGCAGCTTATGATCAAGCCATCCCAGGCTCTGGACAGTCACCACATGCTTCCTCGTCGAGCTCCATGTTTGGGTCTGTCCAGTCCCCGATGCAGTCTCAGCCGTCCACCCGCACGCTTCCTTCACCACCCGGAGTCCATTATCCGCATACGGGGAGCTCAGAGTATCCACAGTATTCCCCTACTACGACGCAAGCCGCCCACACCACGCATCTGCAGGATCTGCAACATCAGATCTCAACCAAGACCCTGGCATTACAAACGCTACAGCGGGAGCACGATCAACTGCTGGCGGCGTTCTCTCGGTCACAGATCCGTTGTACGGCTCTCGACAAGAAGTCTCGAGTCTCGGATCACGAAATCAACACCTTGACCGAGGACAAGATTCGGTTACAGCAGCAGGTGGACGGGATGGAAGCTCAGATTCACGATCTCATGAGGTCACGTGACGAGGTCAATCAGCAGTCCTCGGCCGACGGGGCGCAGTGGAGGCAGATCGTCGCCATGTCATCCCAGTTGCAGCTCAAGGGTGCGGACGATGCACGGCGGTTCAGGTTGGAGCGAGAGGCATGGGAACGGGAGCGCGAGTCGATGCATAAACGGATTGGGGAACTCGAGTCTGGTAAGGAAAAGCTTCCCGAGGCCGGAAGGGTGTCTGGCTCCACGACCCCTGTGGCAAACGATCCGATTCTGACTTCGGGCTCTGTTGAGGTTCTTAGAGAAGAGATCATCAAGCTCCGGCGCCGGTGTGTCGAGTTGGAGCTGATGCTCCAGGAGCTTGCAGGAGAGGCTGAACAGATCGAGATTGTGATCGCTACGATGGAACATGTTCGGAAGTCCCTTGCCAGCAAGAAACGACGCACCGAGGATAGTTAGGTGAGGCGAATCCGGATCGCGATAGTCTGCTGAAGACGGGCCGCGGAGGCATATTCGGCCAGAGGCCTAGTCACTTCCACTCTTGACTGTCCTAGCATGTCCAGCCTCATGTGGCGTGAGCATCTTTTCCGAATTATCGCAATCGCAAACAGCTTCTTCATTGAAGCCGCTCCGATGGACGGATAATGTTATCCTTCCAATTGCAATGTCCCGGTTCTATCTAATGCGCGGCAAAGCTTAGCAGCCGGAGCTACATGCATCAGCAGGCCAGAAATATGAGGCTGCAGCCGTATCACACACCATTGTGCACCTTCCGTACGGGGAAAAGAGCAGCCCTGCAGGTGGCACCCGAAGGATCGAGCACAAGGCGAAAGCATTCATTGCTTCGGGCGGCCACTCGACTGGGGATTCAGAAGAAGGAGAAAGGGCATAGTGGAGGAAGCTAGCTGAAGCTTCAGCATTACGTGGACATGGAACTTTGTGCAATACTTGCTACAGCATCTCCGCTGGACCTCTTGTGTATACCGTATGTGGCACAACAGAAGCGGGGAGGGGACATGTACTATCACTATCTTGATCAAGAGGGTTGGGAAGCGCGACACTCCGAGGGCTGTGCGTCTAGACGATTCCGACGTCTTGATTGAGAAGACGCAGAATCTGTGATATCTGGTGATATCAATAGCCTCGCCGACATGTTCCTCGAGTGTAATCGGGCACTGCTCCTGCCAGCATCAGATTCCCCCGGTCCGGAGCACCGTCCGGGGTGTTAGACAGCTGATTTTATCGCGCAATATCAATGCGACTAGCCGGAAGGAGGACATGCCCAGAAGAGGACCAGATGACCAAAAAGCAAGTAATGCAAGTGGTAGGATAAAATGCATCGTAGAGCATTTGACGTGGACACGTCGACGAGGATTTGATGGCGACTGCGGGGGTGGCTCCTCATCCTTCCCTCAATCTTTCCTCATCACTTCCTGCGTTTCTCATCACTCAGCATGTCGTAACCGTTCGCCGACCTCTGGCTGCGCCCTTTTCCCAGCCTCTGGACCCGAAGTGGCTGCTCGACGACAACACCGTCCAGCCGAATTCCGCAAGCCGGTGCTCATTTGGGACGCCTGGATTGCCACTACGTCGACCGAGTGCTGCCGTCATCCAGTACTACTGCAGGCACATGCTTCTCCTCACCTAGCCTCGTCCGAGCACTCGCCTCCACCTACATCATCCACACCGAACACGGTCGACCTCACCTTGTCCTGTCCACGGACCGAGGTCGTCGACTCTCGTACACGGCTACGTTTTGTGCATGTGTCAGTTTTAGTCCTGGAATCAATCGCCTCCGGGCTAACACCAAAGATGAACGAGAAGTTCGATGTGCAGCTGCTGAAGCGATCCCTGGGAGAGACGAGGAGACATCGGTCAATCAGAACCTTGTACGGCGACAAGGAATGGGTCCAAGACCTTGACATAGTCAATGAGCTTGGGGCTCACTCCGGCTGTGTCAATGCCCTCAGGTACGGTTGGCCCGTGGTTGTGCCCCTCGTTGCGCACGTAAGTTCTGCTAATGCCTGTCTTGATAGTTGGTCGTCAGGTGGCAATCTCCTCGCCTCAGGCTCGGACGACACCCATCTCAACATATGGGACTACAACCCGTCGGGCCTCGCCCGATCCTTCTCACTGAACACGAGCGTAAGCACCGGGCACCGTGCGAACATCTTCTCGGTCAAGTTCATGCCCCACTCGAATGACCGCACTGTCGTCACCTGCGCCGGCGATTCCGAAGTCCGCGTCTTTGATCTGGAGTATGGTGGCGCGGCCACTCAAACGGGCTCAAACGATTCGTTCTCGGCGAGCACAAGGAGTCGGAGGTTTCACAACTATTTTCAAAACGCGAGATGGCTAAACGAGGGCAATACAAACTGTCGGGTGTACCGGAGCCATGCTGATCGAGCAAAGAGAATTGTGACCGAGTCCAGCCCATACCTCTTTTTGACCTGCTCGGAGGATGGTGAAGTGCGCCAATGGGATCTGAGGCAACCTTCGTCCGCATATCCTGCTCCACGCGGAGGCCGTGGCTCTCGATTTGGTGGAGGGATGGCCGATTACAGTGGCGACACGCCACCTCCACTGATCTCTTACAAAAAGTATGGACTGGATTTGAACAGCATCTCCTGCGCGCCCAGTCAGCCGCAGTACATTGCGCTAGGAGGCGCTCATCTGCATTGCTTCCTGCATGACAGGCGTATGCTTGGTCGAGACCTCGACTCTGAGAGGGGTCTTCCCGCATCACTCAAGCCCGCCGTGGGGACTTCCGAGGACGAGGCCATGGCCGAAGCCACTAGGTGCGTCCGGCGATTTGCTCCCGAAAACAAACGCAAATCAGGAGCTTATGAGCATGGCCACATCACTGCTTGTAAGATTAGTGATGCTAACCCCAACGAGATGGTGGCTTCTTGGTCAGGAGACCATATCTACAGCTTTGATATTGTCAAGTCACCTGATGCTCGGGAAGCAGACGCTAAGGCAGACGAAGAATTCCAGAGCAGTCTGCTCCGCCACCGATCAGACCGCAAGAGGAAGAGGACCAAAGCGAACGCCTCTTCCAGCAGCCTTGCTGATTCAGCAAAACCTAGCAGGCGACTACGCAGGGTTGCAGATGACCAGCCGGAGGAAGGCCGGACCGCTCTGATGGCGAGATATGCCGACGGAGGATCGGAGTTGATCTCTGTTCCCTCGAATGGATCTGAGGCAGCTCCCGAGTCCTTGGCGGCCCACGACCTTTTGCTTACAGAAGCTCAAAGATCGAGTGATCGAGTGGCAAGAGCAATCGTCCAGCTTCGTAAGACCTTGTTCGACTTTTCCGCTGCATTAAGCGATGAGGCTTTGGCGTCGATGGAGGAATCGTCGGATCTGACACCTCACGGATCGGCCTTCACGAATGCACTCGGCCAATGTGCTTCTCTCCTGCCCCAAATGGACGAGATCATCCGCACATGGGCCTATCCAGTAAATCCCAGCGAAGAAGACGTGATTCTGCAGAACACCTTGAGGAGAAACCGGCAGGCTAGCTGGCGGTTCGTGCAAGCAGCTGGCTGCCTCGCGCAGACCCTTGGTGGCCGTTTGCAAAGCCTCACTGCCGCGCCAGAATCCTGGTTGACACAGTTCGACCAAATAAGGCCTGCTGCTCACGAAGGTAGGAACATCCGGCAGGAGTCCCAATTTTGTTATGACTTCTTGAGGGCAATTCTGCTATGGTTGCGTGGGGGCCAACCTGCTGTGCTGCAAGGATTCAAACGGCCTCCTAATGTAAGCTCTGAGAGCCCTCGCTTCCCGCTCGATCAGGACGAAAAATTGCATGACTTTGTCCCCAAGTTGGAGGCGTATCTGTTGAATCTTGCGGATGGAGAAAGACCTATCGTCGACATAGACACGAATCGTTTCGAGCGGGATGAGATTCGGCATGTCTTTCAGAGTCAAAGAGCAGCCGTGTTGGCCTTTACAAGGGCCCTTGCGAATATTCGGTTGGAACCAAGACAAGGATTGTCTGAGACACGGACCGACCCTGCGGAGCCAGATACGGCGGTTCGCGTGATGGACAAAGGAGCGGCGGCAAGATTCTGGGGAGTCAAGGTAGGCCGCTCTTTGCTCATGCAAGCTGCAGAAGGAGTCACCTTCGACTTCGTCAATCGCGCCTTTGGAGGGTTAAGATTGCAGATAGCACATCCCCAGGGGGACGAAGGACAGGGCCATGAAGAGATCGATCCAGATGAAGAAGATCGGATCGTGGAAGCAATCGATCTTGTCACAACTATGGCTGCCTCCGATGCAGCATCCAATCCATCCAACAGAGATGGTACTCATGCAGAGTCGTCAATCGACTCACCAGCCACAGCTCGCGGAACCACAGAAGGGTCTAGTCAGCCCCAGGCTGAAACCAGCACCCCTCCTACCGTCCATGTCGAGGATGTTCGAGACGATGACAATGTTGAAGAGGATGAACGCGAAGACAACAACGATAACGACAATTCTGATGATGGCACCATGGAGTCTGAAGAAGAAGACGATGCACCTGAAAGGATTCTCTTCCGAAGACGTCTTGGGTTTGCGCGCTCACGGAACCGCGCTGCGCTGAACCTCCACGTTCCTTATTCGTCACATACCAAAGTCTACAGGGGCCACTGCAACACGCGTACGGTCAAAGATGTCAACTACTATGGCTTAAACGACGAGTATGTTGTCAGTGGCTCGGATGACGGACATTTCTTCATTTGGGATCGCAAGACTTCCGAAATCCTCAACATTCTAGAAGGGGACGGTGAGGTTGTCAATGTGGTGCAAGGCCATCCATGCGAGCCAATAATTGCTTGCAGTGGCATCGACAGCACTGTCAAGATTTTTGGAGCCGGAGGCGAAAGTCGAGAACGCGTGGCCGCAGAAAAGGGTATTGACGTTGCCAACCCGGGTGGAAGGGTTCACTCCTCCCTCTCCGGTGGCCGAAGAAGTGCAAGGCGTACAAGGAGCAGCGATGCCGAGGACAGCAACGATGAGGAGGAGAACCAAGAAAGCACTTCGAGAGGGCTCAAGAGTCGACGAGCCATGCAGCGCATTTACAACATCACCAGTCGTAATGATGTGGAACGACGACGCAGTGGGGGAGACAACTACGTTACGGTAGGTCCTATGGAAGACATGTTGGCTAGAGTCTGGATCATGTCCGGACTGCACATGATTTGAGAGGTTGCCTGTCACATTCCCGCAAATACGCATCGCTGACAAGCTGACATTGTGATGCCAACGCAGGGGGGTATGCTCGAGCAGATGCTCTTGGCCATCCAAAGAGGCCAAGTACAAGTGGTTGGAGGACATGGCTTTGGGGAGCCTGGTGGCGCCGTTGTCCTTGATGATAACTGCTCGGTGAGTGTCCTCGCGCCAGACGCTGGCCAGTGTCGCGGACACTGTAAGAAAGTTATGGACGTCGACTAATACTGCCGCTAGGTTATGTGACGTCGCTCGCCCTTCTGCTCGGAACGCCGGACGGTTGAGAGTGCCCCTGCCTCCTGCTGACTGATTATCGTAAAGCGGAGTTTGTGTCTTGCTGAGTGGACAAGATGGGCGAGGTCTGGGATGAGGCAATGTCCAACTCTTCCCCAAACTCAATGCCTGGCGAAAGCTTCATATAGGGGTGTCGTTACGGACGGCGTCTTCGAGGTTGTGGTCTGCTGTCAAAACGGCCAGTGTTAAGGATGATACGCTGGGCCCGGTCTTTCGGTCCACCCTCTACGGAGCTGGTGGCACATGTGCCTGACCGACCACGCCGATACTCCCATCTCCAGTACGCTTTGCCGCGGCCACCACTGTTATTAGTATTATACGACGTCTTACCACTTCTTTCTCCTGGCTTGGCATTGAGAGTTGTGTACACCATACGGAGTAGGCGGATTTGGATTCCCGCAGCTTTGAAAGCCGTGGGCATTGAGAGCTGCGTACACGGAACGGAGTAGGCGGAATTGGATTCCCGCAACTGTCTGGCCTTCTTGGCGCAATCAATGGTCTTCTGCTACACTACAGTACTCCGTATCACGAATGTGATGCAGCAGGGCGTAAAGCCTCAACCCCCTTGAAGGCGGAAAATTTCCCCAAAGTCTTAAACAAGAGACATCCCTACCTTTTCGAAATCCATGCGTCATAGCCCGTCATGCCACATCTCCCTTCATAGGGAGGACCACCACAGTAGCCACCCTGCGTGTACCCGCCTTCATTTTGGTACGAACGGCCGCAAATCCGCAGCCCAGAGCCCTAACTTTACAAGGTTCCACTCCCGGCCGAACCCACGTGAGCCGCCCGGCAGAGGTGGTGGAATCAGAGTGTACAGAAACAACGAAGTCCAAAAGGTAGAAACGTAGACGTCACAGACCGCTGCGTTTTGATACCAGCGAACCATGGAGTCGATGTCAGGCTTCCGTCAACCCCTGTGAAATCGGTCTCGTCGGTGCACCATGGATCTACTCCATCCGGACCCATTCGAAGCCATGACTGGTTACCTCGGCGCAGAAGCCAAGCGGCTTCTTGTAAGCCTAAAGCTCTCGAGCATCGTTGACTTAATTATTGATGGTCCATATGGGTGACTTCATCATCAGCCCATGTGGGAAAGAGAATCGCGTAGGGATGGGATCCGGGCATGAGGCATAATTAAATTCTGGTTTCAGATCATGGGTGGCAGGTAAATAGTGTTGGGGAGTGCTCGTTTCGGAAACCACGGACGTCTCCAGCTGAGGGTAACTAGGAAGACTGGTTGGTAGCTGAGCCAGGTACTGTAGGACAGAGGGATATGTATTCCAGATCATGTGCACGGTGCCCATGGTCTGAAGTCCTAACGACACAGACCGTGGACTTCGACTCTTCCAGCGGAACAACATCTTTCAGCCAGCTAATAGCCAGTCTCGTATGCCAAGCCTACTAGAGAAAGGCGCAGGTCCCACGCACGAGGAGAAACACATGGTCTCGACACGGGGGAAGCTGGTCAGGTCGAGGATTAGGAAAAGAGCCGTAGGATGGATGGTGAGTTGAGGAGTGCTGGAGTCAGGGTGTGAGGTGTGAGGCTGAGCGATGTGGTTTGGACACAGGATGCATGCGCCCTTTCTGGATATTGCTCCCACTAATTCGGAGGATTAATTACCTGGCCGCTTTTCAGCGTTCTAGCCACAATCGTTTGCGTTTTCGGCGACGAAGAGGAAGTTGATCGCTCTGGCCACTCTCAGTTCGACTAGTCAAGATGGCCGCCTCTGGCGCCCTTCGAGCCTTGATGTTTATTGTCCAGTCGGGCTTGCCAGAGAACATGTCTCCATCGAAGCCCCCTTGCTCAATAACCCCACCGGAATCATGCATCATCGAACTTTGCCTAGTGATATCGGAGAAGCGGGCCCTTCCGTACGTCGTCGATTGACCCGTAGCAATCACAAAGTCTGTACGGCCAGGCTGTCACCAATATCCAGGATTCCGGCACGACCATGCTCGTTATCTGCCAGGCTGTCCAGACTTCCAACAGCATGCCGATCACAAGCCTGGGCGAATTCTATCATAGCTTCGTAGGATTCGTTCTCGGAACCGATGAACGTCCCAAAATGGATTCCGATGGTGTTCCGCGACTTCACGTCGAGATGGATCGCCACCGCATCTGCGGGTGAGGCATGGTGAGCCGCCGGAAAATCCTCATGTGAAAGTCGTAGTCCCCAGGAAGAAAAGAATCCGAGCGTCCCGCCACGCCATATTGGGATGAATGATAGATCGAAAGGTCCGAACCTCTTCCCGATCTCCTGGAAGACAGGACAAACAACATCCGATCTCGACGTTCTCCGATAGCCGGTGTCCCCGGCGTGATAGACCGCGCCTTTCCTGGTTGCGTGTGATTCACTCGATTCATCTTGTGTCCGTACGAAGCGTTCCACCACCCAGCCACACCATAGCGTGCGGCCTTGATCGATGGGACTCCGTGCCGAATTGTGTTGCGCAGGCACGCATGTGAATCTGAAGTTTATCTGGTTTGTCGAGGCTCGCCGTGTGTCGACGCCAAAGTCTTCGGGGCAGTACTCCCGGCTGTCCCACCAGTCCATCTCACAGATCTGTTCGGTTGCAACTCCCATGGAAGACATCCATTGCTTGATACCCAGACTGACAAAGAACTTGGCTTGAGGGAATTTCTGTACGACCGCCCTAATTGAAGGCGCGTCGAGGTGGTCGTAGTGATTGTGGGAGATGAAGACGGCATCACAACCAGGCAGATCCTCGACTTGGCAAGGAGCCTTTTTGAATCGTGCGACGCCACTGTTCACTGTGGGTCCCGCCCTCATGGAGAAGACAGGATCAAAGAGGAGCCAGGTGCTCTTTTGTTCGATGTTGTCGATGGGTGGGATCTCAACGAGGGCGCTTGCATGGCCTAGCCAAGTACCAACGACCGATCTGGTCATGTCAATGTTGCTGTCCTTCAGGCTGGCCAATCCCCAGTCTGGTTTGACGACCTTCAGCTCCCGCGCCTTCTCATGTCGGACATGTTCGTCCTTGTACAGCCCTAATGGAAATCCGGACTGGACCAACTCTCCCCATGTCGGTGCCCCAGCTGATGGCCACGGGTTGACAAATGCTGTCGCAGTGCTGTTTGCGTGATGTGCAGGACGTGGAGATTTGCGACTGGGGGTATTCATGTTTGATTAGTCTCATGACCATAATGTAGGTAACTGGATACCGTTAATGGAGTAATGGAGGCCTGAGTCAGTGTAACTGTGAACTCACTGTGGTGACTGAGTAGATGACGCTGTCGCCGCTATCGGGCCGAAGTTGTTCCGCGCCGAAGTGCTGACGACAAAGGTATATAGCAACTGGAGTTGTCCAGCACAGAAATACCGCCTTCTCTTTCTTCTGTCCGAAGCATACCGACATACATATATACAGATAAATCTCCTGATGGCGCACGCCGAACTGAGGACCGTGCCCCATATCTGGACTTGCAAGACACGACAATGTGAGCCAGCAGCATGACTCTAGTCGTGCGAAGATCGGCAGTCAGTTGTCAACTCAATCCATGAGCCGCTTTCCCAACAGCGGTGGACGTGCCGCCCCGTAATGCGATGACCGGACCTGGGGCGACAGTGCGCTCTGATGCCGGCATGAAAGGTGAGTGGGAAGGTGCACACCTCATACAATGACATCGTCACGGAAAGCCGAGAACGATCACGTATCGACTCCTCGGCTTGCACCGAATTTACATAACACCAGAGTCCGGACTGGGCCGTATTCCGTCCTCTTCCATTTGAATCTTATTTCTGTCGCCAGTCCGCAGATCGACTTACGGTCCTGTCTATCTCAAGTCTTCCCTCCTTGGTTAATCCACCCTCGAGACGACTTGGTCTGGAAAAGAAGCTGCAGCCCTGGATCCCTAACTCTGACATGTCAACCGGCGAGCACCCGGAGCTGACATGGATCAAGGTGGAGATAACTGCGGCGCGAGTTTTCGAGATACCAGTCGACAAGGGCTTCCTTCTACCGCCTGATGCTATCCAGAAATTGATCCTCAACGATCTCCCACAGCGCGGGCTCGCTCTAAGCAGCCTACGAGTTGCCTCCGTTGCTGAAGAGTACGAAAACGCAGGCGGTCTTCAGGTCGGTTCAGAGCAGATCACAGATGAGTTGAAGGGTACCTCCACCTGACGAACACGGTGGCATCCTCGCTGACACGAAGACGTCCAGCGAAGGTGGAGTTCCGTATGGTAACTGACAGGTATCCGCCCGCTCCTACTTGCGAATCTACGTATGGAACCGACGACGAAGACCTTCCCATGGCTGGTGATAGAACTGACCTGCAAGCTATCGCCGACAAATTGCACACGAAACACACAGTCCAGATTGCTGCAGGCGGCAAGGGTCAACCTGACACGCGCGCTCACCGCGCTGCTGCAAGAAACACGGCCAGAAAGCTGCAAGAGTTCTTGAAAGCCGATAACCTCGAGTCGGACAATCTTCCCCTCGAGTCGAACGATCTTCCGCTCAAGTCAAATACGGCAGGAAATCGAGTCAAGAAGCCGCGACCCAGCCTCCAAAAGAGACATGCGAAGCGAGCGCAACACGCGGAGCAGTTGAGACAGGAGCCAACGAGGGCATCCCGAGGGCAACGAGACAAGGGGATGGCCGTGCACATCCAGAGTCTGCAGAACTTTACTGAACGCATGGAAAAGGACGGACTCGCAGAGCAGTTTGAGACTTTCGGACGCACCGAAGATTTCCGCACCAAGACGCGACTGGAAAAGGCTGCCGAGAGACGCTGGAAGGGCGCGGGAAGTGGAACCAACGAGGACAAGAAGGTCGACCTGATCTCTGCGCGTGAGTATTATGTGCTTCCTTCTCCCTTTTCCCATCTCCCAGTATGGTAAGCTGACCAATCCGTGTGTAGAACTCGAGAAAATGTTGGAGAGCGACAACAACAAGGCAGAAAAGAAGACGAGCTCGAACGGCAAGGAACGAGATGGTATGGAGGAGTAACTCATGGCGACCATTGAAAGAATCAGCATGCTCGTTGCGTCTTGGGCCAGAGAATTGGAGCTGTGAATTGAATGCCTGGACTGCATGGACTACATGGAGTGCTTGGTCTGCTTGGACTGCATGGGATTCACGGTCTGCTTGAACCGCATGGACTGCCTGGACTGCTTGCATAATGCCTTGTAACCATGGGACATGGTATTCGCCAGGAATGAGCAGACAGCCTAGGCTGTGTACCAGGCCACTACCTATGACCGAGGAGAGGGGGGTTGAACTACAACATAGCACACATGGACAGCTGCCAGTGCCAGTCCCCATATGATCAGAATCGACTCTGCGCAGGCCTCAGGCCTATCGAGCCTTGGAGCTCAAATCGCCAATCCACTCAAATTGGCACCATCCATCCTCTTCTTATCTAATTCTTTCTTCTTCCCAGCTTCTTCCCCAGCCACCCCGTCGACTCCATTAACGTCCACCGTGCCACCACTCCCTTCCTCAGTGGGCTCCTCTTCAGCCACAGCGAGACCATACTTCGCACACAGCCTCCGCGCGACGGCCTCACCACTCCACCACGCCCCCGTCGTCGTCCCCAGCGCGATAAACGGCGCGGTATGTTCGCCCGCCAACCACACTCCCCTTTCGCCAAGCCCGCCCGCGTCACGCATACACCTGATGTCCTCGTCGCCGGCTTGCAGCCCGACCTGGAAATTACAGTACGATCCGTTCCCCGCGAACCGATCGGCCTGCCACTGCGTCATGACGAACGCGGTGGGCGTGCAGGACGGGTCTGTGGGCGAATAGTTCGGCAGGCGGGAATAAAAGGGGCGCGCGAACGCGTCGAGCGTGGCATTATATTCATCACCAACCCGGCCCAAGTCTGATATGCGGTTGACGAGCCGCGTCCCGCATGCCCCGTAGATGTAGAATAGCAATGTCGGGTGCGCGGCGCGCGGTGGCAAATGGGCCAGCGAGACGACGGACTGGTTCCACGCCTCGTCCTCGGGGTGGGGAATGTATGTTGGGTCGTGGAAGTGGGTGAACACGGGGTAGCTTTCGGGGCTGGCCACGTCGTTTGACGACAGCCAGAACGCGCGTGGGAACGTGACGTATAATTTCTCGAGGCGGCCGTAGTTGATGTTTGAGATGGCAGAGGTGAGGCGTGGCGGGAGGGGTGGCGTGAATGCCTTTTCGTGGTTCCGTCTCAGCCAGCCTAGGGGGCAGGTGATGATGACTTCGTCGAAGGTGTGGTTTTGGTAGGTAGATGTCGTAAGGGTGACGGCGCCTGTGCCGCTGTGGTGGCTTGGGTTGGCCTTGTTACCATCGCCGCCATGTAGCCCAGTATCGTTGCCGTCAGTATATCTGAAGTGCACAATCTCCGTGTTCAGCCTCAGCTCGATCTCGTCGCTGGATGTCGCTGTCCGACCCACCTCCCTAAGGATATCACGGTACGTGCTTGCGACGAACACATTCTCCCCTTCAATGCACTCCTCGAGGAAAAAAAACTTGAGACTCTGCGTCTCGATGGCGTCGCCCACAAAGGGCCCCCACATCTGCGCTTCGTGTAACAAATCGTCGCGTTTCCACCGGTCGAGGCCTTTCTGGCTATCGATCTTCGCGCGGAAATACTCGAACAAACTAAGGTTAGGGTCGATGGTCGCGGAGTTCTCGTCAGAGTACTTGAACGCGTCGACGACTAATTCCCATATCCTGCTCGGCAGTTCCACGGCCTCCGAGTCGGGTCGTCTCGTCCCATGAGTGTCGAACAGAGCTTGCCTCTCCTCGTCGGGCTCTATGATCAGTGTGCCCGTCTGTTGTGCGAGACGCATGACTGGGTTCCCCTTCGTGCCGTGGATCCAGTTGGGGCCCATATCGACGAGATGACCCGCGGCCCACTCGATCTGGTGGACCCGTCCGCCTATGCGGTCGCGGGCTTCGAAGAGCGTGACCTTGACGCCGCTGCGGGCGAGGACGTCGGCACAACGCAGGCCCGCAAAGCCGGCCCCGACGACCGCGACGCGAGGGATTTTGTTCGTCGCGACCATTGTGCTGGCGTGGCGGATGGGGTGCATTGAGGTAGTTGATGTCGGACGGTGGGCGGGCCCATTATGCGCACTGTTCGCCAGATCGCGAGAGATTCGAGACATGAACTGCCGGCTGCCCGAAATCTTTCGCGGAGGTGTCCGTAGGAAAGGGACGAGGCCCTTACCGTGCTCTGTCCTTCCGTGTCGAGTACGGAGTACTGCCTCGATGACTCTAACTTAATCCCGAGATCGTGGCGACTGTAACTAACCCTTCAGCCAATGAGATGGGTTGTGATGATGCTGCTGCTGCTGGATAGGATGATAAACTCAAGCAATCTGCTCGTAACGGTGTCATATCAATGTCGTGGACGGAGTGTCCTGATCTATCAAACAATTGCTGGGAAGGATGGATCATCAATACGTGGTCTCAAGTGTACCGTAGTGATGGGTTTCTGCACGTGCGTCGGATGCTTCGAGGCAGCCCATACAAGCATCACAAGCAATGGTGACCACTAGGTGACCACAAGCGAGCATGGGTGACGTCAATCCATCGGCGTGGAGACATCGAAACACTGCTCGGCAACATCGAATCTTGTATTCATATCCAATGGCAATGGTGGTACATTTGTCGAATCCGCTTCTCCACCGGACTGGCTGTTATCAGTCCGTGCGAGGCTCCGCTCACAACGTGATTCCCAAGCATTTTGTGCTTCATCGCTGACTGACCAGGCATCCATGATCTTACATTGTTTCTCCTCTTTGGACCACTTCGACTCTTCACTCGCATTCTCCCCTTACTTCATTGTCCAAGCGCCCTGACTGAGCGATAGCAAGCCTTGAACACAGTCCATTTCTTCACCTTTGGCCTTTTCCTTGGTTGGCGACAGTCGGCGATCGGCTTCTTCATTACGTCTCTTTTGCGAAGAGCTTGCGTCTGGGAACGTCATCTCCTCGTTCTCCTGCAAAACCGGACGCTGCCGCCCACTGGGCTGGGTCCTGCGCAGAGCATGCTCCGACAGTCTGGTTCCAGGCGCCCAGTTCTCCTTGTCCGAATCCCCAGATGGCGATCTGACGTGGCCTTGTTGAGCTTTGTCTTTCTCATCAACCGGCTCTGCCGTGGATTTGAGGCCTTGCAGACGTCCCAGTGACGACTTTGCTCGCGATAATTTGGGTTTGTTATTCTTGGAAGATGTTAAACGAGCGTTAATCTTTGACAATGAAGGACTGAGAGCTTGGACACGCGACTTGAAGCTGTTGGACCGAATAAGGTTGATGGCGCTGACAGCAGATCCAGCGGTCTCAGCTTCAGCCTGGGTCGAAAGAGCGTCTTTAGTATTGCTGTCACAGTAGAACTCCCACGTTCGCGCATCGCGGGACCGGCCAAAACCTGATCCCACAGCTCTTGATCCTGTACCATGGCTGCCGTCACGGTATACATCCACGACGCTGAGGACACTTTTGCTGCGACTCATCGGTGTGCTTGCTCTAACCTGTGCCACTGGGGGTGAAGGACGAGGCTTTTCAGGAGACGGCGTATCTTCCTGTCTTGTTCTGACTTTGACTGCACCATCTACAGTCATGGCCAACCGCACGAAACTGGACGTTCTGGCAAGAGGCTCCTTTGATTGGCTCGTTTGTCCACTCGGGCTCTGTCCCCTTAGATCGGAGCTGGGAGACTTCAGACCTGCCATCTCGTCGTGATTTCTCTTTCTCGCGCTCCCAAGCCCACCGCTACTTTCAGACAGACTGCCGACATCCTTTGACACATCCTTTTGAGCTCCAATTGCAGTCATATCCTTGGTGGCTTGTGTTGAAGTCGTCTCAAGGGTAGACGGGAATGTATGGTCGTCCGCTGTCTCCTGTGTACTGTTGTTGGGGCTCCCTTCGTCGACACGGGCTGGGTTGAGGAGGTCATGAATGCTGGATGCCCGTGAAGCTGGTCGGTTGATGGATTCGGCAGGTGCAAGTGATGCGTTTGGATGGGAATGAGATAGCGTGGAGTCTTCGGGACCAGGAGATGAGCTTCCCTGAACAAGAGTAGGGCTGGCGGTGTTGTTGCGTAGATGGGCAACTAGTTCATGTGGCTCCAATGGCTTCGAGCGCCTGCGGTCGTTCTGACGTCTGTTTTGGAACCAGATCTGGGAAAGAAGTCAGTCGAGTTGAGGTAAGTGGGGTATTAGTCAGTACTCACTTGAACCTCTTTCTCACCGAGGGAGACCTGACTGACTATCTGGGCTCGCTGCACCTTGTCGGGTTTGGAGTTCTTTTGGTACGCGGCTTCGAGGATGGCGTGATCTTGAGGACTGAGGACGGTCAGACAAGATATCATGGGACTGGTGGTGAGTAGAGCGACAGACCTTGTTCTCCGCCTCTTTGCTTTTACACCCGCGGCGTTAACAGCGAGAGCTGAAGGGGACATGTTAGTGGGATGGATCTGGAATGCATAATGAGCGTGTCGAGGAGCAACGGCAGAAGCCTCCGTTGTCGACTGTGCATTCCCCCCCATCTTTTCTGTCCGCTGAACCAAAACGAAGGACTAGGGTCAGAAAATCGCGAGAGATCAATGTTTGAGTGTCGTGTGTTGGTTGCGCGCGGGTGCGGATGTGGGCGCGGAGCGCGTCACGGTGAATGAGTCTGCCAAGCCAGATGAGATCAACTTGACCCCACTGGGTGATGCTGGCGCCCTTACGCGCCATCACGATTTACAACGATCGTGAACAATCAACCTCGGCTTGGTTTGCATTTTCACACCTTCACACAGACGGCGATGTCCATGATTGTGTTGTTGTGTATTCTACCCAGAAAACCAGGTGGACCATTGTCGCTTCCCTAAGAGAAGCGACATGATTATGTCACTAACTGCTGGGTGCTGACACATACTCGACAGAAGATGCTAGATCGTCAAAACTCTGGGAGTTTTGAGAGATGGTCCAACGCAGAAGGATCAGATCCAAGATCATCAGGGTTAGTGGCAGGTGAGATTAGGCCTCAGGTTGCATGCATCAGTCCCATGGGAGGCAGCTGAATTGACAGAACGTTCTGACAATCACTGACATGCCAAAGGGCCCAGGCACACCGTCCGTTGATCGCGACACCGACACGAAACAACGTGACCTCGACCACGGCTCTGCAGTGCTTCGAAGTTACTGAGTACACCTACCTATGAGGCTTAATGAAGACACAGAACCGCCTGTAGTCCGACGACACCCGCCGCAATGCATTTGAACTTCTGGTCCGCACTGTAAAGCTTTCCCAAGACAAAGTCGTTCCCACCCATTCCTCGACCGGCGCTCGGCCGAGCTCTTCAGCCGTTCTTCTTCGAAGACTAGAGTTGCATGGTGTACGCGTATTCCACGTTGATTCGGACTTCTGCGCAGGCGGCGAGCAGCGACCGTGATTGTAGCTTGAGCCCCGGAACAGGTTGATCTCGCATACTCGTATTACCTTCAGCCCCAAAAATCACAGAGTCGGAACCGATCTATGAGCATCAGTCATCGCCTGTATCGAAACTCGGGCATGATTCGACAGCTCTCGATGCGTGCCAGATTCCAATGCGGTTCTGGTCCCTCTTGCGCACTTTTGCAATTGCTCCACTGCTCTGCATAAAGCATCTACAAGAGTACACGGCTTTGCAGGACCTCTAGCCATCTATATGTCGCATGCAGGCCAAGGCACCAGTTGGCACAACAGGCAGCAAATCCTCTTGTTCCCATCGAGTCAATACACCTTACGAGTCAGCAAGTCAGAATAGCTGAAGCGCTCCCGACGGTCCCTGCATTGCGGCATATCCACTCACGCGGCTCGCCTGACGCCTAGTAGGGCTGAAGGCAACTCTGCGGAAATCGTCCATCCATGAGACGGGGAATACCACTAGCCTTGCAGCAAGCACTTCGTACATTCCAAATGTTCCTCAAAGTACCCGGGCTCGTCATGGTATACCGCGTGGAACTGGGGTCTACGATATCTCTGGCAAAAGAACCGTCCTTCGGGTCAAGCCGCCAATAGTCGTTGCTGCTGCCCCTATGTTTCGAGGTTTCCTATCTCCAGATTATTTCCAGCGCCAGCCCCCTTCATAGTTAATTCTCCTTCGTCCAGACAGTATTTCCCTCCAGGCCTGCCCTCGCTATATGATACCTACTGATCAGACTCTTGCACGCGGCGATATGGTTCTAATTCGACCAGAAATTCTCCCGCGTGACTGCTGGAAAGAATTGTCAAGAGCACCACTTCCTTCGATGCCTGTTCTGCCTGGGATGACTCCGAAGACGATCACCGTCATTGGCAAGCATTCTTCGAGAAATTCTGGACGTGTCTGCCTTGGGTAGCGTACTGGTCCTGTTCTACCCCCGGATCCAGGTCCCATTGGCGGTCTACTCTCACGTTCTGGGCCCACCGTATGGGGCCTTAATACTCCTGCTTGACCCTATCCCGGCTGGGAATGCAAGTTACAATCAATTTCCATCCACTGAGATATACACCTGTCTAGGCAAGCCAGCCATCACAGTGCAATATTGCATGAATGAACGATCTCATGATGTTGCTGCTGTTTGAATGACTCTCTCCGTCCTCGCAACCCTGGCCAGCATGCTGCGCAACGGCAGATATATGTCCAAATGTTCGACTCACGACGGAACTCCTCTGCACAGAGCGCAGCCATGATCAAAGTCGCAGTGGTTGGTACTAACGGACTGGCGCAGTACATTGCGAACGGCATCGCAACACAGACGTCCCACCAGTTCGTCGTTCTATCTCGAAGGGTACGTGACCTCCTGGGGTGTCCGTTCGCACTGGCTGACCTACAAAGCCAAGTCCAGGTTTGACAGCAAGGGGATGGCAAGTACTTCAGGTAAGTCATCTTCTCCTTCAGCGCACGATGCCTGCGGCGGCCTTCTTGGCAAGCGATCGCAGTCCACGCCAAGCGCTACCTGGGTCACTCACTCCTTTGTGCCTAGGTCGACTATTCCAACTCCGCCGACCTCAGATTCAAGCTGGCCGGTGTTGACACGGTTATCTCGACAATCAGCGGCAATGCGCAGCTTGCCTTGATCGACGCCGCGGCCGCAGCTCACGTACGACGTTTCGTGCCATCAGAGTTTGGCGGACCCCCATCCTTGCGCCCGCAAAACGATCTCCTAGACAATGGTCGACGCGCAGCCATACTGCGGCTTCATCAACACGAGTCCTCGGGCATGAGGTTCACAGTCTTCACGTGTGGTATTCTCTACGAGCGGTTTGCTCCGGGAGGAATGGCGGCCTCGCAAATCGGCCTCGCAAGCAACATTGGTCAAGAGGGTGATTATCTGATGGACTTTCGCCGAAGGAGAGCGCAGGTGCCTTACCTCAACAGTGCTGGACAACCTGCTACGATATGCATGACCTCCGCTGCCGATGTCTCCCGGTTCGTAATTGCAGCGCTGGATCTGCCATCCTGGCCGCGAGAGTTCCGCCTCCGCGGGGAACGTATGAATGTAAGGGAGGTCGTGTCCATCGCCGAGGACATTCAAGGTACGTGTTGCGATCAGACAGTTCGTGGCACAAGAAGACTGACGTAGGGACCAATGCAGGTCGAGCATTTGAGATCTCGGGGCACACGAGGAGCTCATTGCAGGACGCGCTGACATATGCGAGGGCCGTAGGCGATCGTGCACGCGAAACTCGTGTCCATCATTTGATCGCCACAGCCGAGGGTCGCTACGACTTTGCCAACACCAACTTGAACCAGCTGGTCTCGGTTCAACCGGAGAGCTTTCGAGCCTGGCTGTTACGGGTCTGGTCGCCCGTCACTTGAGGAACGCTTTACCTTCCAAGACTGTGTTAACTGTTTACTGGCTGGGTGATGGTGAACGCGCAAGACGAATGACACAGAAGGCTTCAGAATGAGTTGGCTGCGTGCCTGCTGTGCTCAACATGGGCGGAGAGATTCCGAGATTGCGCAGGAGATTTTAGTGGTTTGGCTTGGCGGAGCATTGCTGTGAATGTGAACGGGGAGTACAGTACCACGACGCCACAGATGATATTGACTCAGTCTTACAGCCCCAAAACAAAAGCTCGACCCTAGCCTGCGTTGAACGCGAGACCAGGGTCAACTTTTCGCAGATTCAGGTACACAATATCTGATGAGGCTATACCACTGTGTCGGTACAGTGTCTGCTCCTCGTCCACTTGTGAGACCACAGCGGTTTGATCTTTGTCAAGTACGTCAGACCGCGGGATAGGATGGTAGAAGGGACAAGGGCGAGGAGGACGCGATACTCCTCGGTGTTGCTGTTGTTGGATTTCTGGTTGTCGCACAATTCGTCCACTAAACGCCACTGGACGGGTGCCAGTTTGTCCTGACTCTGCGAAGGCATTGCGAGAGGAATTTCAAATTGACAAATTATGAGCAGCGAATTTATGTTGTTGAGTTGAGGAGGATTTAGAGACGGAATGAATCACCATTCCACTCTGTTTGCCTCATCCTTTGTAAGAAGTGAAGTACAAAGTCCGGTCTACAAAGCTTTCGACTACTGCCACTTCCTTGGCTACCCAGCCTGATTTCTAAACTCTTCTGCCTTGACCGTGAATGAGCATCGACTTCGTCGCTGTTCCTCAGCTCGTGAGGCAGTACTGGGACAAGGAGATTTCATCGTGCCGCTCCCGATACCTATGATATCAGCTCGAAATGTTTATACACATGACCAATATTACATGCTTTGCATGTATGTCTTCCCCATCTACATACCGGCGTAACCATCAGATTTACTGTACCTTTGCCACATCTTCACGAAGCCGTTAAACTTCGACCCCTCACACGAGAGGTATTCTAGTAGGCGCAGAGGATTACTCCTCACTTCGGAGTGGCGGCCCGTTTCTCGACTTCACGTCTGCTTGAGAACTGCTCGACCTCTTTGCATCTGCATACGCTGCAGTTGGAGAGGTGTTATGCCCATCGTTTGGCGCAGCTGAAAATAGGTCCAGACTCAATCGACCCGAGCGAGTTAGCAAGGCAGGTACCGCCCATCGCTCATTCAAAATGACTAGAGGCGTGACTGACGGCGGTCCGATCGATTGAAAGCACTCTCGACACCAAAAGTAAGTGCTGCACGGTGATTTAGAAACCGATAGCGCCAATCGGCAACGCAGTGAAAGACACGGCACTGTAGAGTGGATATGACTAGATCTACTTTGTCCCATCTCAGGCATATAGGAGGGAGTATGTAGCAAAGCGATTCATGCGATGAGGCCGAGCTGAAAGAGATCGAGACTCAAGCATTTCCGGGGCTTCGGATGATCGATGCACCGCCTGCCTGCATTGATTGGTTGAGCGAAGCGAGATCTCACATGTGGCACAAGCTGAGAACATATCGACACTTCTTCAATCCCGCAATTTTTCTACTCCTCTGGCCCTCCGCAGACACCCAGGGGAAGTCTTACATGTAAACTTCGCTGGTGAACCCGTAGCTTAAGCTTCTGGAGCGACGACGACCCGTGTGCCCCTTTACGCTTGAACCGACCAAGTTTAAAGTGCCGTGGGGACCGGGGCTCACAGCATCCGTCTTCTCGCCCGCTATTGCGCATGCCGCAAAGCTTGACGCAACCACCTCTACTTCAGTATTTTCGTGCCGTGTCAGGAACAGTCTGCAGGAGAAAAGTGACGGCAACTTCCCAAAGGAGGGGTCAAATACGGGCGGCTCAACGAAGATGGGGCATCAGCTTAATCCCGCTCATGTTCTTCCTCGCACTGTGACCGACGATTTCCACCTATGCTCCTTCCAGCAGGTCATCGAAAAGAGCCCGCGTCGTCCCGACGAGTGACCACACGACACAGAATTAGGACCAACAACCCTGTGCGGAACTTTGAGTTCTCCAAACTTCGTGGATTCAAGCTTTCGGAATGCCCCGTCTGGGGGGACCGTTTTCTGACATGCAAGGGCCGAGAGGCTTTGCGAGAATTCGACAATGGCTGGCTAAACATCGCATGCTCAATGCCGTGTCCAGCTCTCCTTCACGACAAAGCTGTAGCTCATTTTCGAGAGAACAGCCTGGGAGCCAGCCTACCCCGATATGCAAAGGTATTTAGATCCCTGAGAAGCTAACGATCATGTCCAAAATCTGAATCTTCAAGGTCTCCCATTTGGCCTCCCCATCTCTGTACTTGCTTCTTTTGACAAACCGATCGGACACCAGCACCTTCCAAGCTATTCCAAGATTCATCGTGTGTGCGTGAGCCTCTGTGGCTACTCCAAGAACTTATCTACCAATCCTTGCACGGTGAATTGGCAGGCATTCTTGTACTTGTCCCGGTCATCACCGAGGCTCTGATTGCCGGTGCCGTGGTGGCATCGACTACTTGACGGGTCTCGAGGAACCGCAAGATCACATGGCAAATCTGATCGTCTTTCTCAAACAAGCTGACCTTGTGCTCCTGGCAACGAAGGTGGGGGGCGATTGGAAGTCAGTAGTGGACCAAATGACCGGGGCCAATAACTCGTTGATGGACTTTACGAAGCAAATGAGCGATGCCACTTGGGTAACGCAGCACATTTCTACCTCCCTCGATCCTGGGCTGTTGCAAGCCGGGATTACCGCCTGGAAGGTGTTCACGCTAGCGCTGGCAAAGTAATGAAGGGAAAGGATCAAATTCAAAGTCAGTGTTTGGGAATGTCGTTTGGAATAGTGATGCTTGATTCCGAGCTCTAATTACTGGAGTCTTCATATCAACGGGAGTAGTGGGATGACTCGGTCAGCTCATTCGCTTTCCTCCTTCAATGACAGGCTCTCTCGGCCAGTCATGCTTCTTGTAGTCTTGCTTTTCGCCCTTTTCCATGTTATGCACGTGCGACTCACTAGAGTACGTACAGATACAGGTAGTGGCGACCGGCCGTCGTCTCCTTGGTCTGAGCGCTGCTAGACTTTCAAGCCTACATTGAGTCGTGGCTGGCTGAGGCTGTCTAGTCCGTCTACGCATGACCACGTGAAGCCAGTGCGTGCCGCTGAATTGTGCATATGTCCCGAAACTTTCGCTCGGTCGCGGTCTTAGCCCCACCAAATTGCTCCTTCCAACTGATCTCTGGTCTTCTCCAATGCGGACTGTCACATGAAGGGACTAGGCCCGACGGGGACTGGTGGCACCTGCCATTCATCGAGTCCTTATGGCTCTTTACCCCCCTTTGCTTCTCTCTTTAGTTTCCCTTCAGACATGTACACAACAATGAAATGAAGGCGTTGCAGTGCTCTTAGCCGTCATTGTGACGCTTGCTCTCCGCCTACGTGCTGGTTGTTAGACGGACACGCACTGCTGGACCTTCTCTGTCTGTCCCGAATGCACGAGTTCCGTAGCTTTAGCTACGTCTTGTCGCGGAAGAGCATCGGACATTTTTCAGCTCGACGCATCGACCGCCACCTGCCACGGTGAACACGTGGATTGTTGTGACCCTGCATGCTGCCAGCTTTGGCAGTGCCGTTTGGACTCTGTTGATTTGGCTTTGGCTACTGTGCGAGCTGTGCATGGTCGTTGAACTGTCTTGCTTATTCGGCTAACCACGCCCGCCTTGTGTTTCCGCGCCAGGATATCTGGACCTGCTTGAGGTGTATAGAAACAAGTCCCTGTCCCGATGTTCTTGCAGCAGACAATTCTTCCTCGGTCGACAGCTCCTCTTGCTTCTTTTCAAAAACACCCATCATATGCTTGATCATGTCACAGCCCACTTACATTGTTCGCCTGAGGCCCGGGACAAATGCTACCCAGTTCAAGGCCCACACTGACCTCGTCGCCACGAAATGTAAAGACGCCAAATACAGCAAAGACGCGGCAGGGAAACCCTACGCTGGAATTCAGACCCGCTTGGAATTGGTATTTTTCGGATACACCGGTCAATTCCACCCTGATCTGTTGAAAGAAATCGACAAGCTGCCTGTAAGTTGCGCGATCACGGCCTGGAATGGATACATGAACGACGGCACCCGAAAAACAGAAGGCTATCAATTTCATCTTTACTAACGCCTGACGATTTTCTCGGGCTTGAAAAGCATGCTAATATCTACAAAGGAAGTCGAGTCCGTTGACCAAGATCATGCCTTGCAAAGCATGGAAACACGTTCACGAAATTGGGGATTATCAAGGATCACCATAGACCAGAAGCAATTCCTGCGCATTCCATCCAATGGGACCTGGGTCTACGACAATACGACTCCGCGTTGGAAAAATTGTCTCTCTGATGACCTTGGAAAGAATACGACCATTTACATCGTGGATGAAAACGGATATCGCACAGAGGACTTCGTAAGCGACATCCCAACGAACAGGAAATGAACAACTGCTGAGATACATCAAATAGAATCAAAAGCCGGGTCGCCTGACTGCCTTTGCTGGCACAGTAACGGCACAGCCCGGGGTCCTCGCTCATGCCGCGCTCGTCACTGACATCGCAGCGGGTGACACATATGGCGTTGCGAGGGATAGTACTATCAAAGTATGGGCAAAGGACAAGGAGATCTCCACAGCCAGTGCGCTCGGGGGAATGGAAGCAATCTTGCAACACCGGAAGAGTCTATCAGCAGACGACGCCAAAAAGCCAGCCGTCCTCAATTGCTCTTTCGGTGACTTCAAAGGACCCAGTAAGGCGTCAGATGATCTTCTCATAGCCCTGAGAAGGGTGTTGGACGCGGGCATCATCATCGTTGCAGCAGCTGGGAATGTGAACGTCTGTGGTTTCCGTCTATGAAACTCCGAGCTGAGATCTGCTGACTTGTATACAGGAAAACGCAGCTATGTGGAAGTACGGTCCACAAGCGATGCCGGAAACAATCCTAGTCGGAGCTGTTGATAGACATGGTCGACCATGGCATAGATCTGGCTTCGGGGGTTTGCTTGAAGCGAACGGTCCCAGCGGCCGTGGAAGGGGCGAGTCCCACCCCTTTCGGTAAATCGAGTTCGAATCCGAGTTCGGATTCGGCTGTGAATCTTCAGGCTAACATCGCTACAGAAGTCGACATCTATGCTCCAGGAACGGCATTGACCCCATTGTGGACGACGGGATGGGTGGATGGTACTTCGTTCGGTGCGGATCGAGCATCCCTTGATCCTTTGCCAGAACTGACAACTTCTCGAAGCTGCTCCACATGTTACGGGAATGATCGCTCTCTGGCTGTCCGGTCAATGGACAAAGGACAACGGTAAACGCATGACGGCTAACGACATTCGTAAAGAATGCCTGCCGAGAATATCGAAGCTTACTCACAGGTGCTGCGTCAAAGTCCAGAGCGCATATCTTCCCAACACATCTTGGGACAAGACATCCTTCACAGAGCCGGACATCTCCTCTTACAATTGCTTGGAGATCAAGAAAGAGGTATTCATTATTTCCATCAAGCCTGACGGCTACCTCAAGGGTACTGAGCTGACTCTGCAGAAACCCACCGCGACCGAACCAGAGATATACTCTATAACTTTGCCACCTGATGCTCTAAGCGGCAAAGTAGATAGAGATGGCCTCGACAAAATCTGTGTGGAGATGGCAAATGCCACCTTTGCGCCGGAGAAATGGTGGGATACCTTCTACCCAGTGTTCAAAACCAAGTTCCTGGACCACAATGACCTGACCAAAAAAATTCCGGAGACTTGGGATCGCAATTTCGGGGTGTATTGTCAACATTTCATGGGATTTCGTCTTTCGAAGAAAAACCCGGACACCCTTGTCCGGGTCGAGTCCAATTCCATGAACAGCGTCGACATCAAAAAGGCAATTGCGGAATTCGCCAAACAAGTCCAGGCGGCGCTAAAACAGGTTTGACAAGTTATGGAGAAATATGGTGAGCATCTGTGAAGGATGACCTTGGGATTCGTGGATACCATTCCTGCGACGACACCTAGGTGAACAGCATATTACAGAAAGAAGATCAGCTAAGGTCATGTTTTTTCGATGGTTCTGAACATAGCAGTGAGTAAGCAGGTGAGTAGAAGTTGAGATGATGATGAGAAGGGATGAGTCGTAAGGTGACGGTTTTACTACGACAGCGGCACGGTCGGTATGTAGGGGGCGATCCCCGCTTGAGCCGCCAAGCAAGGAGAGACTGGCGTCACTGTCAAGCTCCGCCCCTACGTTCGGAGTACACACATTACTGAAATGAGAGCGTTCGCTACCTTATGGAAGCGACTCCACCAACCGGCAGTTTTGCTTCGAGGACGGCCGCATGCTGCACCTATCCAGATCAGGCTGTTGTGATATCTTCGTCAGCTCCACTCGACTACTGACCGAGGTAATAGTGACGATTCGCGAATCCCATCCCACCCCACCACCTCCTCCGAGCTCGCGCTCACCAAGACACACCTCGACATCAGAGTCCACTTGGGACCATCTGTGCTGTGCTCGTTCGGTCGGGAGAATATGCTTTCCGGCCACTTGCTCACTGCTCCCTTCTGCCCTCTGGCTTAGGGACTATATTTCCATCGATGATATCATGAGAATGTCATTGTTTTGCACTCCACTTCTGAATTTTATCTCCGGGTTTCTTTCAACATTCGTGTTAATTAGAGATTCATTTTCGAACAATCATATTTGTGAATTATTCTGATTGCAAAACTCGGTTTCTCTAGACCTGAACGCACTATTAAGCCATCCTTATACAGCCCCACCATCCGCCATGAAAGCCGTCGTGATCAAGGGCAAAGAAGCCTACGTCGACCGCGACCGGCCCACGCCCGCACTGCGCGATGACTATATCCTCGTCAAGACCGCGGCCGTGGCCCTCAACCCGACAGACTGGAAGCACGTCGCCTTCGGCCTCGGCGCACAGGGAGGCCTAGTCGGGTGCGATTTCTCGGGCACAGTCGAGGAGGTCGGCTCGGCCGTGACCAAGTCGTGGAGCAAAGGGGACCGCGTCGCGGGCGTCGCGCACGGCGGCAACTTTGTGCAGCCCGACGACGGGGCCTTCGCCGAGTACGTCCTCGCCAAGGGGGACATCCAGATGAAGATGCCCGACTCGTTGAGTTTCGAGGCCGCGGCCACGCTCCCGCTGGGCACGACCACCGTGATGCAGGGCTTGTTCCAGAAGGCGTTGAAGCTCAACTGGCCTACGGACCCGATCAAGGGGGAGAAGACGTACGTGTTGATCTACGCGGGGAGCACCGCGACGGGCGCGCTGGGGATCCAGTTTGCGAATTTGTGAGTTTTAGCCCTGCCCTTGAACCAGTCGTCACGCACGGCGTGACCAATCCAGAAATGTACAACTGTGCTTACCCGGGGTCTAGGGCCGGCTACACCGTCCTGACGACGTGCTCGCCGCGCAACTTCGACTATGTCAAATCCCTCGGCGCGGCCGAGGTGTTCGACTACAACGACAAGGACGCCGCGGTCAAGATCCGGAAACTCACGGACGACAAGCTCAAACTGGCGTGGGACACGATCAGCGAAAAGGACAGCGCGCAGTTCTGCGCCGACGCCCTCTCCTCCGCCGGCTCGGGTTGCAAGTACGGCTCCATCTTGCCCGTCAGTTGCCCGCGCGAGGACGTCGAGAGCGTCAGCACGCTCATGTATACCATCTTTGGCGAGTCGTTCAAGTTTGGACCCCAGGAGTTTCCGGCCGTGGATGAGGACTTTGAGTACGCCAAGAAGTTCATGGCCATGACGGAGGGGTTGCTCAGGGAGGGCAAGATCAAGGCGCACAAGCAGACTGTCGGCGAGGGTGGGTTGGAGGGCGTGCTCAGGGGTATGGAGGACATGAAGAACGGCAAGGTGAGCGGGGAGAAGTTGGTCTATCGGGTTGCTGAGACGCCGTGAGCAAGAGCCCGAGGCTCTGAAAGACTGGCGGTGATAAAGTATGAGGCACTGGAAGTTGGAAGACCCTGCGTATTGCGCGGCCTGCTCGTACAACTGTACGTCTAGGTATATAGCCGTGGTCAATCCTAGATGAGTGATGACAGACACCATAAGAACGAGTCCCTAAGGGGTTGACGAGACCAGCCCAGGACCAGGACCAGTACCAGAGACGTGAAGAGGAGGCCCTCTTAAAGAGGCGCAACGAGCTCAACATGCAGATCGCCTCGTGGAGAAAAAGGCCAGCATGTTGATTAGACTTCCGCATTTTGTGACTGTGCTGTTCAACTTTTAAACCAGGCGTGTCCGTTGCGAATGATACCAGAGTACGGAGTACCTAGGTAATATCCACATATGCTTGAATCTAACTACTGGGCAATGGCAGTCTCGCTGATGGCGGCTACAAGCCGGAATAGGACGAGACGAGTACAGTACCGAGACTCCGATAATGCCTGGATCATTCAATGTTCCAATCCTGACAGATTGTTCCCTGCGTTCCTAGTTAGAAGCACATGGCGCATTCTCTTCTTGCCTAAAGATCGAGCTCACACAGGCGATGGCAACAGCAGCATCACCAGTAACCGGTGCCGGCATTCGAGCGGCTCAGGTTATGAATGATTAGAAAACCCTGGCGGCGATTGATTGCTTGCTCGCTTGCTCCAAGACTTTGCCCTATCTTGCGTTGATTGGGCTCTAAATGCTACCATACTCGGGCATCCTGCCCAGTACTCTATGAATTCTTAATGTGTAGAATCTTGTCCATACCCACACCGATGTATCCCTTATGTGGATGCAGCTCTAGCACAGTGTACCGCGATCCCATACCAAATCACCAATGAAGCCGGCTGGAATGAGAAGCAGTAAAAAAACAGTCATCAATATCGCCTCATCGACCTCCCACCCCTGTCTCCTTCCGACTTCTTCTCCTCACATCCTCCATCTCTTGTAGAATCACGTCATTAAAGTCCTGCGCGTTATCCAAGTATAAGTGATGTCCAGCGTCCTTGATGATGACGACCTTGGCACTACCCTGGTCGCGTTCCTTTTCTTCAGCCGAAGCGTTGGCAAGGTTGCGCTGGGTCTCGGCGTCGATCTTCTTCTTTGCTGCGTACCCGCCCTTGACGTCCATCCAGTCGTTCTCGCCGTACATGAGCACGACGGGGAGACCAGGCTCGTACGGTTGCTTGGGCGACGTGGAAGCGTCGGTCCCAGGTGATGCAGGGGAGGATGCTCCGGGATGTTGTTCCAATACACCGGCGTCGTTGACTTGATGGGTCCTCGACTCCAGAGGTTGTCGACCCACGCCTCCGATTCGTCTGATCAAGGGACTCCGGGCGAATGCACCCGGAGCCAAGATGTAAGCGAGCGCGTATTCCCCTGAGCCAGTAAGCCGGAACAATGAGTAGCTGTAATCGTGCAGAGCGAGGGCCTCTTCTGCTGGGAGATGCGAAAACCGCCGCGACGTCCACCCGCTGACGAGCCGGGGACCTAGCGGACCGGCCCAGCGAACGAAACTGAACGGTGAAATATTTGCGTCCCAAAGGTAGGTGAGCCACTTGGGAAGGGGTCGCCGCGGCGGCGGCGCTGTTGAGGCATCGGAATCCGTGGCGTCGTCGTTAGCGGGTAGACGGTTCGGGTTCGCTTTTTGTCTTAGTTGGGCGTCTTGTTCTGCTTTCTTCCGGCCGTTGAGGAAGTTGTTGTTATCGCCCTTGCTTGGAGACGAGTCGGCGTCTCCATCTTGCTCTGGTGGAGGTGGCATAGCCGCGTGCGTGGCATAGGGGTCCTCGGGTATGCCCACCGGGCTGGCGAGTATCAATTTGTTCAACCGGCCCGGGTATTTGAGCGCATAACAAACAGCCATGTAGCCGCCCATGGAATGGCCTATCAGGGTGAACTTGTCGATCTTCTTCTTCACGCGCCATTCTTCCAGGCTGTCGATGAACCAGTCCTCGGCCTCTGTGATTTGCGCTTCCCTCGTCCTGGATCTTAGTTTGAAAGGTGGACGCGAACTGCGGCCCATACCGAGCATGTCTAATGCGTAGAGTTGCCACCCCTTTGCTCGGGAGAGGGGCTCGAAGTTCTTGTAGAAGAAGCCCAGTCCGGCGCCGTAGCCGTGTAGAATTACCAGGTTGTTCTCGACATCTTCGCCTGTGCGTTCGACGGAGAATTCGTTGAGGGCGCGGTTCTTCCCGGACAGCGGCACGAGGCGGGAGTGCCATCTTCGCGGTCCGTACGGGTCAGTAAAGGAGCTTGTCGTCGCGATCTGCTCTGAGGGGGCGTCCTGGTTGATTGAGACCGTCGAGGCGCTCCGTGTGGGCGGCGCAGACCCAGTCTTTGCGTGAGTTGGCGGCTGTTGGAGGTAAGGTACGAAGGAGAGGACGCGATGTTCTGCTTGAGCGGCAGGCAGGGCTGTCCACCACTGTGAGAAG
Organism: Cladophialophora yegresii CBS 114405; assembly: GCF_000585515.1. NCBI lineage: Eukaryota > Fungi > Ascomycota > Eurotiomycetes > Chaetothyriales > Herpotrichiellaceae > Cladophialophora > Cladophialophora yegresii. The sequence continues at coordinate 2,352,152 of NW_006913051.1, read as the reverse complement.
CCTTGCTTGTATGAGAGCGGAAAGAGCCCTTCGAGGCGGGATTTCCGGGGGTTTTGCTTCTCTTCCCTTGCACGCTGGGAGGCGAGAGGGCTTCTCTGCGTCCGGCCCTGGATCTCACCGTCTGAGTCGGCAGCGGAGGACATGACGGGTGGACGGTGGGATGTCGGAGCGATGAGGAGCTCCTCGGGGTCGGTCGCAAGTGCCGCTGGTGTAGAAGAGGATTGAAAGCGAGGAGCAGGGCGAGGAGAAAGGTGCCGGACTCTGGGGGCCGCCTCTAGGAGTGGGAGTGCTGAAGGGAGAGTTCGTCTCATATACGAGACATTTGCCTCCCAGTCAGATGGAGGTGATGCGGAGGCAGGGTATTTCAATGCAAGTCAACGCTGACGTCGTGGAGTTGGTGTCCGCGTCTAATTTTTCTATGGTGAGTTGCGGCCAGGCAGAAGGATTCATGAAGCAGATAAGCGAAAGCGATTTGTCCCCCAGAGGCAGCGCCGCTATGCAGAAAGGAAATAGAGAGTAAAAGTCCAGTCCGGTCAGTCGGACGGTCGACGGTGGTCAACACCGACATCGTCATGCCCCCAAAATGCGAAGGGGCAGCAATGCACGAGCAGCCACTCGGATCCCGATTCGCCCGCCAGTCGCTCGGACGCGGAGTTAAGCATGCCTGATGCCTGATGCCTCATGCCTCGTGCCTCGTGCTTCATTCGTCGCTCATTTGACGTTCAGCCCGGTCACCATTCTGATGCTGCGCTTGTTTGCCTACCTGAGATAGTCTGCTGCACGGTCGAGATAACCCAATTGTGCTGCCTGGCACCGCAGTCTTCTGCAGGAAGCATCTCGTACCTTGTGTTCTTGACTGGCGACCACAGACTTTCAGCTGCCCGGCCCCGTCCAGCCTCGTCATCCTCGTCTTTCGATTCCCCTCCACCAGTCCGCCCGCACGCGCGCAATGACTAGATGAGCAAGCGGAACTTTGCAGGCCTCACGTTCCTCCATGGCCCTACCGTGATCTACGCCGAAGAACCCATCGCTTCCAACGACGCCATCAGGCGCACGCTCTCCGCCGCAACCATGACCTCCGCCTCGCCCGAGCACCGTCTCAACCAAATCGTCAAAGGCGCACCCACCACCAACATCTCCGCCTCGCCCATACCTCCCCCCTTACAGTATCTGGGCAAGCAGTCCTCCGACGCACAGCAGTCCTCGTTGGACCCCCATCTCTCGACCCTCCCGTCGGCCCCGCCCCAGATCTACCTGAACCTGTTGATCCTCGAATCCTCCCTCCGAGCACAGTACCTCCACCTGGTCTCGCGGCGGCGTCTGAACACCTTCTTCCTCCTCCTTCTAGCAGCGTGGAACGGGCTCTTCTTCTATGCGCTATTCCTGCGCCCAAGAGAAGATGGCACCGGCTTGGGCGGCTCGGTTTACTGGGTGATCGAGACGGGCGAGAAACTCGCCCTGATGGGAGGCGTCGTGACCGTCCTCCTCGTCTGGGGCACAGGACAATGGGAGCGGGGCATCCGATGGCCGCGGAAATGGCTAGGCACCACGAACCGCGGGCTCCGCACCTTCAACCTCCGCGTGGTCATCACCAAGAAACGCTTCGTCCGCGAAATGCTCGGCCACCTGAGTTTCCTGCTGCCGTTCGGCCTCTGGCGCGAAGCCGGCGGCAGCGACTGGCACCTCGTGGAGCACGAGATGGGTATCATCGTCGAAGAAGACCTCGCCAAGGGCGGCGACGGCATCATGCTCCTCCTCCTCCCCAAGTCCTTCTCCCCGGAGTTCCGCGAGAACTGGGAGGAATACCGCACCGAGTACTGGGACAAGGAGAACGAGCGGCGCGCGGGCCTCCGTCGCAAATTGCACACCCAGAGACGCACCAAGGCGAAAGAAGCGGGCGGGTGGAAGTGGTGGACGGGCGCCTGGCGTCTGCAGTCGACACGGCACAACCACCAGCGCAAGCACCAGGATCTGGAGAAACATCCGCTCGGCCACCATTTACACGGCTCGTCGCATCGCGCGTCTCTCTCGGAGAAGCACAACCACACGCGCAGCCTCAGCCGCCAGTCGTCCCGCTCGTCGACGCCCCATCTCGAGTTCGACGGCACGACGGAACGTCCGCTCTCCGAGCGCATGCGCCGCGGAAGTAGTGTTTCCAGCACCGCGAGCGTGAGGCGGAAACCCACACGCGACAGGAAGGACGGCACCCCAACGGGATCCCCGCTCTTGAGTCCCTTGACCAGCACGAGCTTGAGCATGAGCGGTACCGCCGAGGACGAACGGGAAGAGCGGAGAAAACGGCGGAAAGAAAGAGAGGCGGCCAAGAAGGAGCGGCAGGTACAGGCGGAAGGTCAGATAAGAGAAGGGGAACCAGGTGCTCATCGTCACCACCAAGCTGACCATCAGCATCAGCACAAGGGAAAGAGCAAAAGCAAGAGCAAACTGAAAGAGCATCTCGAAGAAGGGACAGACGAGACAGAGTCCAACCAGGCCCAGGCCACCGCAGCGGGATATGACGCTGGGGAGAGCAGCGTGCCGACCACGCCGATGAATAATGGTCATGGCCCCGAACGCGAGGCCTTTTCTCTCGATGTAGCTTCACCCGCGGCGTACGAGGACGGGACCATCAAGGCTGAGCTTTGAATGGGTTTCGCGCCGCCGTAAAGCGTAAACGACGAAACACTCTGGCTTGACCGGGCACTTGACAGGTAATTACTCTCAGGCAGCGTCGGATCAAGACAAAGGAGGAGGCGAGTGCGTGAAGAGACTACACCTCAAGCCAAGTTCCGCTGCCCCTTCTTGCACCTCGACTTCCTGCAGCATCTCGACGGCAACGAGGTGCGCGGCCAGCTCATGAGCACTAACACCTCCGAGAAGGATTTCCCACCGCCGATGCTCGTCGTCACCGCCAAACTTAGTGCGAGGCGACGCTGGAGGTTTAGCTTCAGGTGTGCGGATAACCCTGATACAGCACAGATGAAGGTGCCGAGTTCCAGGGATCATCTATCTGGCACTGTACCATTGCAATGATGATGTCGATGACGCGGAAAACGCAAGATATGTCTACCCAGCGAGTGCTGCTGCCACTACCGTGTTCGTATCCAAGCGCTCGGTACTGGTGCAGAGGCGTGCGAATAACCTTGACAGAGCACAGATGGAGATGACCAAGGCTGGCATCACCCATCTGGAGATGTACTATTGCAATGATGATATTGATGACCTGATACACGAAAAGCATATGTCTACAACTGCAAGTGAGTGCCATTGCTGCCGTGTTCATATCCACCCGTTGAATATTGACCCAGTCGTTTAGTGTTGGGCGTTTTCTGTCAGCACAATACGACTAGGTACAGAATCTCCAGCTCACTACAGGATCATTGTTCGCAGTTCTGGATACACTCGCTATCGCGCCAGTTCAAGCTCGGAGGTGGCGGACTCCAGCCTGATCTCCTCCACGCTCTCTCTAGGTCAAGTGTCTCGTCCGCACCATCGATGCCGTGCCTCTGGTCCAACTCGATCTCGTCTTGCCCTGCCATCGTCTGATCCTCCCTCTTCTCTTCCAACGCCCGCTTCAGCCGTCTACCGACTCTTGGCTTCCAATTCGTCGTGCCGCCGGTCAGAGTCCTGTACGTGGTTCTGTAGCCGAACAACGCCGTCAACGTCCCGATCGCCGCCCCAGCCAGACAATCACTCGCGTGATGATGGTAACTCAACCACAACGTGGAGGAAATCCACGCCGCGAACAAAAGCGGCATCAGCACCAGCAACATCCTCCAGAAGCCCAGTTTTCCGGCACGCCAGTCATGGCTGCCACAGTGGAGGTGCGTGAAAAAGTAGATGGCCAGATAGCCAAATCCTGCAAAGGCGATTTCACTGTGTCCTGAGGGGAAGGACTGTATCCCCCATTCGATTTCACTGAGATTGCCCGTGCACACGTCTTGCGGGCGATACATGATCCCATTGAACCCGACGCCGCTCCCGAGCGGCACAGGCCGCGGCTTGCACACGGCGAGGAAATGTGGTCTTAGCCCTCCAATGGTCTTTTTGAGGATCATCTGGGCACACGTCCCAGTAGCGAGGGCGTAAGAGAGCCCAAGCGTTGCGGCAGAGAAATCGGCAAAGGACCGGATGATGAGTTGCGAGAGGAGGATTGCACCTAACGGAATGAGGGAGCCCAGCAAGCCCGCAGTCAGGGAGTTGAGGATTGCAGGTCGGTAAGGATATGCTAAGGAGGGATTGTAGACAGCGCCGGTAGGGTCTAGGAGTGGGAAGAGGAGAGGTGGTCGCGACGGGATGAGGAAGACCTATGGCTGATGGTAAGTTTCTTGACCACCACAGCTTGAGCGAGAGACGACAGGGCACGTACCGCCCCCGCAATGGCGGTGATGAGGAGGACGAGGAGGAGGTCTGGCCAGTGGTCGAGGAAGAAAGCTCGGCTGTAGCCGCCGAGACGGCGGAAGGTCGTTCTGTGTGGGATCAGGTCGGCGAGGCTCTGCTAGATGCGGGTTGACAGTTGAGGACGAGAAGGCTTAATGGGTGGGCGCTGAATGTCGGTCATTGTCTTTGATGGTTTGCATAGATATGGATAGGAGGACAAAATGAATGCTGTTGGACCCGTGGCCCCGTCTCTATGGGAATGCATATACGAATGGAATGCTTTTTCGGAACGACTCCTTTCGAAAAACAACACAGATGGACTGTTGATATCGGAACGCCGGTGGATCGTCTGTTGGAGGTTGGTGGGCTCAGTCATTGGCAGCAGCGACCTGTGGCGGCTGCAGTTGACACCAGTCATGCCTGCTGCAGCAGCCATTCTCGAGAAGAGGCATGAACAGCCAGTTTAAGAGGATATTGACGGTGAAAACGCAGAAGGGGCTTCCCGGTGAGACAGCAAGTGTGACAGGGAGGAGAATGCAATGAACGGGGCGTAGCGAGACATTGCCCATCAATCGACGATTTTGAATCCAGCATCTTCCGGTGGGCTCATCCGTGTCCGCAAGAGCATGTCCATACGCTCTTGGAAGCCGTGTGACAAACGCTGCTAGCCGTCAGCCGAGGAACGGGATCCTCTAACCGACTTGAACGCAGTATTGGCATGGTGTCGAGCCGTCTCGCCTAGTCTTGTGGCAGTGTGCCGTCTTGCTTCATATGCGCACCTCTCGCACCTGCAATCACCTCCCAGTACAGCTTGCAGGCGGCCTTGCCGTTCCCGGTGGTCTTTCTCCTGGACACCGGTATAGTGGTTCCAGATCTCTTCACCGGCACGGATCCCCTCCCACGGGAGTATGCTGGACTTGTCAGGGCGTTCCCAGACTCTTTCCTTCACGACAGTCAGGTTTCTGACGCCGGACGGTTTCCAGGTCACGTTCGGGTTGCAACTGTGGTTTGCCAGACACCAGAGTGGATGAACAGCAGCTACCTCAGGCTTGCCGGTCCATGTCGACTGTTGGGCGTCGGCCACTCCTCGAAATTTGGCGAACAGCGTCTGAATGATCCACCAGTCGTACTTCTTCAACCAAGTGGCACTGTAGGGTGTGCACCTGTCGCGCGAATGCATGAGAATCTCAAACCACTGCAGGGGCAATTCGACATGATGCCGCACGCTGTAGGGCAGAGTTTTTGGGCCGCTCTTGATCGGCAGATCATTGACACTGGGCGTTGGGGAGAAATCGCCCCAGAGATATTTGATCTCGAAGAGGTCGAGCGGGTGAAGTTTCTGCGTCTCCGACATCTGCATCGTCCGGGACAGCAATAGGAAGTACAAGTCCCATTCCGGGGTCGTCGAGCTCTCAGCTCGGCCAAGATTGTGGATGTCGTCGTTGCCACTCGTCCCTGCACAGAAGGGTGCTTCGGCTGGGGGATAGCCTTCGTCTGTCTCGTAATCATCCACGTTCGGATGGTGATATCGCTGTGTTGCAGCTGATTGGCAGTGTTCGGAGCAGAACGGAATATGACATCCTGTACAGTGCCTGCGATCTGCTTGATCAATCCCTTCCAGATCAGCTGCACAAGCGTCACAGAGCGCTTCCCCGTGCGGTCGTATGCCCGTTAGGACTGATCGTTCTTTCAGAATGGTGGCTCCAGATGCTAGCTGCTTCTTCGCAAAGAGGCCCAATTGCGAAGAGCAATTGGCATGGGTCGATACACTGGGTTCTTTCTCGCCAATGGACAGCCTCTGTACACCCAGTTCCAGGGATGGCGTGAGTGTCGGTAGCGTGGAGATTTCCACCTCCAGATCTGGTGCTGCCTCGTGGAGCTTATCGTTGATGTCTTTTAATGCCTCTTTGGACATCCTTTCGGGCTCATGTTCATTCCAGGGGTAGACTTGCCGCTGACACCAGCCGAAAACTGTTGGCTTATGGTCCTCTTGCCGCAGTATCCCCACACATTTTTTGAACTTGGACTCATCCTCATACACGGTCGAGTATTTGCAGAAGTCTCCCGTGACCTCGTCAATGTCCTTGGCCTTGTTCGTTGTCTCGTCTCCTTCCAATCCACGAATGGCTCTCTTCACCGCCAAGATCTCATCGATCCAGAGCTTGGCTTGGATCTGAACGCCTAAGATGATGGCGGAACGACACATGAAAACGAGAGACCAGTACTTGTGCCTTAACGCCACAGCAGTCGACTCGTGCTCGTCCTGCTCGGGCCCATTTGTCGGCCAGGGCTCGCCGTCCGAATCAACCGGCACAAGATCTGAGATATCGGGCCCGTCAAGAGCCACCAAGCACAATGTATATGAAACATACGCATCCGCTAGAGCCAGCTCGCTGTAGCCCAAGGCCTCGTAGACTTCTGCACGTTTGAGGATCGTTTCGGGACAAGGACCGGGACAGTTCGCTGATCGTTCAGTCAAACGATGGCGAGCCAGCAAAAGGTACGCGAACCTCCTCCGCCGATCAGTGATCTTCTTGATATCTGCTACTGATGGGCCATTGGGATAGCTGAGTGCGACACTATGGTCGTCCGGCAACTGGTCCAGAATTGTCTGTAAGTAGTCCGGGAGAGCCGAGCAACCCTCCTGCGCCTGGCCCGCCATCTCTACAGTGCGTTCCTGGGATTGACAATGACCTGAAGGTGCGAGGTTTCGCTTTTAAGGGAGAAATATAAATAACGATGAGAACCATAAGCGTGTAATTAGTCGATCGTCAAGCACCAGATAAATTCTTCCTTGGCGACTCTCCGCGATATCGACTAGTCCTAAACCGGCAAAGTCCAATATCCAGGCTTGGGTGGTGGTGGCCTCCCGCTCCAACGCGGGCCCCAGCAACACGGTCGGGGCCAAGCTGGCGTTGTATTTACACGTGTGCACGGTGTTGCGGCGACCGCGCACCTGGACAAGGTGTTGGGAGTCCCAACAATCGAGGGTTACTCAAGCTTGTATAGGATTGCCGGACCTGTCCATCCGCTGGATCCGCCCATCGTCACATGAGACTTGGACCATCTTCGCATCAACCGTTGAGCCACGCCCAGACAGAACGAACCCCTGTACCAACCCGTCCGAGTACGTCTTCTGCATAACAGCAGTGCTCCCCATCTTGGCTTTTAGTTCTTCAAGCACTCTCTCGGCTTGACTATTCGCCTCTTGCGATGTCAAGAAAGTCCCGTGCATTTCCATGTCTTCAGCCGGCGGGTGTTGGCTTCCCAGGCCAATATCACCTCCTCGTACATTTGGACGTGCAACGGCGACGTGCCACACCTTGCACGGCAAAGCCCTAGCGACCTCCCGATTGGTCTCCTCCAGCAGTTGGAACCTCATGATGTTGCCACCAGGCAACGGCGCATTGAAGTGTTCCATGCTTGGCAACATTCCGCTGGAGACAAGATCGTCGAGCATATTATGTCCGCCGGTACTGCCTTCTACCTCCATCCTATTGTGGACCTGATTGACGAGCTCCTCTAATGGGTGGTAAGGACCCGAAATGGAGACATCTAACATGTGCGGCATTGAAGTCTTGAGGTAGTAGATCACATCTTGATCGGCAGATCGTGTCAAGTCGTTGGTACCGGGCAGGCCACTCACGCGCACGGTCACGCGGTTCCTTGTAGGGACCTCTCCTCCGTCAGCTAGGACACGGCATTCGTGTTTGTGACTCGGCCAGTCGTTGCGTTGGCAGTCACTCGAGCAGTAGTGTCGGGCACGGCACCGGGCGCAGCGCTTCAGAGGCTCATCGTTTGGGCCGGGGTGATGCTGGCAGCGGAAGCAGTGAGACGTGGTAGTCTGGGAAGAGTTCTGCGAGGACATGATCTTGCTCAAAGATGTCAACCAGCCGATCCGATAAAGACGGACGGTGATGGCAAAAACACTGCACGGAGAGACATATATGCCTTGAGACTAATATCTAGGCAGGGTCGTCTAAAGAAGTGCAACCGTCTTATCTCAAAGCGAAGAGGGAGGTAAGGGACAATAATGCGCCGATTATCACAAGTGCGGCAAAGTACTGCTCTCGACTTTGCTTGAGCTTGCCTGGCCTGTTCCACCACATAGAAATAGGAGAAGCCGTTCCAGGTGAGCAGAAGCAGAAGGCGTCCCTATTATCGCGTAGCACTTTACGCGACCGCGTCAGCGCGTTGTCCCCCGCAACTCGGTTAAAACAGCCTGTAGCCGCTTTGGCGCAGCCATTGGAAAAAGCAGCGGGGCGATCATGACGGAAACCGAAGCATTGTTCCCATCCGCCATAGATTCAACGCGCACGTTCTGTTGAAGTGGTCTAGTTGTCGTCCATAATGGCTCGTATACTCATCACCGGCTCCTCCGACGGCCTGGGCTCTCTGACCGCACGTGCTCTTGTCAAGAAGGGCCATTCCGTGGTCCTACACGCGCGAAATGATCAACGGGCGCAAGACGCGCGATCCGCATGCCCCGATGCCGAGACATGTATTGTCGGCGACCTCTCTGATATTTCGCAGACAAAGAAGCTGGCGGAAGATATCAATCACTTGGGAGCCTTTGATGCTGTCATTCATAACGCCGGACTCTATACCGGGCCCTATCGCAAGACGAAGGAGGGTTGGCCAAGCATATTCGCAGTCAATACGCTCAGCCCATATATCCTTACCTGCCTGATCAATCCAAAGCCCAAACGACTCGTGTTCGTATCCTCAGGCCTTCACAATGGAGGAGACGCATCCTTTAAAGACATTACCTGGCAAGAGCGCGGCGAGCGAGGCTTCAGGGACTTTCAAGCCTACTCCGACACGAAGCTACACGATGTGCTCCTTGCGTGCTTCTTTGCCAAGAAGTGGCCCAACGTGCGGAGCAATTCGTTGGATCCAGGCTGGGTTGCTACTAAGATGGGCGGTGCTGGTGCTACTGGGGACATCGACGCTGCCGTGGATACGTATGTCATGCTCGCAGAAGGTTCAGGCAAGGCGAAAGACGCGTCCGGGAAGTACTGGTATCACTGCGAGCCAAGATCGTCCAAAAGAGAGGTAAATGAAGAGGCTGTGCAGCAACAGCTGATCAAACGACTGGAAGAACTCACAGGAGTGAGCGTACCGGATATTTGAAGTACAGCCCGATCCACCGCAAGCGTGTCGCAGATTGTACTCCGTACGTGGACGGTTCTGCCAGACCACGTCCAAGCGTCCGATGGCATGGCGGCAACTCGAAGCGCATTAATTAGGCAGAACGAGCATCAGCACGATCAGCCTGGGGTGGCCTGAACGCGCAGTGACGGCCAGATCGACCTTGTGGTAAGCGAGTTTCATGTGCGTCAGACAGCCAATCACGTCCATGGCAAATGCTCCCCGCCAGAATCTCACCCATCGCGAATCTGACATTACGGCCGCCAGCATCGTGGTTGAGCGTTGTTTCTTGACACACTCTCTATTGCCCACAACAAGGATGTTCGTGGTTTTCGCGGGTCTGGCTTTGGCGCTGCCTTATCTGGTATGGTCGGTGTTTCGATTCACGAACAACTACATTGAAGCCAAGAAGATTGGGTTACCGATCTTGGTCTGCCCCATCGATCCGCGCAATCCTCTATGGCTGCTCACGAAAGACCGCCTCAGACCCATCATCACTTCCCTGCCATTTGGCCTGGGCGAATGGGCTGACCGAGCAGAAGTCGGGTGGACCTTTTACCCCAGATTCTCCGTCCATGCCAAATATGGTCAGGCCTTCACGATTGTCTCTCCCGGCAGCAATGAGATCTATATGGCTGCACCCGCCGCCGCCGAAGATATCATGCGACGGAAAAATGATTTCATCAAGGATCCGGAGGTGTACGGCATGCTCGACTTCTACGGCCCGAACCTCGACACGGTCAACGGCAAGGTGTGGGACCGCCACCGCAAAATCACCGTTCCGCCCTTTAATGAACAGAACAGCGCCTTGGTGTGGCGAGAATCTGCAGAACAAGCAGACCAGATGCTGGAGGTGTGGTCCAAGGCAGAATATGTTACAACGACGCAAGCCGACGTTCATGCCGTGGCACTAAACGTGCTGTGTGGCGCCGGGTTTGGATTGCACAGTAGCTTCCTCGACACCAGATCACCAGTTGCGGACCGGCTGGGATATCGACAAAGCTTGCAGACACTGTTGGCAAATATCATACAGCTCGTTCTATGGAGCCTTCTGAAGAAGGCGGGCATCCCACAGTATATGTTCTTCGGCGGTATGCGGAGGGTAGCTCTGGCCTACGAAGAGTTCAAAGGGTACATGATGGAGATGCTGGAGAAAGAGAAGACGGCCTTCGAACAAGGCGACCTCACCCGTCATAACCTGATGAGTGCCCTCGTGCGAGCATCCGAACAGTCACGAGAGGCTGCCATGACATCGAAAGACTCGTCCGAGCTGCCATCGGGAGGCCTGTCCGACGAAGAAGTCCTGGGCAACCTGTTCATCTACAATCTAGCCGGCCATGACACGACGGCGGCAACCCTCCACTTTGCGATCACGCTGCTTGCCGTCTTCCCCGAGTGGCAGGAGTGGATCGCCGAAGAGGTCGACCATGTACGCAAGGCTGATCCATCGGGCCTGTGGTATTACGAGGAGACATTTCCCTTGCTCGAAAGATGTTTGGCGTTGATGGTAAGAAGAATCTTTGCGCGGAGGACCCGCTGACCTCTCGTAGTATGAGACTGTCCGACTCTACGGACCCGTCGTCATGATGCCTCGTTACACGGGGAATGCCGCGCAGAGCCTTCAGATCCTGGACAAGGAATGCATCATACCTCCGCGGACATCGGTGCAACTGAATTTCGCAGGATTACACACCCATCCCGACGACTGGGGACGCGATGCGCTGGATTTCCAGCCCGAGAGATGGATTGTGCCGGCAGAGGATAAGGCTGGCAAACCATCTCTCTTCCAACCAGCGCCAGGTTCGTTTGTACCGTGGAATTCAGGTCCCAGAGTCTGTAAGTTGACCTCATCCCACAAAGCATCTGCGAGGGACATATTGTACGACATGGTCATTTGTTTGAAGGAACCGGACTTTCTCGCCATGCCGAGTTTGGCTCTAATCTCCTCATAGGCCCGGGCAAGAAGTTCTCCCAGGTGGAATTTGTTCGCATCATATTCACCCTGTTTGCGAATGGTTCGAGGGTGGCGTTGGTCAGGAAACCTGGGGAGAGTGAGCAAGCTGCCAAGGCGAGGGTCCTTCGAATCGTGAATGAAGCCAAAGTGGAGGTGACGTTGAAAATAGTCGATGCTGAAAGGATCAAGCTCAAGTGGACCAAGAAGACTGAATCCCATTGATTCGGAATATGCACGAGGAACCTCCATGTCATGGATATTGGGCGGTGATCAACCTGAAGCCCATTGCTTGCCTTTTCCGCCGGCTTGCAAAGCACTTGGATCCCAAGGTCCAGCCCAGGGCTAATCTTGAGACTTGGGCCAGGGATGTAAACGTGTCTTGACTCCTGATAGGCCTCAATATCATCCATGTACGAACAGCTCATGTAGCTGCCTGACATGGGATACAAACTTCAGGCCACGAGGCCACGAGGCCATGGCTCCATGTTGGCTCAGGACATGTAACGGGCTCTTGGCGAGTGTGCGTGGTTCGTGCGCGAAGACCCTAGCCCCCAGATTCAGTATGCATTTGACACCATTGCGACCGCCTCGAGGTGTTTGGCACATCAATCGAGAGGTTGTGGTGAGTAGCAGCTGATCGGGAGAACAACATGTACCGGCTGACATGTATTAGATGAATATTTCAACCTCGTCGGGGGCTCAGAGGGCGTGACCGCCTGACCACGCTGGACCTATCAGCCTCGAAGACCCGTGGGACGACGCGCAAGACATGAAGGTCTACCCTCCATGGGAGCGTGGAATCCCATGCCGCCTAGTCTCTAGGTGAAGACGGCACTCCAGTCCTGCTTCTTCACCCAATCTTCGACGGACGGGAGCTGTACATCCACACCAAGCTATCAACGTCACGGTCAGTATCAGTATCAGTCCCTATACCGCGCAGGTCGCACTTACGTCTCTGGGATGCACGAGCGTCGGATCGTCCCTGCCTTCATACCCAAACTCTTCAAAGTACCCGGCGTTGTCCGCCAACTCGGCGACCAGCTCCTCCGGGAGCGATCCAGAAGATGCATCGAGAGGCACATTTTGATTCACGGCCTTGACGCCTTTGACTGCGCACACAATCTGCAGGTACTCGTCCATTGTCATCCAGGCACGGTAGGCGATCAGATTCTTGCCTGGCGCCGCCTCCACGAGAGCGCGGGTGAAGGGCCCGGTGTCCTCCTCCGTGGCGATCAAGGGCAACTTGACAGTCATCGGGAAGTTGTAGGAGAAGACGTAGATGCCGTTCTCGTCCTGGGAACCACTTCAGCAACAGCCCAAGTATTTCCCCTGAACAAAAGCCAAGAGCCCACACTCACCTTCTGCGGCCTCATAAACGGCGCGGTCAACAGATTCGACAAGTAAAACCCAACCTGCAGGACGCTCGTCTTGGCCCACAACTCCGGGTACGTCGCCTGGCCGTATTCGGCCGCCCGGGCCTTCGAGTCGAAGTGATACACGTGGGTATATTTTCCCCGAGACCACTTCGAGGCATTCGACAGGCCCGAGAAGATCAACCTTTGGAGCCCGTCCGTGTTGGCTGCCGCATCAAACACGTTCTTGCCCTGCTGCTCCTCGACCCGAGAAGCCCAGACGTTCTTCGGCAGGCCCGACGCTGCGGCCTTTTCCGTGTTCCCTGGATCGTAATACAGGCCCCAGAAATCGGTCACGCTGAAGACGGTGTGCGCGCCCTTGAAGGCTTCGGTGAGGGAAGATACGTCGTGGAGCGTTGCGGTGACCACCTCGTGCACGCCTTTGGATTTGAGTCCTTGGGCCGCCGCGCTATTGGCGTTGCGGGTGACGGCCCGAATTTTCCAGCCGGGAGTGTCGAGGAACGTGTTGACCACGGAGCCGCCTTGGGTGCCGGTGGCGCCGAGGACGACGATGAGCTTCGACATGGTGATGACGTGACCAGGGGGAGAGGGTGGAAGTTGAATGTACTGGCGAGGACGTCGGGTTTGTCGTATGGTTTTCACCTCGTGATTTTACCAGGAGCCACGGAGTCTACTGTACATGTACTATCTACCTAGGTACTGAGACTAGCCAAGTAGATAATAAGTATGTGGCAAGGAAGTCAGGATGAATACTTACTCGTACAACTTCGTAGACTCCAATCCTCTTCGACCGCCCGCCGGACGAACTAAAGAGTGTGGAATGAGATGATCCGATATAGTGGATATTGTCCGAAGTCACCGATCGAGTACCCAGTACTCCGTACACAAGGTACTCTAGCAGGCGGAGTCAGTACTTGCCGTACCTAGTCGGTTGCTAATTGATCGCCGTCCTAAAGGTGCTAGCACATTCGCTGAAGGGAGTGCTTGAATGTATGGGAGCCTGAGAGCCCGGCACATACTGTACTGTACGTACAAAGTCTCCGCATGTCCATGCATGTGGATGGTGACATACGATATCTCTCCGCCTCCACCACCTCCACTTACCCGTCGTGCATGCAGGTGTCCAAGTACTCGTACGAGCAAGAAGACTGACGCCACGAATAGGGCGAGGCGTACCTTTGTTTCATGGCGCCGCCCGTGACGGGTCTCCCATAATTGCTGTACCGGACTTTTATGCACCATGGACTGTATTTACAAGACCGCCGTGCGGCGCGGCGATGTTGCTGGGCAGTGAGACTTTTGACTTTCAGTTGGATCGAAATCGTCACCGTATTCGGGCGCTGGGCCTTGGATGTATGAATACAGCATGAACGTAAGACGGGATGCCTGAGTGAATAAAACGCATCCGCATCTCCGTCTGCACCGTCTACACGCTCAGGAGATCAGACGCTAGTTACAGTGTATGAATTATTGCAGTCCGAATTAATCCGTCGCCGGTTCGTCCTTATCCTCGTCTCCTGAATCTTTCCTTCAAAGTTCGACTGGCTGCGGAGGTGACTACGTTGGTCGACGGATGGAGGGATGACTATGCTGGGTCCGTGGCCGGATCCCTTGTGTTGATTCCGCTCCATGCTTTATTCGCGCTCATTTGACGTGCTTCGAATTCGACTCGTCTTTCTCGTGTCATCTGCGCTCATGCTCGCTCCGGAGTTCTGTCAAGCCAAGGGAAGGAAGGGCAAGGGGAGGCACGTATGTCTAGAAGGGATACTGAGCGTGGAGCTCGCACTGTATGCATATGCCCGCATTCTGGCTCTACTCTCCCACCCAGCTCGGCGCACCAGCATGGTCACGATGCCGTCCGGGCCACTGGTAATCCATGTCCGTCGGGATATTCTTCCTCAGATGATTCATGTACGTCGGCGGGACCCGGCCCAGTCGTTTCCACCGCTCGGTCGCCGGGATGCCATGCTCCTCGTTATAATTGGCCAGCAGATCTTCAATCGCGCTTGCCCACTTGATCAGCTTGTCTTCTTGCCATGCCGTGTGCTGGAGCGTCAGCGGGACGGGCATGCCATCTGGATCCAAGCCGATAGGGATAGTCATCACGGGATAGCCGGCCTGAGCGGCGATTTGAATACCCGCGGCCTTAACGTCGCAGAAGAGGAGCGCGTCGATTTGTTTCCCCTCTGCATCTACTTGAGATGACGGCTCCGGGAGGAATTCTGCAAACTCGGCTACCAAGTCTGGAGCAGATGCGAATATCCGCGTAACTTTGTCGTAGACTTCGCTTCGTGGTATCGATTCGCGCTGGTAGGTTTGCAGGAGCTGTAGGAATTGTTTGTAGATTTCGGGCTGCATGGTGAAGCGAGTCTGTCGAGGCTGGTCAATATATGTGTATGTGTGTGTTCACTCGTGGGCAGGGGCAGGGGACAGAACTTATCTCGCTTACCTTCACCCTGGTCACGTAGCTCAGGGCTTGGTCGAACTCAATGAAAGGTTTTGTGCTTTCCTCTCTGTAACCCTTCAATGCCGCGTCGATGCCGTTCTGCCGACACTGTGATTGGATATGCTTCAGTGCGGCGTTGTAGGTCTCGTCTTTGATCCCTTTTGTGTCGATGCATTTGCGGAAGAGCCGTTGCCCGTCAGGAAACATGGGGAGGTCACCGGCCTTGCCGCCCTCGCTGCCGCGGTTTTCGTCGTTGAACCGGACGACGTCTTCGAGGGTCTTTATGGGCGTCTTCTTCAGTTTGCTGAGGTACACGTTCATCAGATAGTAGGTCTGCACTTTGCTGACTGTGATTTCGGAAATCTCGGGCTTGTCTTCGCCGTATCGTTCCCTGAGAGGAGATCCTGCACGTTAGTATGAACGCACGGTACGGCATGACATGACCTACCAGTCCCATATGCCGTCTCTGCCCATCCTCTCTTCCGCGCACGGCATGTCGACGGGCACGATTTCAGCACCCGCCTCCTTCAAGAGGCCCAACACCTTCCCTGCAACGAGTCGTTGGGGCGAGGGCGCAACGTCCCAGAAACATCTCATGGGCAGACCGAACCTTGCCCCCTTGAGTGCATGCCGATCAGTGAGGCAGTCGTAGTAACTCTTCGGCTGACGTCTCCCTGGCTGCGTGCTGAACTTGTCCTCCGCATCTGGACCGGCGACGACGTCGAGGGCTCGAGCCACGTCGGCAACGCAGCGGCCGAAGTGCCCGACGGAATCCTGGGTCTCGGAGATGGGAATGACGCCTCCGCGCGATGTGAGGCCAACAGTCGGTTTGATCGCGGCCACGCCGCACACCATGCCCGGCGAGATGACACTACAGTCGGTCTCGGTGCCAAAAGCGAGGGGCACAATGTTGGCTGACACGCTCACGGCGCTGCCTGAGCTGCTGCCATCTATAGGCCCCCATTCTCAGCGCCATAGTTGCCGGCTGCTGGAGAAGTACTCACTTGCAGAGCGGTTCAACATGTAAGGATTCCGAGTTTGGCCCCCGCGCGCTGAATACCCTAGTGCATAGATGCTCCCTCTCATGCCGGCCCATTCGTCCAAGTTCGCTTTGCCTATGATGACGGCACCGCTCTCACGTAGCAGACGGACGATGTGTGCGTCCTTGGGCACAATACATCCCAGGAGTGCCCATGAGCCAGCCGTTGTTTGCATTTTATCCGCCGTGGCGATGTTCTTGTAGAACAATAAGCTGTCAGCGGGCTGGACTCCAGTGGGTGTAGGAGTTTTACTCACGTCTTTGATGAGCACGGGGATGCCATGCAGTGGGCCTCGTATTCTCCGCTGCTTCCGCTCTTCATCCAGCGCAGCGGCGTGGTCAAGAGCATCGGGGTTCGTTTCGATCACGCATTCGAGGTACGGGTTGATCTTCCCGCTGTCAGCAACCTCTGAAATCGCAGCAGGAGATTTATTTAGCCAAGAACCTTCTGAATTCTGTCCAAGCAGAACTTGACAAAGTCAGAGGTGGACAGTGCACCGGACGCATAGTGATGCTGTAACTCGTCGACGGAGATTTCATGGAGGTTCAGATTGTTGCAGTAAGGCATTCGAAAGACTTCTGGCATATCGTTCTGGTCTGGCAATACGATAAAATTGCCATCAAGCGAGGTAGGATCAAGTTGACCCGAGCTCTGGCGTGTCGCCATGTTGACGACCGGCTTGATAATGCGACGGTTCTCTGATCAATCAGCTACGGGTATGTCATGGCTGTGTATGCAACCCCAGGTCCCCCGTGAAGGTGTTGTGAGTTGCAGGCATCCAGCAGATCACCGTTGATCTCAGTGCACCGTGACAAGGCTGGATTAGCAGTCGAATAGTCATTGGCGAGACGTGGAGGGTATCGCCGTAATGCGGAGGAGGACAACGGTTCGAGGAGTGAGTTGGAGTGGATTGATTGGGCGGTGAGGTAGGAATGATTTGGTGGAAATTGTTATCAGACGGCGATGTCCTTGCCGCCGAAATTTTACAACAACTGGACTTGCTGGGGCAATGTGAATTCCAGTGACTTGTGAGGTACTCGCTAAAGTATTACTCAAAGACGTGTTCGCAATCTCGTAACACTGACTTTTTGGAGCCCGTATCTCCCGCAACGCCAAGTCCCAGCTGGTATATGGTATCGAACGCTGGAGAAGCAGACACATGCCACCAATATCGGCCGTAACATCATTACCGTGGTCCAACCAGCTCGTGACGCATGATCACTCCTCAGTCTAAACCTTCTGCCAACAATGATGCTTCATCCCAAATGTCTCGCATGCCTTTGACGTAAATTCGATCGAGATAGAAGAACTTCAACAGCAGGTCACGAAGCTGATCCCAGTCCCGCAATTTCAGTACCTTGGACACCTTGGCGACATTCAAAACGAACCATGGTCGCTCCCGCTGCCCTGCAGAAATGAACGCACCCAGCATCAAGACCCATGTCAGCAGCTCGAAGTAAGGACCCCACAGCCCTTTGAGATCCGAGCTCTGGAGAGCCGTCTTCAGCTGAGCGGTCAAAGTCCGGTTGAGCGCAGAGTCGGGCGCCATGACTTGATAGTTGCTGAACCAGAATATCAACAACGCCAGTCGACATGCCTCTTCTTTGTCGCTGGCGGGCGCTCGTGGCTCGAACGGCGCGGACAGGGCAGCATACCGAAACTGGTAGCTTTTGGCGTTGATGTAATCATTCTCTTCTTGATCAGGTAGTACTTGCTTCTCGTGGTAGTATTCCCGGTATTGCACAACATCTCGCATGTCGCGGAAGGCTTGCGATATTCTCCAGTCGAAGAGAGTGTCCACGTCCGGAGTCAGGATGCCAATACCCATTTTCTTGATATCGTCACTGACATTCTGCCGAATCTCTTCGACCAATCTCGCAGGCAGGGAAGACAACGAAGCGGTAGGAGGTGCCGCGGGCAAGGAACGCGCCACCGCTGCGCACATGTAGGAAGACCTGTTCGCGGTGGTCAGACTTCACCAGATCCACAGCATCAT
Source organism: Cladophialophora yegresii CBS 114405 (assembly GCF_000585515.1). Taxonomy (NCBI): domain Eukaryota; kingdom Fungi; phylum Ascomycota; class Eurotiomycetes; order Chaetothyriales; family Herpotrichiellaceae; genus Cladophialophora; species Cladophialophora yegresii. The sequence goes on along the minus strand of NW_006913051.1, from coordinate 2,333,815 downwards.
CCAATTACTTACGATAGGATCAGCTCGGTTGCGTGAGGAGGTAGTCCATGGTATCCACCACGCCAGGCGATCAACTTCTGCAGCCCCGAAACGTGTGCGAACATCTCCTGTTGGTTTCCCGTGATAATCTGCGCAACACCAGTAAGTCTCGACCGGACACCTTGGTGGGAATGCAGTACATACCTCAATTGAAAGCAGACACATCATGGCAAAGATTGTAGAGGCTTGAGCGGCCGTCTCCATTGATTTCATCGTCTCATTGGCAATCTTCACCGCATTCAGTTTGTACGAAACGAAATCCGGGACTGCGCGATTCTCGAGGTCGGCTTCGGTGAAGGTACTTTCGATCGATCCGCTCCTCAATTCTCCCAACCTCGCGCTTCGCTCTGCCGAAGATACGGCCAATAGCGCGTACAAGACCAATGGATCCTGTGCAGCATTCTGAAAGGCCCAGCGAGTCTGGATTTCAGCTTGGTGTCGAGTCGGGAAGACGCCGGGGATCATAACATCAGAGACTAGGACAAGTCAGCTTCTCTGCACGAGGAGGGCCGTTGTTACGATTGGCATTTGATCTTCCAGAACAGAGGGTGAGACACAAATCTACTTCTTAGCTCTGCATTTGGTAGATTTTGTCTGCTGCAGGAAGAGATCCAGCCAAGTCAGCTTGAGCCTCCTGATCTCCGGGTTCTCAACCTCCGCCAGGGCTCTCGGTTCCACAGTGTATCGCGCCACAGCATAGAAAACGGAGGCTTGGGGAAGGAACGACTTACAATGGCGCAAGGCAGTGTTCATGCTCGGGGTAATGTGGACAGAGCTGATATTAAAGGGATCAAGAACTGTATTTCGAAGCGAGGAATTAGGCGGGCTCTGAAGCGCGGTTCCTGGATGACCAGCATCCAGTCTCTGCAGGATTTGTGTGAGCATCGATCTCACGGAGCTGGTTTCATCTCCGAAGCTCGCTCGCCGAGCCACGTCAGTCGACGCATTTTGCTCGCTGCGCTGAGCATTGACAGCTTCTTGAACTTCATTTCGACGAACATTGCTGTAATGCCGCAGTCGGTCCAGCTGCTCTCGGTCAAGTTGCTCTTGCTTGGCTGTGGGAGGCGCCCGCTGTAGACCAGGTGTTTGTGGCTCGGGAGTGCGGCTATCCGCGCGAACGCTCACCGTTGAGGACGATGCTGGGGAGCTCGCGACGCTGGGGACTGACGGCGTCTCCGGGGAGCCGCGCTGCTGAAGAGCGGCAGAGGCATCGGCGATGCGGAGGGCTTCGACTGGTCGTGGCTGTAACACGGGTCTGGGACGTTGTCGCCCTATGTTCGCCGTTCCCGTCGTCTTCTGCTTTCGGCCGGCCTGCTTGCGATTCCTGTGAGCAGTCTGTTGGATATGTGCGTTAATGGCTCGCTGATCAGAACGTGGTCTTTGACCACTGGAGGACGAGTCAACGAACAGGAAACGGCTGGCTTGCTCGGACGCTGTCGAAGCTCTGGCGCCTTCCTGATCGATCCTCCGATATTTGGTCGACGACTCGCCTGCCTCGCTTCCGTCATCCAAAGAGGGTGACCTGCCGGCTCTGGTGGGATTATGTACTGCTCTCCCAGCACCATGCGCCGATTCGGCGCGTTCATCCATGCTCAAAGCGGCATATCGGATGTACGGGTGGGAGACTCAATGCAAAGATGATTCATTGAGCTGATGAAGGGTCACAGGCTCCGCAGCAGCGAGGGCACGTTCCATCACCCACCTCTGCAAGCTGTGAGAGACCGACTCTTCTGCCACGAGTCGGGATCGAGATGGCTCTCGACCTCCATGGACGGGTGAATGATGTAGTCCCAAAGCTACCGGCGACGCGCTACGCCCAGGATGGTTCGCGCTCTGCCGCCAACCAACGACTGCGCAACCTCAACGGCCGCACGAGCAAATCAGGTCCAGTTTCCCAACCCTTTTGCCCCTTTGGTGTTTCTCATGCTTCCTTCCCAAAACTACCGTTACCTCGAACCGACATTAGGGCAATCCGTAGCCTCTGTAATCGAAGGTTGATTGGGCGCAGGCTTCCTGGATTCATCCACATACCGCGCCATTGGTAAGCACTTGCAGCGTGTGTCAGAGGAGTCGACCTCAGCTCTGCAACTAGGCTTGAAGAAGCGTCGGGTGAGAGGAGTCTATGAGTGGTCCAAACTGCGAGCCCTTTTGGGGTAACGGTTACCGCCCAATCAGGTTGATAGCATACGGCCGTTGTCTGTTTGCAAGTCGTCGGCCCCCAGAGAGACCCTTGGTCATGCAGCCCCCGTGTCGCCCTACAAGGTTGAGTGGACATGGTGCGCAAGATGACGGGAATAGTTTTATTGACCGTCCTGAAGCCGCGATCCGTTCGTGTCCTTTTGTTGGCGGCTCCATGATTACAAGAAGGAGAAACTGCGCCCTCTGCTCTTACAAGAGCTGGTTGCACTTCTTTCATTGGGAATACCCCGTCCTCCTGCCAGCGAAGATTTTCATTTCTAGTTGAAAATGAGTGTGGTTTTCACTCAGACTTCGGGAGTGGACTATACCCCAACGTATCTGTTCGTTTCGGGTGACCGTCAGCGTGGCACGGGCAAATCCAGGCACGTAATGAAAGAGTTTCTTCGCAAGCGCGATTCCATCCGTCGTCAGAAGCAACTGGCCTCTCGATCCAAAAGTCGGGTCCTTCCATGGTTGCGGCGAGAAGATATGGATCAAGGCACATCACAACCAGATGGGTCTGTGGCAGAGGCTGCCTTGTCATCGGATTCCCTGAGCGACACCAGTTCAAGGCCATCATCACCCCAACAGTCGCAATGGACGGCGGGAAGCACAATGGGTGATTCGCATTCCTCTCCCACCTTCAGCTCCTCCGGGTCCAACGTCGACTTCGGCGGGCTTTCAGACAGCGCAGCGTACACTTCACAAACTCCCAAGGATCTTGTGACAAATGGTAAGTCGAGTAACGCCAGTATCCTTTCCCGATTTGCGTCTGACTCCGACTCAGTACACACAGGAGTCATTAGTCGATTGTACGGGACGAAAGAGTCCAGCCAGTGCGTATCACCGGCATCTGCAATGGCACAACATATAATGACCCGGCCGGTGTCGTCGCGGATACTTCTTGCCATTTCCAGCCTCAACCACGATATCGAAAGAGGGCATCGTGAACCCACCTCGGACACTCTTGCATTGGTCGTCGAGGGCATCGGCTTGCTTCAACAACAAATTCGGAGGCCAGATGCTATGTCTGAAGACGCTATTCTGACCGTGCTCAGCCTGTGGGCGTATGAAGTGACCTTGTCCATGGGTGTCCCCTCTGAGAATCAGAGGTTTCCGAAGTCCTTGACTCACAACGTCCACACTCACCTGAACGGCCTCCAAAAATCTATTAAGTGTTGTGGCGGGATACAGAATCTCTCATCGGAAACCATGTGGCTGTTGGCTTGGTGTGTGAGTACGATGCCAGGATACTGGCCGATTGATAATCGGACGATGGAGCAAGTATGCAACAATACTCGACCAACACAACCCCAAGCCGATGGCTATTATTTCTTGACGCGGCTTTTTGATACACTCTCGAAAATTCAACGGCAAATGTCGTCACCCGATACTTTATCCAGCATCCTGAACGAGGAATCATTTTCGTCACTGAGAAAGACATTGCTTCGATTGAACGTGGAGCGACAAACCCTCGCCGAGGAGACGACACCAATGGGCAGATTGCGCAAATCTGTAGCACTGGCAGCAAGTTTGCTCTTCATATTTGACGTCCTCCTTGGGGGCACGGATCGTGCTCACCAAGAAGCCCGGGGTCGGAGAAAAGACCTGCTCAGAGCCCAAAGACGGCTGACTGATCATCATCTCGAAGAAGAAGGTTCGCTCGAGAAGGTGTGGTCAGTCCTTATGACACAGCAAGAGGAGCCCCGGCTCCAGCTCCACCCGCGGGCATGGTCGATTGTGGAGATGGTGAACGTGATAAAACATCTGCATGTGCCCACGCTAGATGCACTGTCACAACTGCTGCTGGGATACTTGCTGCCTGAAACACGAAGCCATTCCACAGCAGACTATCGATACGAGAGACTGCTTATCCAGATACATATTGAGCTGGACGGGTTGGCAGATCTGAGCTGATAAGAGGTAGCTGGTTAATCATCCTGTACGATTAAACTAGATCTCGAATAAAACTGGTAGATGTTTGCTGCACCCGGAGCATTGCGGGCTTGTGTCTAAAACCCTCCGTAGTTAGCGGGGCTCAGCGAGGCACTGGTAGGGGCCGAGGTAGGGCGAAGCCTTCGGCATCGAGCGCAAGCACACAAGTTTCTCACCCTTTGCTCACCCTTTACTCACCCTTCGCTCATCTTCACTTCTTCCACCAGAGAAGAGAGAGATCTCTTGTGTGATCAAGGAGACACATAGTTAACCTACGCCAGCGCTTCTGTTTGCTATGCCTCAGCCAAGAGCGCCCGTTCTATTGCAGCCTGGCCCTCCCTCGACACTCATAGCAAACTTGACATGCCCGTTGACAACACTCCAACCAGTCAAACATGGTACCACGTCGTCCTCCCTTCCTATGTGCACGACCTCCTTGCATTATGGCTCAGCAAGCACTATACCCGGTTGTTTCACCAAAGAGCGCAGGAAAAGCCCAGGCTATTATGTGATCTGAGTCAGTGTATCTATCAGTGTTGTACACGGCCAACTCGGCCGTGACCCTTTTCTTCAGCACTTTCAATACACCCTCACCGACGCCGTCCTGTCTCTCGTTTGTGTTTCGTTTGCCCCTTCGCCCTCCTCCACTGTATTATTGGTGCTTGGAGCAGAGCAAATCTGTCTTCAACGTCAGCACTCGACTCATCCTTACAGGACGTCTTTCTCCTTTACCGTCCAGCGGGTAGACTATTTCTAAATGGACAAATTGGCACACACTGGCCACCCAGTATATGTAAGTGTATACAGATGCGGCATCGGTCCTCATCCTCCAGGTGTGTCTCCTTGCATTATGTCAGTCACTGTCAACCCAGCACATACCTATTATTCCCATCTAATCAGTGGCGATGCCATGCATGCCTTTGTTGGCCCAGATCGTTCAAGCTTGTTGTGGTGTGCAGCACGGCCCCAGTCCAATTCCTCATACCTCTCAACCGCAACAACTAAAGCTGCCAGAATGGTTTCTCTTCACACCCGCACTGTTTGCTCCAGCTTGTTTATCCCTGCCTCTGGGTAGTCCTACGCCACTCGTGTCATGCTCTTCCGCTTCATCTCTTAACGATAGATCAACTTCGCTCCGAGTATATCACTGTTCTCCAACGCAGTCTTTCATAACAGAATCGCACGAAGCACTCGTCCGCCAAGAAAACAGAAACATCCGGCATACCAACACAGAGATCGTCAAGCTTGAGGCTAGGGAGACTGACGCAACATTGTTCATTTACCCAATCGCACGGCATCATCTCAGACCTGGCCTTCGAAATCGTCGAGGATCGTCAAGCTGAACGTCTACGAGGTCTGTTATCGGGGGAGGAAAGCACTGAGCACGAAGCACGAAGCAACGCACCAGCAATCCTCAATATACTCGAGGGTTAGACCCAACACCGTCATACAATAGTCCAACCTCCTCTTCGCCCTGAAATGCCTGATGAACAAACCTTGTCAATGGCGGCCGCTGAGGAAGTCTCCGGGTGGTGGCCGTCGGAAAAGAGTGCTAAGTCTCGCCTCAGAGCTTTCTTCGTTCGCACAAAGTCGGAAAGATTCACAAGACAGCACAATACAGAAGTGGCCGATGCCGTTAAAGTTGGGCACCAGCCTCTAAAACCTCCAGAGGTCTCGGAATGTCCGGCAGCAGTAGCTCGTCAGCAGCACTCAAATTGTGACTCAACATGGCCAAGTCGGAAGCTGGGGCTGTCTCGGCGTGGAAAAGCAGATCGACTGCTTCGGGCTCAGAAGAGCCTGCCAAACTTGTTCCAGCTGTCCACACACCCGCATGTGGAAGAGCTGTATCTGCCTTCACCAGTACTTCTACCACCAATGCCGATGCCTATGCCGCGACCCCAACAGACCACGTCGCGCAAAGTTTTCAGACCAAGCACGGACTCCTCAGCCCATACACTGAACTCCCCCGATCACCTACGAGAGCGGTCTTTCTCCGACAATCACTCCATCTCCACCACCCACACAAGCTTTTCCAGCCGGGCGAGCTACGGCCCTCGTACGCCAGACTCATCCTTCTCCAGCACAGACAGCTACGAAGTTCAGGCACCACCAGACTCCAGACCACGGATTGTGGCCTCGGCCCAGCATGACCTAGATGACTCCTCCATGCACTATGCCGTCCACCAAGGTGCCACCTCCAAGAAATGTCCGGTGATCCTCCCAAAGCAGATCACCTTTCAGGACACTCCGCCCGACATTGCTCCTGCCGACTCCAATATCCAGAAGCCACTCCTAGGCGTCCCTCAGCTCGATGACACCGGCAGACGAATCTCGACGGTCGCCCCTTTGCCCGAGCCAGGCCACATCCGCAAAACCTCGGCGCGCTACCGATGCGAAACCCGAGGCGGCGCATACACCGAACCTAGCACGCCGACGTCTCCGGCCTCCCAGTCCCGGCCCTGCAGCATCAGAAGCACAACCTCCTCGCACACCTCCGGCTCACGCGAAACGCACAGGCGAACCGCCTCGTACAGCCTGTTCCCCCCGACGGCATCGTCCAGACAGACGCATCTGCCATCGAGGCGCACGCGTTCGTCCACGTCGGCAAGTCATGAAACTGAAATCGAAAGAGAAAGAGAAAGCGCAGCACTTGATTTCGGAAGCGTGCCCTCGCCATCGCTAACAGGCCCCGCAACGACACGCGAAAGAGCCACAAGTACCGACTCGAGACCCCCGTCACGAACCAAGCTCAAAAGACGCGGCATGCTTCCAATAGTGGATACGACGGCCATGGGCGTCCCTGCGCGAGAAGCCACCCCTTCGATATTGCGCGCGGACGAGGGCAACGACGAGCACGACGCCGCCGTGAACAGGCCACCACTCTGGGTGGCGAAGACGCCGCCCGCCAGAGACCAGATCATCAGGCAGAAGAGTATGCCGTCCTTGTCGTTGCGGACACGGGGCCCGCCGTCGGGACCGCCGCCCGATATACCGCTTCCGGCATTGCCGACAGAGGCGTCGAGATGGGTGTCGCTACCTGCTGGGACGGTGTGCTACAGGAGGTAGGCGACCTTCGTCCGTAAATGCATGTAGTGTTTAGTGGGTGATGGGTATGTGTGAAGGGTCTGTCGGTCTGGAAGTCAACGCAGGGTACTCCGTACTGAAACGAGAACACGATGGAAACGAGAGGACGCAGGATGTTGTTCACGATGATTTTTGATTCATGTCGTCTTCTTGGACGACGCCCGAGCATCGATGCTCAATGCTGCTGGTTGCTTTCCAGCCCATTCAATGCCAATGCCAATGCTATGTTCCATTGACCCCGGTACGCCTTCGCTGTGCATTTGTTCCTCAAGCCGCCCCCATTGACGCCGGTGTGCACACGCAGCCAAGCTAAGCCGCCTACTCCGGCAATGGCAGGTCCTTCAGATACGGCCAGCCCGTCTCCTCTTCTGGCTTCTCTGCCTCCATCCCAATTACGCGTCTCAGTATTCGCACCTCGCCCTGCAGGGCCGCAATGATGGTGTACTCTTCATGCCACTCCTCGCTTCTGAGTCTGTGGGCGGTTCGGATCATCTCACAAACCTTGAGCGTCTGCGCGTGCCAGTGGTCTCGGTCCAATCGGCTCTGCAAGTGCTCGTCCTTCTCCTGCTGCAAGAGATCGTTGTAGTGTCTGCGCTGGCGGAGGAAGCGGCCCTCGATGTCTCCGCAGTAGTTTCGCACTTGCTCGACCGCGGTGCCCATTGCTTCCTCGTACATGGCGATCAAGTTTGTGTTTTCCTTCTGCTCGTGCTTGTACAGTTCGACGAGGTGCTTCTGTTTGGCAAGTTCGAGCTCGAGTTCGCGGATCTTGGCCTCTGTAGCGCGGCGTAAAGCAGTCAGTTTGATGTGTGTGTGTGTGTGTGTGTGTGTGTGTGTGTGTGTGTGTGTGTGTGTGTGTGTGTGTGTGTG